>NC_052149.1:189675724-190026549 GCF_902713615.1 Scyliorhinus canicula | reverse complement strand
TCGTAAAGTCGAAACTTGCGATGTAAAGTCAAACCAGGATGTCAATTTATAAACGTCGTCAGTATCATTTATTGTAACTTGAATATCGTTAAGTCGAGGTCTGTCTGTACAATCTGTGATTACCAGAGTTTTAGATAAGCTAAATAAAGTTTATTAATGATCTGGAGATGCCAGTGTTTGACTGGGGTAGCACAATAAGAAGTCTTACAACACCAGGTTAAAGTCCATCAGGTTTGTTTTGAATCACTAGCTTTCGGCGCGCAGCTCCTTCTTCAGGTGAATGAAGAGGTGGGCTCCAGAAACACATATATAGACAAAGTCAATGATGCAAGACGATGCTTTGAATGAGAGTCTTTGCAGGTAATTAAGACTTTACAGGTCCAGACAGAGAGACTGGTGAGAGGGATAATCACAGGTTAAAGAGGTGTGAATTGTCTCAAGCCAGGACAGTTGGTAGGATTTCACAAGCCCAGGTCAGGGGGGGGGCGGGGGTGTGTGTGAATGTAATGCGACATGAATCCAAGGTCCGGGTTGAGGCAGTACATATGTGTGCGGAACTTGTCTATCAGTTTCTGCTCGGCCATTCTGCGTTGCTGTGCATCCTGAAGGCCGCCTTGCAGAACGCTTACCCGAAGATCAGAGGCTGAATGCTCTTATAGCCATTTATATGGCTGGTCGAGACAATTTCAATTTCTGGTCAATGGTAACTCCTAGGATGTTGATAGTGGGCGATTCAGAGATGGTAATGCCATTGAATGGCAAGGGATGATGGTTAGATTCTTTCTTGTTGGAGATAGTCATTGTCTGGCAGTTGCCCATCCTGAATATTAATTGCCACTTATTGGCCCAAGCCTGACTGCTTCAGTAACTGAGGAGTTAGGAATGGTACTGAGCATTGTGCAATCTTCAGCGAACATCCTCACTCCTTTTTTAAAAATAAATTTTGTGTGCCCAATTCATTTTTTCCAATTAAGGGGCAATTTAGCATGTTCAATCCACCTATCCTGCACATCTTTGGGTTGTGGGGGCGAAATCCATGCAAACACGGGGGGAACGTGCAAACTCCACACAAACAGTGACCTGGGACCCCGGCGCCATGAGGCCCAGAGCTAACCCACTGCGCCACGATGCTGCCCTTAACATCCTCACTCCTGACCTTAAATGATGGAGGGGCAGTCGTTAATGAATCATCTGCTGTCTGTGTGGAGTTTGCACATTCTCCCCGTGTTTGCATGGGTTTCGCCCCCACAACCCAAAGGTGGGCAGGTTAGGTGGATTGGCCATGCCAAATTGTCCCTTAATTGGAAAAATGAATTGGGTACTCTAAATTATTAAAAAATAAATAAATTAATTAATTAATCAACTGAAGATGATTGGACCTTGGACACCACTGTGCAGAGTATGTGCAGTGATGTCCTAGGACTGAGATTACCTCAACAATTACAACCATAACCACCTTCCTTTGTGGAAAGCTTTCCAACTGATTCCTGGTGACTTTGATTTTACCAGGGCTCCTTGATGGCACACTCTGTTAAATGCTACCTTGATGTGAAGGGCAGTGTCTCTCGCCTCCCTTCCAGAGTTCAGGGGCGAAATTCTCCGACCCCCCGCAGGGTCGGAGAATCGCCCGGGGCTGCCGAAAATCCCGCCCCCGCCGTGGCAGAAATTCTCCGCCACCAGGGAATTGCTGGGGCGGGAATCACGCCCCGCCGATCGGCGAGTCCCCTGCGTAGATTCTCCCTCCCCTGGGTTGGGCCGATGTCACGCCGCTGAGAGGCCAATCCCGCCGCTGTGGTTTGAACCACCTCTGGTGGCGGCGGGATCGGCGGCGCGAGCGGGCCCCGCGCCCCTCCCAGGATCCCGGGGAGTGCCCCCACGGTGGCCAGGCCAGCGATCGGGGCCCACCGATCGGCGGGCGGGCCAGTACCGTAGGAGCACTCTTTTTCTTCCGCCGCCGCCACGGCCTCCACCATGGCGGAGGCGGAAGAGAATCCCCCAGCGTGCATGCGCCAGTGGTGACGTCAGAGGCAGCGGACGCACTGGCGCATGCGCGAACCGGCGAAGGCCTTTCGACCAACCCCGGCGCCGAGCGGCAGGCGTCAAAGGCCGTTGGTGCCGGCGACTGGTGCCAACTACTCCGGCGCGGGCCTAGCCCCTCAATGTGAGGGCTTGGCCCCTAAAGGAGCGGAGAATTCTGCACCTTTGGGGAGGCCCGACGCCAGAGTGGTTGGCGCCACTCCACTACGCCGGGACCCCCCCGCCCCGCCGGGTAGGGGAGAATCCGCCCCAGCTCTTTTGTCCCAGTTTGAACAAAAGATGCAATGGGTTCAGGTGTTGAGTGGCCTTGGTGGAATCCAAATCAGTTATAGAAATACTTACAGGTCAAAGAAATACTTACTGAAGCAAGGGAGAGGCTAGAGTGTTGTTTTATTGGGCAGAGAAAGCAGCACTTCAGGTGATGGTGGAGTAAGGTAAATGGAAAAAGGCATGCTTTGGGGAATGGGAGAGCACAAGAAGATAGGCACAAAAATCTACGTCCTTGTCCCTGACTGCAACTCTCTGGTGCCACTGAAAGTGAATTGGGTTTTGGCTGGAACACTAAATTCTCCGTTTTCACTTGCAGTGGGTTGGCCAAGGCCACCCACCTGGGAGCGTACAAATAAATCACCAGCTGGCAAAAACAGTGGTCGTGTAAGGATTTCGGAGAAATATGAACAAATCAAAACTGCTTATATTCAAACTGTCTCGTGTTCAACTTTCTTTCTTTTTGTATTCCACATATCGTGGTTTTTCTGCCTCCAGCAATCTAATAAACAGCAGTGGGTCATCTTCAGAGTCTCTTCAGAGTTCTTGCCCTTTTTCACCTTTCCCAGATTTTGTCTCAATTCCTGTTTAGTGTCTACATTTGCTCCTGCTAGTAAGGATGTTACATTGTGTTAATGCCGCTAACCAAGTGTAATTGTGTCCATACCAGAAGTAACTGGAGTGTAATCTTACCAGTGCAACTATTCCGTCATGGAGGGGTCCAACAGTTTGCAAAGATTCCTTGTCATCATTGTTAGAATACTCCCATATCACCCCCATTTCAATGAAAGTTTTAGAATCAGGCAAATCATTCCCTCCATTCAAAATAAAATGTCCTGTGACTTGGTTCTTGATTACTTCGTAAATGAAACAAAATAATTATTAGAGTTTGTGTCAAGTAAGCGTCATAATTACATTAACTTCAAACCGCAAAATTAACTTCTCTAACATCAGGTAAATTTTAATACTAACTTTCACTAAAAATAGCATTTGAAATACTTTAAAAATATTAAACACAAAAAACACTGGGAAAATCCTCCTGCTGCGCTGTGAATCTTAAATAGAATGGTTTCTTTTGCTGATGTTGTAAATACCTATTAACACATTTCAAAGTGGAATCCTCCGCACTTCCGGGGGCTAGGCCGGCGCTAGAGGAGTTGGTGCCGCGCCAATTGGCGCCGAACGGCCGCCGCCGGCCAGCCCGAGTTGGCACATACGCAGGACTGCCGGCGTGTTCTGGCACATGCACAGAACCGCCGGCGTCTTTCCTGCGCATGCGCAGGGGGTTTCTTCTCTGTGCCGGCCATGGCGGACCCTTACTGAGGCCAGCGCGGAGGGAAAGAGTGCCCCCACGGCACAGGCCCGCCGCAGATTGGTTGGCCCTGATCACGTGCCAGGCCACCGTGGGGGCCCCCCTCGGGGCCGGATCCCCCCGCACCCCCCGAGGACCCCTCTAGACAGCCGACAAGCCAGGTCCCGCCGGGATGAACCATGTCTATTTCACGCCGGCGGGACCTGATGGCGGACCTGGTGGGTGGCTGCTCGGCCCATCGGGGCCCGGAGGTTTGCCGGGGGGCTGCTGCCAACGACCCCCGACCGACACTGTGCGATCCCCGCCCGAAAATCGCTGCCGGAGAATTCAGCAGCTGGCGTCGGAGCGACGGGGCGGGATTCACGCCGCCCCCCGGCGATTCTCCGACCCAGTGGGAGGGTCGGAGAATCCCACCCCTGTATTTTGCAAAGAACATTATAGTTGGGGAGAATTATGTTTAAATAAACATGGTCGATTCAAATTAGCTCTTCAAGCAGAATTGGTTTCCCTTATTACTTCTGGAATTCTTATGAGGTTTCATACTTAAGGTTCAGTTTGGGGAAGACTTAGGGTAGACTTACCAATGGAATGCGGAGATGCACTTATTTCCTGAATAGACAGATGTCTCGCTCCGGCTGGAATTTCAAACATCTTCACATAGCCTTTCAGATCAGAGGAAAATAGTAACCAAATATAATGTTAAAAGGTACGTCAAACATTTTATGTGAAATGACTTGTCTTAACATTCGAACAAAATACCAAAATTATCATTGAGGTGACAAGTGAACTGCCAATATCCTGGGGTTAATATTCTTCCGGGATATGGATGTGAAGTTGCCTTGTATTTTCTCCTTATCTTCAGTACAGTAATTACACCCTTGTTACACTGTAATTTGACCTAAAAGATTGCAGAAATTTTAAGCTTTGCAAATTTGGATCAATTTATATCCTTACTGCTCTAGTTTCAAGTTTTCTTAACGTTTTAATATTAAAAATTTTACACCTATCAGAGTCCTACAAGGCTAATTGACATAAATTCACTGTTCAAATATAGAGAGGTTTCCTTGCTTTATGCAGCCGGTGTAATCAGTTTAATCCTACACCCAAAGTAACTGCTCTGGCAGTACATAACAATTCAAATAGGCCTACACTAAGAGATGGTGTACTGAAGGGGCTCTTATTGATTTATTAACCCTTACTTCAAGTGTCAATGCTGGTTCAGTGTTTAGCACTCTTGTAGCTGAGTCATTAGATGGTGGGGTTAACACTTCAGTTCATTGCTGAGAGAGTGCTGCACTCTCAGAGATGAATTTCGGATGAGATGTGAAATAGAGGTCTTCTCAGGTGAACATAAATGGTCCCGTGACATTAATTTGAAGTAGAACATGGGAGTTATCTCCATTGTCCTGACTAATATTTGTCCCTCAATCAACATCAAAAATGAAAAGGGTTTCTGGTCATTATCACATTGCTGCTTGTGGGAGCTTGTTGTGTGATAACTGGTTGCCACATCTGCAACATTACAATAGTGACCACACTTCAGGAGTACCTCATTAGCTGTAAAGGACGTTTACGATGTTCTGAGATCCTGAAAGGCCTTTATATAAATGTAAGCCTTTCCTTTGTTATTTGTAAAGCTGAAGATTATGTAACTGTACTGATTTTCTTTCCTCTGAGAGTTGATTCCAACCTGTCCGGCTCCTAATACTTCTGATGAGACTTTTGCTTTGTACCGAGCTATGTCTATCCTTTTGCTGTGTTGAAATGCTCCGGGGGCTTGTACTGCAAGAAGCTTCGCTGCTCACTCTGTGCAATGAGTTGTCTGCTGGCTCAAGGCAGCTAATTCCGGAGAGGGAGCATCACTGAAGGGTGATCTTGGGCAGCTTGGTCTTGCTAGCCACCGTACACTGGCATAGTGTCCTGAGGATGATTGCAAACGTCTTATTGTGCTGCTCAACATCAGGCACACAGGGGTGGATTCTCTGTTTGGGAGACTATATTCTCCCGCCGGAGCTGAATTGCGGCAGTTTTATAATCCCCCTGCGGTTGTAAAGCGAGATGCCATGCCATGCAAATTTTCCCAGGGAATCCCGCTATCGGGCCGTCATCTTCAGCGGGCGGCCCGATATGAAGGTACCCAGCCAGTACCCAGCCCCGCACCGCAAATCGGCAGTTTGATCTCGGCTGGAAAGGGTAGTGAGGGGTGGGTTTGGAGGAGGGGCACCTCCATCAGAAGGTCCTTCTGACCGGGGACACCCTCACCTTAAAGCCCAGTGAACATCCTGCATGCACCTCCCCCCAGTCTATCTCCTGAGATCCTGATCGGCCCCCTCGCAAACCCCCCAGAAGTTCTCTATACCCCCTGCCCTGGGAACCCTGCCACTTATTTATCTTTCAGTTTCTGGGACTCCAGATAGCTCCCTGCAGTACCTCTTCTGATCACTGCAGCGCTGTGACTGGAGTGCTTCTAGGCAATCTTGATTGACTGGTAAGCTCATCAAGTCCTTCCTCATGCCAATCAATGCTCATTAGTGTGTGGTATAGCATTAGGGCTGCTAGAATCAGTGAGGATGTGTTTTGGCCATAATCTCTCACCCACCGTACATGACACTGTTATAACCCCCATGTGGACGACCCGATTAATCTCCCCATGAACCTCATGGAGTACAAGTTCCCCCGCTGAGGGTATAGTTAACTCTGGACTTTAAAAGTCGGCCGAGGTTGGAGCCAAGCTGCAGAGCAGTCCTGACTGGGACTGGGACTGTTACTTGTATATACGTTACCTTGGTAATAAACCAATCGTTTCAACTCTCCTTTCCGGACTTAATTTTTATTTTTGAATGATCAGAGGTGCTGTGTTCCAGTTTTATTTTTGAAAATTTTAAAGATATAAATAATAACACGCTGACCTGGCTTCTTTGCTGCTCTGGAAAAAGTCCCTTTGATCACGTTGCAGTGAGAATTATCGCCGCCACACACCCCACATTTGTCTTCCTTCTTAATGGAACCCAGGACTTTATCACAGCCCACTTTCTGAAACATCAAAAGAGCACTAGACATTACATTTTGCAGCGTTTGAGAGTATTATTAACAGGCTCTTTATAAAGATAAGCATTAATATCAAAGAAAGCCATTAATGCCAGACATACTCGCTGAGATAGAGTTACCCCTGTTTTAGTCTAGCAATAGTAGATGTTGAAACTAGCTAATCATTTTCTAATGAATTTCACATCCGTGGACCCCTCTGCAATTCCCAAGATCCTTCCATTTTATCCATTGCACTCTGTAAAGATCTGGCAGATAAATATCCTCAGACTGTGTCCCATTATCCAGTATAGTTTACTACTTTGAAATGAAATGAAAATGAAAATCACTTTATTGTCACGAGTAGGCTTCAATGAAGTTACTGTGAAAAGCCCCTAGTCGCCACATTCAGGTGCCTGTCCGGGGAGGCGAACGGGAATCGAACCGTGCTGCTGGCCTGCTTTAAAAGCCAGCGATTTAGCCCAGTGAGCTAAACCAGCCCCTGGAGATATATTCAAACAACTCAGTACATATGCAAAGTACATATATTATTTTAATCAGTTATTTCACTCTGAAATTTGCCAGGGACAAGTTTAAAACTAAAAATAAGCCTAAATCCACTGCTGGTTAGCGGGCACACTCTATGCTGGGTATTCTTTGCAAGGCCACTACCTATATGATTGCTGACCTCAAAGAAATTGAACAATTTTCCAATCATTAGTGCAGACAGGATCCAAGGAGGCATACAAAAAAATTGCATCAATATTTTAACAATACTGCTTCATCCTATTACTCAATCATCTTTCTAGCTGCCTCATAAGGCCAGTCACCACGAAATGTTGAGAAAAAGGAAATATTGGCAAGTCTTTATTTTGTGTGTTGGAACCGAGTCCAATTGGCAACAGACTATCTTTAAGTTTCCAAATATTTAAGAAAAAATTTAAATGCTTTCCCAGGTAGAGCACAAATGTATGTCTGATCAACAAAACCTAGTTAGAGTCCCAGTTAGCGATGCATTGAGAAAAAGAGTTAATTGCGAGCTATTACAGCTGTACACTAAACATTCCTCATTTACATGCGGCAGCACTAAGCTAGTATTTCTATTGTAAAAATAAAGCAGAAATGTTTTTGTGGGATTGTGTGGATTCCTTTTCTATCAGAGAAGGGAGATCAATTTGTATGATATGGATAAATAACATCTGAGGTGTAAACCTGTTCAGAGGCTTTTCAGGAAATGGTAGAACTGACCTAACTGTAACTAGTCCAAAAATGTTGTCAAAATATTAAAGTGAGTAAATAAATATATCATAAAATAAAAATTCTCACTGAATTCTTCCTTTCCGCCTTATGCTCTCTAACTAACTAAAGTTGGGCATCAGGAGGATGTAATAGGTTTGTGTTCTACCTTTGTCGAATGTATAATATTGTTCAAAGCAGACCAATTAAGCAGGCTGCCATGCACCCAATCTGTGCTAGAAAATCACACGCTTGCCTGAAACAGATGTTTGGCTCTTTAAACATGTTACTAAGGGCCCAAATATATGTTTAAGACCCCTCTATAAAATTAATTATTGATAACCAAGGCACATGCTGGGTTTGTTTCAGTCTGGATTCTTTGGTAGCTACTTGGGCTGCCAAAAATAGGTAAATGTTAGACGCATTTTAAAATTACATTTTCTGTAGAGCCAAGGGGATGAGCAAGAATTATACCCTCCGACTCCGCAGTCGCTGAAGCCAACCCCTCTCACTATTATCTGATCTAGCCCTCCTCCCAGAACTTACTTCAGGGCCACTATCAGGAAGCCAAAACTGCTTTTTCTCATGGGGCAAGCTGCCTATGAAGGTGGGACAACCTCCCCCAATTTGTAGTTTTGGTTTCTTTACCTAAGGGAATATATACTGGCATTGGAGGCAGTCCTAAGAAGGTTCATTAGGTTGATCCTAGGTATGGAGGGATTTTCTTATGCAGAGAGGTTGGGCCTGTACTTATTGATGTTTAGAAGAATGAGAGGTGATCTTATAGAGACATATAGGATTCTCAGGGGGCTTCGCACAGTAGATGCTGAGAAGTTGTTTTCTCTTGTGAGAGAGGGCATAATTTTAGAGTAAGGAGTCACCCATTTAAGACAGATGTGAGGAGGAATTTCTTCTCTCAGATGGTAATGAATCAATGGAATCCTTTACTGCAGAGGCTGGGTAATAAAGTATGTTCAAGGCAGGGCGGCACAGTGGTGCAGTAGTTGGCACTGCTGCCTATGGCACTGAGAACCCGGGTTCGATCCTTGTCCCAGGTCACTGTCTGTGCGGAGTTGGCACAATCTCCCTGTGTCTGCGTGGATCTCACCCCATAACCCAAAGATGTGCAGGTTAGGTGGATTGACAGTGGGTTAGCCCTGCGGCCTCACGGTGCCGAGGTCCCAGGTTCGATCCCGGCTCTGGGTCACTGTTCGTGTGGAGTTTGCATGTTCTCCCCGTGTTTGCGTGGGTTTCGCCCCCACAACCCAAGGATGTGCAGGATAGGTGGATTGGCCAAGCTAAATTGTTCCTTAATTGGAAAAAAATAATTGGGTACTCTAAATTTATTAAAAGAAAGTATGTTCAAAGCTGAGATAGACAGATTTTTAATCAGTGACGGAATCAAAGGTTATGGGGGTAAGGCAGGAAAGTGGAGTTGAGGACTGTCATTTCAGTTCAGTCATGATCTCATTGAATGGTGGAGCAGACTCGATAGGCTGAATGGCCTACTCTGCTCCTGAATCTTATGGCCTTAAGGTCTTATGGAGCTGAGGTGAGACCCGAAGCTCAATTTCAGAATAGCCCAACCTTTCCCTTGAGGCTGTTTTATAACTATTTATAAACCTTATAAACCTTGTTTTATAAACCTTAAATTTTTGTGGCAAGGCAGTCCTGTAGATGAAAAATTATTCTGAATCCCATTTGAATTTTTATTAGACCTAATTCAATGTTCACAAAGAAAGAAACAGATCCTTGATGGGCTTAGTTTTGCCAAGAATATTTGAGTTGAAGGAAATATTTTGCTCCTGTCTTTATTAACTAAAGATGCTGTGGTTTTTCACTTTCAAAAGCACTACTTCCTTGGCTCTATTCTCTAAAAACTGGCACAGTCTCCCAAGCAGACGGCTGACAAGATGGTGCACATATATTATCTGGGTATATATAGAGGTTACACTTTATTTTAGTTAGTTTTCTTTTATTACTATAATGGGAAAGTATTTGGCCAATTTGAAACGATTGAAAAATACAAACTTTAGTAGTGTGAAGAGCTTCCTACGCTGATATTCCACTACTGCAGTTAGTGAATCTGACCAAAATAACTAAATGTATATTTTATCTACAGGAAATGGCTAAATAAGGCTTTTCTTTAAAGCAGGAGAAAAAAAAAACAGGATGAGAATTAAAAGAAACGTGGCACTTCCAGATTAAGCCAGAAATTTAGATTTCATGGCAGAGGCTTTCTGGGCCATTTAGGAAGAGTCACCAGCAGAGGATAAACAGCTGCAGGGGCGGCACCTCATTCTGGGGTGATGTGGTTTAAAATTCCAACCCTAATGTCGTTCCTTCATCTATCAACATATGAACCTCCTTGAGGAATTCAATCAGTTTGCTAAGACATGCCATTCTTTCCAAGATTCTCTCATCACATTTTCCCTACAGTGGTGAACAATTGTGCCCCATGAATAACTTTTCTACAACTGAAATGAAAAAATAAAAATCACTTATTGTCACGAGTAGGCTTCAATGAAGTTACTGTGAAAAGCCCCTAGTCACCACATTCCGGCGCCTGTCCGGGGAGGCTGGTACGGGAATGTCAACCAATGTCAACCAATAGTCCCATAACTGGATATGGGAGAAAACATTGTTTCACTTCTGTTAAACAGCAAGTTGCACATTTCACCGTATGATCAACCTGATTCACTATGAAGAAAGCCACAGAATTGGACGATGCTTTTTAAATAATAATAATCATTTTTGTTGTTCATCGGGTTTGGGGGGGGAGGGTGGGGGGCTCATTATATGCGTTGTAACGGGTCCGGGGGTGTTTATTATTGTTATCATTATTGTTTTGTTGTTATACATTTTTCAAAAATTTCAATAAAAATTATTTTTAAAAAAAAAAAATAATAATAATCTTTATTGTCACAAGTAGGTTTACATTAACACTGCAATGAAGTTACTGTGAAAATCCCCTAGTCGCCACATTCTGGCGCCTGTGTGGGTACACAGAGGGAGAATTCAGAATGTCCAATTCACCCAACAGCACATCTTTCGGGACTTGTGAGAGGAAGTCGGGACACCCGTGAGAAACCTACATAGACACAGGGAGAACATGCAGACTCCACACAGACAGTGACCCAAGCCGGGAATCGAACCTGGGTACCTGGTGCTGTGAAGCAACTGTACTAACCATGTACTACTGTAAATGGAAGGCTTCTTGTGTATGTGAATAGCACATAACAGATAATAATATGGAACAGCTTAAAATATTTACCTTCAGTAAAATTTCATTTATCAATTATGACCTTTAAATGATTGTTGTTTGTCTGTAGTATCAGTATCCATTTGAGTTATTGAGCACATAGTGGGCCAGGTAGAATGCTTGTTTGACAGAATCCGAGAAAAACTTGCGACTTTACATTATCTAATTCTACATTAACACAATGATCACATTACTCACCACACAATCACCTCGAACACAAATATCATGGTGATCGCTGTAGGAACAAAGTGTTCCATCATGGACGATTCGTTTCATGTATACAACTTCCTTAGTTTCTTTTGATTCACAGGTGAGGAAGCATCTTTGTTCAGCTGTTGAGAGATATTAATTATATTACATACAAATTTATCCTTGCCACATCATAGAATAACTCTTGCTTTATCATGTCTTTGAAGCTTCTTTTCTGACTGTAAGTGCATCTTACTTGATGCAGTAGATCAATACCAATTTTAGAAGACTTTTTGAAGAAAGCAAACGATCAAATATTTTAATGGCTTAACATTTAAATGTCAACTAACACACCGTTTTATGCCGTATTCATTGTCAGGGCTGACCTAGATGGTGTGAACCTCCAGGAACAATCTGAGGCTGGAAGATGGACTCCCTCCAGGACACCAAATCTGGTAGGTCCACCTGCAGATGCACCCCTCACCCACTGCTGTGCCGTTCCTAGATCCAGGGTTACAGGTTGCCTCCATCCTGAATGCCAGAGGCAGCCCCAAGCATTATTCACGTGAGTCCCGACATCTGCCCAACACGTTGTTCCAAACGTGTTTCATGCCAACGTATTTTCCTGCCGGCACTGCAGTGAATCTGGTGTGAGGAGTGGGGCATTCATCTGCATCCCATTAACGGGACACAAATGATGTTCAAGCTGGCCTCCTGCGGGTTTTCCAACCCACCATCGCGGACACCAGAAGATCCCACTGTAAATTCACGGCAGCATGAAACCGGTTTCTGGGTCAAGTTATCATCATTGTTTCCTTTGCCAATCACCTTAAATTTGTGCACTCTAATTTTTGACCCTTCTAACAATGGAAACCATTTCTAATTCTCTAATCTGTTGAGACCCCGCATGAGATTGAACAGCTCTATCAAGGCACCTCTCAATCTTCACTTCTCTAAAGAGACCGGGCTGGAAAGGTTGCACCTAAAGTATTCACTCACCTGCCTTTGACCAAGTCTGGTTCATGCGTGACATTTCCTTGCCTGTGTGCCTATACATTCCACTGCTTACCTTGCCCCAACCACTCTGGCGGTGCTGTGGCTTTTTTCACCTAAGTCAGATTTTAGTCTCTCTTCCCATCTTCAGGCATTTTCTGCTTCTTTACGCATCTAAATTTGTTATAACATTCAAGCAGGGCCGGATTTTCAGGGCCCAAATTGGGTCAAAATAGAGGCAGGAACCAAGAAAAATGCCAGTGCGATAATTTGTCTTGACTCCCTGTCTCTATTCCTGAAGGCATATAAGCTCCTGAAGGCAGGCAACGCGGGCCGGTGAAGCTCCGAAATAGGCCAGTTATGCCCATTGAGGGCTGGTTAAAAGCCTATCTCTATGAAGGGATTGTATTTTCCTGGGGGCAGCCAGTGCTTGGAGCACCTTGCCTCAGACCAGTTGAAGACAGACACAAAGTAGGTCAGGGGTGAGTCAAGAAGGTCAAAATAGTTTCAAAAGGTAAGTGTTCCTGCTTATTATAGGTTAAAGGGCTTACCCCCTAAAGTTGCAGCAACCTATTACAGGTTAAGGAATGAGATAGGGCCTTGCTGGTTCTTGGGTAATCACCCGCCTGGCAATTACTGGGCATCAGAACAGTGGGCAAGGCTGTTGGGGTACCACCGGAGCGCCAGCTGGAAATAGTTGCTGCACGCTCAGAAACTAAGGCCATTGGAGTTGCAGAACAACAGTATGTATGGAAAAGGCAGAGCACCTAGCACCATGGAGGCCAGATGAGAGGGAAAACCTGGCATCATGGAGGTTGGATGAGAGGGACAAGGGGCCCAAAGGAGAGGTAGACACCACCTCTGCATGTGCAGCTGGTCTCAGGATAATGATTCCTGTCAGACCTCATCAGCGTTTCACAGGTGTAATGACTTAGACCAGGTCTTTGCAATTGGCCAATTGGAATACAAATTCCCTGATTAGTGGGCCAATCAGGGAAGCTCTTCTTTGTATATGACAGGGAGTGTCAGATCCTCTGCACTCCCAGTGTAGACAGCAAGCTGAATGCACATGGTTGTACTGCTGTTGATTTTGTTAATAAAAGGGATTCTGGTGAAGGGTTTTCCGCCTCCGTATTATTACAACAGGCTACCTCACACTGGTGCATCATCCAGGTGACAAGCTTAGGCAACACATTAGATTCACATATGATGGGGCATTGCAAGCTCAGACGTCACTGCGTTTGGTGCCTGGACCGGTTAAGTGTTGCCATGTAACACCATCCAGCAAGGGTCTCGGTGATTATGGTGGTTTGCTGCGCTCTCTATGACATGGTCCTCCAGAGAGTTGTGGAACCTAAGAATGGTGAAACCCTGGAGGGGGACAGCTAATTGGGGAGGAGTAGGAGGAGGAGGTAGAATTGGGGAGAGAGAACAATGACACTGAACAGAGAGTGCCCCTGCTGCATGTTGGCACTGTGGTTAGCACTGCTGCCTCACAGCTTCAGGGACCCAGATTAAATTCCGGCCTGGGGTCACTGACTGTGTGGAGTTTGCACTTTCTCCCCGTGTCTGTGTGGGATTCGGTTTCCTCCCACAGTCCAAAGATGTGCAGGTTAGGTGAGTTGGCCATGATAATTTGCCCTTAGTGTCCAAAAGGTTAGGTGGGGTTACTGGGATAGGGAAGAGGTGTGGGCTTAAGTAGGATGCTCTTGCAGACTCGATGGGCTAAATGGCCTCTTTCTGCACTGTAGATTCTATGATGAGGTGGCCTCCTCCCACCAGGAGGAGGGAGATGCACCTCCCTCCTCTTGGTGCCAGGCAAGTTGTACAATTAATCTGAGCAAGCCCCTCGAGCTCAGAAGTGGCAATCTACCTTTGCTGCACCTAGTCCAGTGTCACCACGAGTGGTCTATCGATAAAGACGGCTTTCCTATCTGCCCCTGATGTTGTGTGTGTCCGGTTTATCTCCTTTGCTGCAGTAAATTCAAATTTTCTTTTATGATAACTTATATAACTATAATTATTGCTGCCATTTTTAAGGTATGGCAGTAATTTTTAAATCTGAAATTATTCTTGATATCCTAACCCTGCACCCTTCACATGTGATGCACGTTGTTTCACGAGTGACAAATCATGCAATTCTGTGCACACCCAACACAAGATTTACTTCTTGGTATCCTTGCAATGCCGTCCAAGTTGCTTCAGTTAAAGATCATAAGAAGCTGGAATGAGGAAAAATCAGTTAGCCAAACATGGTTCCTGTCTATTATGGGACCCAGAATGAACATTTCCATCTGTCTCTCGCTGGGAATAAATATTTGGATTATTTTAGAAGGGAACATTGAAATTGCTGGATGGGAAAAGATTAAGATCCATCGAGTTCACCTTCTGGCAACCTGTTATAATAATCTTTATTGAAAAAATGAAATGAAAATCGCTTATTGTCACGAGTAGGCTTCAATTAAGTTACTGTGAAAAGCCCCTAGTCGCCACATTCCGGCGCCTGTCCGGGAAGGCTGGTACGGGAATCGAACCGTGCTGCTGGCCTGCTTGGTCTGCTTTAAAAGCCAGCGATTTAGCCTGGTGAGCTAAACCAGCCCTATTGTCACAAGTAGGCTTACATTAACACTGCAATGAATTTACTGTGAAAAACACCTATCCGCCACATGTTCGGGTACAGAGAGGGAGAATTCAGAATGTCCAAATTACCAATCAGCACATCTTTGGACTGTGGGAGGAAACTGGAGCACCCGGAGGAAACCCACACAGACACAGGGAGAATGTGCGGACTCTGCACAGACAGTGACCCAAGCCGGGAATCGAACCTGGGACCCTGGTGCTGTGAAGCAACAGTACAACCCAGTGTGCTACCGTGCCACCTGATGTTAGTCAATGATGCAACCATAAGTAATTTGCTGACCAATCATGGCAAACAATTTCCATTATTTAGTGTACAAATGACAAATGAGATGAGGAAAACCTGCCATTGGTGAAAAACTTTGTGAACCATGGATAGAATGTTGTTGATGTGATGGATGTCTCTCCTGTCATCTGGAGGGGCCTTTACGAAGGCCTGTCAATCTACAAGGCAACCAGGCAGGGGCCAGGCCAGCAATGGGCCTTCAGCTGGAATCAAGACCCCAGGGGTGGAAGCTTTGCCTACTGACAGCTGCAAGCCAATCAGAAGCCAGCAGTTCTTCTGCTCAGCAGTGTCACTGGAAAGGCCTTGAATGCTGTCAGAAGGACAGTTGCAGGATCGCGGCGTGACTCAGGCTAGAGGTGAGTAATGTGAGAAGTATGGCAGCAAGGGTAGAGGGTGGCTTGCAGTGGGCTCCCCTTCCCATGTCTGGTCCAAAGATCAGACATTGAGTGTCATTGATCGTGGAACCCCTCTCCCCAGGAGGTGACAAGCAACCCACACAGGTTTATCTATCGTGCACACTGCATGGAAACTGGTCACGGGTTTAATCCCAGCAGCAGCGGGATGAGGCCCTTTACTGGTCATTAATTGCCACCATTGGTCAAATTACGTGCTCCTCTTGCCTCCAAACTCGTGCCAGCGAGGTGCATGGCCTCCACCCACTGCAGTAATTAACCAAAGGCAGGAATTTCCTCCTATCGGAGACCCTGTTTCCCTGGAGCCAGTGTTGGACTAGAGGCCATTTCACTGTGGAGGTTGAAGCTGTCCACAAGGAGGCTTTACTTGGGGGGTGCACGGGGGCTGTGTGGTGAAGGGGCTTTTATGGAGAGTCAAATGATTAGCAATATTTTTCACCATGGTGGACAGACGGGTGTTGGATGTTTTGATGACATAGGATACATGGGCACTATATATGTGCCAATAGTGGTCTAGCCATCCATCAACCCTGCACAGCTTTGATCCTTTTGCTGTTTATCCTGCAATATCCAATGTGGTCAGTGTTTAAGGGCATTGGTGGGCGTGATCAAGGTTCCAGCCAGGGATTTTCAGGCTCCACTGTGATGATCAGACTTTGTGCCATTTTTGGAGTACGTGTAACAAGTATTAAGTACACCTAGTTGTGTACATTATAGGCTGCACAGATTTCTATGCTGTGTGTGCTAACAGCATTTCAGGAACATTGGTAAAATTAAAATGTCATGGCCAAGGACATTGAAAGCTTCCTTACGGTCACGATGCTCATATGGCAGCCACTCGTGCATGCTGTGGTTATACTCAAAGTTGTTATTCAGTTGCCTGCATTGCTGCTCTCTAAAGTCTTCAAAATGCTCTGGACAGTCTTCTGTGTTACAAAGCTGATACTCGTAACTCTGACCAGAGCATTCTCGACCACCATTCGAAGGTCTGGGGAGGAAAGCAAACAGTTCAACAGACAGGGTATTGACTTGTAGCTGCAAAGTATTCTTGATTTAATCAAACCATCTAAATAAACGACAATTAGATTAGTTGTATAAATCACATCCTTACTTTGAAACATGCTACCTAAATTGCATCAATGGATGTAATTCTCAAACATTGTTCAGAGTATCTCCAGTTGCAGAGTAATAGGCAATAGACTGTTCTAATACGATGGTCAAATAGTCAATCATTTACTGAGTATGAAAGGCTATTATTAATTGGAAACATATTTTTAGCCCAAACGTAAATTCCTGGCAATAACATCAACCTAACTGTAACTGTTTTAAACTGTGAGGTATTGGATACAGGAGACGAATGGGGTGATCCGAAGAGGCAAGGAGGAGACAGGAGTGAGACTTTGATGGGAAAGAGAAGTAGGGGAGATGATTTCAGGCATCGCTTTTCCACTATGCCTTGTTGCTGTTGCACCAATCAGTTATCACTCCTAGCCAGGCACTTGCTCGCTACCAGAGCACAAAACCTGTTCTCAGATCGAAACAGGTGTCCCCCTGTCCCCCAGTAATTTCTCATACATCCTATTTAGCAACAACACTCCCATTGACAAACGAGTGAGGAAATGGACTGGAGAGAAAAACAAAGCTGAAATAAAATGAAACGAAAATCACTTATTGTCACAAGTAGGCTTCAAATGAAGTTACTGCGAAAAGCCATCCCAGATGCAGAGTTGGGAACAGGGTGGGATGTGATGGGGGAAGACAGCACGGGGGAAAGGATGGTATGGAAGGGGGGGGGAAACAGCATGCGAGTAAGGGAGGAACGCATGGGAAGTACGGAACGTGGGTTGAATGGGATGGCTTGGGAGGATATGAATGAGAAATGGGGGCGGCGTAGCAAAAATGGGCTGGGATGTGTAGAATAATTCAGTACATCAAGGGTTAACTTGGGAGTGAGTGCAATAGTGCCCACTGTTGATATTATAATAGATAGAGGTACAGTTCATAGTTGATTTTATTCTATTTCCAGACAGTATTTTTTCCATTTTTGCTGGTATTATACTGATGGATGGCAAGTTCCCATGATCAAATCAAATGATTCGAGCTACAACGACACACAGGGCGGGATTCTCCGACCCCCCCCCCCCCTCCCTTCCCCGCCCGCGCCCCCCCCCCCCCCCCCCCCCCGCCGGGTTGGACACTGGTAGAACAGGCAGGCAGCAGCTGTAGTTGCCCCTATCATGGGTATACACATTATTGGAGGATGGATTGTAGGCCTGCAGATGCTGTGCCCCTCACCCCTGCAGCCCAGAGCAACCCCTGACCTATCATGCCTGGCCCCCTCGACCAGGTTTCTCCTCCCAACCAAGTATCCATCCCACTCGAGCACTGGGGCAGCAGCTCCAAGGCCTCTGGGCCCCATGACGGGGAATGGAAATGGCCACTCACGGTCTCGGCTCCCCTTGGCAGCCGTTGCGCCAGCTCCCTGTTTTAAAAAAGCAGTGCTAAATGGCGTCCGTGTGACCACTCGCTCGGGAGCCAGTTAGTTCCCAGGGGCTGTTAGATTGGATTTACATCTCACTAATGAGATGGCGATTGCTCTTAATTGGTGTCGTGCCACGTCTGGATGGGATCCGGATCTGGATGGGATCCGGATCTGGATCGGAACCCGTCACTGGATCTGCGACAGGCACCGATCAGTGCCTGTCGCTGATCCCGATTTTGGCCTCTCCGGCTATTTAACCAATGCGCGATTTCTGCGCCGGGGGCAACACAGCTGATAAATTACGTCATTATTACTGCAGGACATCCAGAGACCCTCTTGACTTGTCGATTTAAATATTAGGAAAGGTAGATTGTGAGCAGCTTTCTTCAAGGTCAGTAGCGAGTGCTGTCACTAGTTGCTGACCACGAAATCAAGGTCATTAATTTCATGAATTGGTATTTTTACTCTTTACTCGCCTGTAAACAGCATCAATATCCATGTAAGACAACAATTTTTTAAAACATTTATTTATCAGACAAAATGGGCGCGATGTACCCAAATGGGGACAGAGTCCCGGAGCGCGATATTAGCACCGTGTTTCCCAGCGCTTAGAGTGCCGAGAAACACTCCGCTATCTAACGCCCATCCGGGTAGATCGGGGGCCTCAGCGGGGAATGTGCAGCCAAGACGGCACTTAGCCGCTTTTTTCTAGCCGCATTCACCAGAACTCCTCGGTGCAGCGAGGGATCGCGATGCTATTATTAAATGGCCTCCTGATTTCCCAACGCGACCCCTGATCCTCCCCAAACCCCAACTCACTATAAGGGGGTACCTGTGCACCCCCCCTCCGCAGCCCCCCACACCCGCAGAGAGCACCCCCAGGCCCGATCACCGCTGTACAAATAAATTCCAGCTTGGCACCTTGGCAATGCCCCTGCCAGCTAGCAATGCCACCTAGGCACCTTGGAAGTGCCAGGGTTCCACTCTGCCAGAGGGTATGTGCCTAGGGGTGCCAATCCCCTTGGAGACCCCATGAGTGCCATTCTGTATGGTCCTCATTTGTGGAGACCAGCACTGAATGGCACTCTTCCGAGGATCTATAGTGAAGAGGTTAGATCCCACGTCTTGGTTAGATCTCGGGAACGCATATTGGAGTGAGACTAGCTGTCTCATTCTAATATGCAGATTTGCCAGAACGGGGCGGGATTCACATACCGATGTCTCGTGAGATCATGTTAGATCTCGAGAGGCGTGGCAAGTCTTGTAGATCCCGGAAGTGTGATGTTCCGGCATCTACCAGTCACGTTGCGCTCCACTGCTTTTTGAGCACAAAGCAAACAGTAGATTCCGCCCAATAATTTCTATCACCAATATTTTGTGAGCTGCCTCCAAAAATGACATTGGGAACTTTTACAGAAAGTTTAAGTGAGTTATGTTGTTTATCAATAATTCCAATTTCGCCTTAACCACACTCAATAATAAAGTGTAACAAGATATTTGTATCAAAACCGTACTTACAGTGGGTTATCACACTGTCTTGTCCGGAAGCGTACACCAGTTCCACAGGTTCGAGAGCAGGATCCAAACTTGCTCCATCCCCCCCAGTTTCCATCATGTCTTAATATATCAGGAGTTAGCCAGATACAGTGACCTTTAAAGCAATGCTAGAAAGCAAAAAAGAAACAGAGACAGAGATAAACATTTTCACAAGATGATATTTTGGAGCTGATGGTTAGTGCTCAGTACTGTTAAACACAGAGAGCTCAGGCTTATGAACTGCACAATGGGCTCACTGCATCCATTGCAGCCGAGCAATGCATGGGGCACAAAGCTTATGCACAAACTCTATGCAATTAGAGCGGTGGAAATTACTCAATATGGGGAGTGTGGCAAAAATTATCTTGTCTAGTTTTGAAATTGTGCTTGTACCTTTATATCCTGTCACCTTTTTCTACAAAGGACTTTTCCCTTGGTATTGCTACTGACAGTAGCCTCTGAACAACAGGGCTCCTTCAGCCCTCAACATGGACAACTCCCTGAGCCTCCCACTGACTACTCTTTGATGGAGGAAAATAACTCCAAAAGGGGAAAGAAAGGCATGTACCCTCACATTTTAGGCAGCTGCTTCTTCTTCAGATGCACTTGAGGATTCAATTATTAATTTGCAGTTACAGCTAGGAAATGAATTCCTAGCATTCATTTCTGGAATGAATGGCCTGTCTGATGATACCTGCTCCTATTTAGATTTATTCATTTTAATGGATGGAAAATCATGGCCGCCCACTGGGAACGACTGAAACACTCCTTATTTGGTACACTGAATAAGCGAAGCCTGGTGACATGCCAGTGATTATATCGCATTGTCAATCCAGCAGTGTGTACTTCATCACAGTTTGATTGAATTCAGCACCCTGGACATGAATGACAATGACTAGCAAAAAAAGGAAGAAAAAAATGGCAATAACAGAATGAAACTAGAAAATACTGCATAAACTCCAAAGCACTACCGAGACAATATATGTTAAACAGTCACAATTTTGAGCAGTATTTTCACTTCAGGATTCGGAAACAGCTACAAACTAGAAGGTTTGCTTCAGCAATTCTTGTTCCCAGATCTCCTTGAAGATATTCCTGCCATGTAATTACTTTCCTCTTCTCAATGTAATCGCATTGGGTTATGTTAGTGGTGACGATCAAAGAAATCAGTTACTGACATCCCGCTTTTAGTAAAAATGTGTATGTCCTACTGCACTGCAAAGAGAGTAATGAAATTACCCAGGCATGCTGCAAGAGCCAAAAAGAAATAGTTCTAATGAATTATCTGAACACTGGCTGCAGCAACTCGCTGTTTGTTATCCTGTCGCATGCTATCTTCATGTATTCTTCATTCTCGTTTTCGCTTCAATGCTCAAAAAGAGCATTTGATATCCTTTCATACCTTTAATATGATGTTTCTCTGCCTGTTACGGTCAGGGGAAAGAGAACAGAACTATCCATAAAGAAAAAGGAGATCCAGCATCATCCAACAGGACACACAACTTTACCTTGCCAAGAGCACACATTGTCCCATCCAATGGAGGTCCTTTTTTCGTTTTGCAGAAGTATGGATTGTCAGGATGGCTACACCACAGCTGCTTGCAGGGGTCAAAGGTGCGAAACTGAAACCATGAAGATAAAACACGTGTTTACGCATAAAACGTTTCTTCTACAATGCTGTCACAGGATACTAAATAGTCTGTAAAATATTGAAGATGAATTTCACGAGGTGAAAACACATTTAGCCATGATTGATCATTTTTCTTTTGTAATCTAAGGATTATTGGCCAAACGGTTGAGTTGCTACAATCAGTTCTGAGTGAATCTTCCATAAATATGGTGAAGGATCCTTCACCTTCACAAAGACCATGGGCGGGTTCTCCATCCCGCTGCCCCCTAACCTTTAATTAATCTTTATTAGTGTCACAAGTAGGCTCATATTAACACTGCAATGAAGTTACTGTAAAAAGCCCCTAGTCGCCACATTCCTGTTTGAGTACACGGAGGGGGAATGCAGAATGTCCAATTCACCTAACAAGCACGTCTTTCGGGACTTGTGGGAGGAAACCGGAACACTTAGTGGAAACCCACGCAGACACAGGGAGAACGTGCAGACTCCGCACAGTGACCCAAGCCAGGAATCAAACCTGAGACCCTGGCGCTGTGAAGCAACAGTGCTAACCTGTGCTACCGTGACTGCCAGTTTTAGAGTATAAGTGGATACCCAAGATAAATATTTAGCGTTTGCAGTGTCGGATTCTAGTATGGTAAAAAAATCTCTTGTTTTAAACTATTGAATTGGATAGATTCATTAGTAAATAACTGGGACCTCGCATTTTGTTTAAAACAAATTTCATTAAAAATTACATTTTTTTAGGGATACTTTTAAATTTAGGAGTTAAATGAAACCACTGAAGTTTTAATTGTGTACATCAAGATGTCTGATTCCTTAGTTGGGATTCTCCGATCCCAAACCGCCCGCTACCAGCGAGAATGGAGAATTTGGCGCTCAGCCAAATCTCCATTCACTGCAGTAGGACTGGAGATTCCTGCAGATCAAGGAACAGAGAATTCTGCCCCTTTCTATCATTTTATGCAGTTTTGCACAGGAAATTTCAAGCTTCTTTACAGATCTTAAGAGGAAAAATATAAAGATTTTGAAAAATTCCTAGATCATGCACATATTGTCATCTGGACGTTTGCAGAAATCTTGAGGTTTATGCAGAAGGTACAGTGAGAAAGTAACTTCCACAGATATTCTAGCCCATATATGCCCGTTCCTGCATATCTGATACACGCTCTGCAGGTCTGTGTGCAGCCGAATGCAGCCTTTTAGATATATTGGATTATAAACATTTGGCAATTTAAGGGTTAGTAGCCTGGGGTTAGAGTGTGTTTAACTGCAGTAATCATATTTTTAAAAATAATCTTGTTTTGCAAGTCCAGAAAGCTTTTAGGAACCAGAGGTGAAATTGACCAGAGAAATGTATTTTCAGCCTGGGCTAAGGCAATGTTGTTTGACTAGGGGAGTCAATGTGTTTTCAACCTGGAGAGTTCATTTGTTTTCAGCTTGGGGAGATGATGTCATTGCTGTGCACAGCTATAGTATTCAGACATTCTGAGAAAGCTTTCTGAGTTGAGTTCTGATCTGACTAACCCTTTAGACCACAAGTATGGTATTTTGCTCAAAGTGGGATAATTTAAAAAGAGTAATAAGTATTTAAAGTAGAGCAGATTTGTCTGAGAAGAAGGGGAAAGCTGAAGCAAACCAGCTGAAAAAGCTTTTTGAAGACATCCAGCCCAGCCAGAGTCTACAGGGGTTCTAACAGGAGCCAAATCTGTTCTGGAAAGCAAATATTACTCTGTGCCATCGGAAGCTAGGATGAATTGAGAGCTTTATGTTTTCCTGTCTTGTTGTTTAATTGGGAATAGAGAGTATTGTTTAAGGGGCTATTGTAAGCTATTTTTGGGTGTGTTGGTAAGAATTTAATATTGTATAATTTGTTTTAATCCTAATCCAAATCCCTATTTCTTCGTGCAATCACTCCTGAAGTGACGTATTCTTTCTGCACAGTCTTACAAAATTAAATAAAATACTGGTGTTTCGGACCAGTATCCTAGGCACTGTTGGGATCTGGTCTGGAATAATAATAATAATCTTTTATTGTCGCAAGTATGAAGTTACTGTGAAAAGCCCCTAGTCACCATATTCCAGGTAGGTTAGGGTAAGCTGGTACGGGAATTGAACCCACGCTGCCTTGTTCTGCATTACAAACCAGCTATCTAGCCCACTGAGCTAAACCATCCCTTAATATCTGAAAGAACCTTGATCACACTTACTGCTGTACACATCATATAGCCCACTCCAAAGTCAAAGCGACATTGTTCATTCATAGAGTAGTCAATGCCTGGAAGTTGTGGCAACAATGGCCAATCATGTTCAAATGGATCGTCACGGAGACAGTCGTAGGAACTGCAATGGAAAAATATTTTCAAATTACTTTCATAGTTATCGCCCAGCCAAAAGATGTAAAATGTTCAAGCAGCCTTTCATGGGTTATGCCCTCAGCAATAACGATGGCATATCCAACATTCTCCCTTTCCTGCCCCTACCATACTGTTATTTTTCCGACTTTCCTGGGTTGGATCTTTATATGTGCATGCCAGCTGGCAGCAGGTTCCCAAATAGCCAGTGATTGCAATCAAGGGTGATTCTAGTGATGCTACGTGGAGACAAGGGATCTGAGGTCTGAATTGTTCTTGGACCTTGGCACGGATTTGAGGTTTAATGATAAAGGTGTTCCATCAGATCCATCACAGCTCTTGGGACTACCACCACTCAGAGTCATAGATAGAGTCATAGATGTTTACAGCATGGAAACAGGCCCATCGGCCCAGCTTGTCCATTCCGCCCAGTTTCTATCACTAAGCTAGTCCCACTTGCCAACATTTGGCCCATATCCCTCTGTACTCATCCTGCCCATGTAACTGTCTAACTGCTTTTTAAAGGACAAAATTGTACCCGCCTCTACCACTGCCTATGGCAGCCTGTTCCAGATGTTCACCACCCTTTGTGTGAAGAAATATCCTATCTGGTCTCTTTTGTATCTCTCCCCTTTCACCTTAAACCTATGCCCTCTAGTTCTAGACTCCTCTACCTTTGGGAAAAGATGTCGACTATCTACCTCATCTATGCTCCTCATTATTGTATAGACCTCCATCAGATCATACCTAAGCCTCCTACCCTCTTCTGCCAATGGTCACTGAAATGGGCCAATTCAATAGCTAACTATACTGCAAATGAATTCAAGGTAAATTCGAGAAAGTGAGGTTGCATTTTCCATTTTGGCATTTAATGCATCAGAAAGGTGGTAGGATAGGACTTCAAACTGCCACTCTGCTGTGGCTCTGATCCATTTTCTAAGCTTATCAAACTATAATCATGATGGGCAGGCTTCCAACAATAAAGCTGCCTGCCATAGTATGCTTGCAATGAGAGGTGGAGATAGTTAAATGAGATATCAAAGGTAGATTTTTGCATTGGTTTTATTCTGATCATGCCCCGAAATGGAGCCTTTGTGTCATGATACTCAAAGGGTGGAGGAACCCTGGCCAGGATTCTCCGTCTCGCCAGCCGGCCAATGGGATTTCCCATTGTGGGCAGCCCAAAGCTGGCGCAATGGAGAATCCCAACAGCGGAGGATCCAGTCCCTATGTTTGAAGTGAGCAAAATTGATTAACAAATGTGGATATAATCATAGGATTGGCCAAGAGTATGTATGGCCTTGTGTATCTCACTTTTAAGTTTTCGTTCTCGTTTTCAAATTCCATTGCATTCTTGAACCTCTAGAAATCTGTAACCTCCTCTGCCTCTCTAAACCTCTGAGATCTCTGTACTCCTCCTGTTATGGCCCTTTGTGCAACCCCGCTTTTAATCTCTCCACATTGGTGGCCAAACCTTTAGCAGTCTTGGCTCTAAAGTCTGGAATTCTCTCCCTACACCACGGTCTCTCCAACTGCCTCTTCTCACATTTGTCGCTCCTTAAAACCAACAACCTGGGCTATGTTTTGAACCATAGGTCTTCATATCCTCATATGTGGCTTTTGGCTGCTCCTTGCAGTTTTTGGGTTAATAGCGTTCCCACAGAAGGGTTAAGTAAGGGATTACAGAGTATTGTCCCACCAACCAAGAAGGAACATTATCTTAGTGCGTGCAAAAACTCACTGTTTTTGTATTATTTCCGTTCCCGCCATAATCTAGTGATTGGAACAAATTAAAAAGACAATGCCTGCACTTGTTTTTCTGTCTGGTAGTATGATTATTCTGAGGCAATGATAGACAGTGCAGGGAAGAGAAACCAACTGCAAAGAAGATCTTTTTTTAATTCGTTCTTGGGATTTGGGCATCGCTGGCTATGCCAGCATTTGTTGCCCAACCCTAGTTGCCTTTGAACTGAGTGGCTTACTATGCCATTTCAGTGCGGGGGGGGGGGGGAAAGAGTTAAGAAACAACCCACAACGCTGTGTGGATCTGGAGTCACATGTAGGCCAGACCACAATATTTTACAACATAGAAAATAGTAAATATGAAAAACTCAGCTAGATTCACTGATCTTTCAACATTTAACTGGACGAAGGTTATACGTCTGTAATCATTCACTTGGAGACCAGCAGCAATCAGTAATTATCTTCCACTCACTGCAAGTATCGGCTCAGTTCCTGTTGACTACACCGAGACCAGTGGAAACGATGAAATGCAGCCTGAACCAATGGTGCCATGATACTTCCCATTTTGATCTCATCACCACAATGATTGCCTTGACCATCATGCTCCATGCCTAACCTAGTAGATGGAAAAAACAAAAATCAGATTGTTCAGTACAACAAAACAAGAAGTAGTTTTGGGCTTTGCTACCATGGTTTTTAGTACACAATGGGCGGGATGCTGCGGTTCCCCCAGTCACTTGTTTCTTGGCAGTGCACTGTTCTTGGCGGTGGGATTCTCTCTTCCTGTTTGTCAACGGGATTTCCCACTGAAGCCACTGAGAAACCCATGGGTGGAGGTGCCCTGCCAGCAGGAAAAGAGAATCCCAATAGCTAGAGAATTCCAGCCAGTAGATACTCGAGCAGAAGGCAAAGCAAAATGCTCATTATTAAAAGAGTCACTGCAAAGACCAAATGAAGACTTGACTGAGAGTCCAAATTTTCACAATTAATAATTACGATGTCTATTTGTCCAACATGTTTCTTTTTGTTTTTCTTTGCAACTGCAGCGGCTAGGACCAATACACTTCAGAAAGGGATCACGTGTCATCAGCAAAGCGATGAAAGGCGTTATTGACAGTGCTATGAAGCAGTAATAACATACTCACCAGTGATCAGTTTGGTTTAACAAAGCGAATATTGGTTCTGTGGAAAGTGAGTATGGGGAGCTAATGATGGATGAATTGAAGTGGTATTTTCCATCAATTTTCACAATACAGGATACAAGTAACATCCCAGAAAAAACTGCAAATCAGGAGATGGGAGGGAGGAACTGAAGAAAATTACAATCACCAGGGAAGTGGTTCTGAGCAAATGGTTGAGACTGCAGGCTGACAAGTCCCTGGGTCCTGATGGATTTTATCCTAGGGTCTGAAAAGAAGTGACCAGTGAGATAGTTAGTGCATTGGCTTTAATTCACCAGATTCAGGGAAGGTTCCATTAGATTAGAAAATAGCAAAGGTAACTGCAAAAGACGTTGGGCACAAATTCTCCCTTTTTGACGGGAATGGAAACATGGAGTGATTCGCACTGCAGAGGCTGGCAGGAAAACAGGCCAAAGCCTCCAGCTCCAGCCTCATTAAATTATAAATATGGATGTTTTATGCCATATTCAGTGGCAGGGCAGCCCTGGATGGCATGTAGTCTGCCGTCCTATTTGGGTACAATATTGCAAAGATGCCCAACATCACTGACCCACCATTGAGGAAAGATGGTGGATCTCCTTAAAATGAAGATGGATCTCCAGGAACTTTGAGGCTGGAAAATGGAGAACCTTCAGGACATCGAATCTGGAAGGTCCATCTGCAGGTGCACACCCAACCCACTGCTGTTGTGTTCCTGGGTCCAGGATTGTCGGCAGTCTCCATCCCGAACTCCAGAGGCAGCCCCAGGCATTGTTTAGGTGAGTCCCAACATCTGCATGCCACATTGTTCCAGAAGTGTTTCAGGCTGGCCTATTTTCATGCCGCACGTTCATGTTGGCCTCTGGCGGGTTTTCTCGACCCGTCATGGCGGGCACCAGCGGAAGATCCCGCTGAAAATTTACACCAGCATTAAACAGATTTCTGAGCCTCCCGCCATATTCTTCCACCCCCCACCATTGAACACACCAGCAGGGGCTTAGAACAGGACACTTAGATAAATTCAAGGTAATCAGGTAGAGTGAACATGCTTTCTCATTTGCAAAACTTTGTTTAATCAATTTATTGGAGGTCTTTGAAGTGATAACAGGTTCTGTGGATAAAGGTGAACCAATCAGATGGCATTGGATAAGGTGCCCCATCAAAGGTTATTGCAGAAATTAAAAGTTCATGATGTATGGGGTAACATATTGACCTGGATAGAAGATAGGCAATGGAAAACAGCAAGCAGAAATCGGTCATTTTCAGGTTGGCAAGATAGAACGAGTGTGTCACAGGGATCAGAGCAGTAGCCTCAAATTTTTACAATTTATATCAACGATTTGGATGTTAGGACTGAAGGTATGGTGGATAAATTTGCTGAAGACACAAAGATAGGTAGGAGAGTAAATTGTGAAGAGGACACAAGGAGACAACAAAGGATACAGATAGGTTAGGTGAGTAGGTTAGGTGAGATAGGTTAGGTGAGTAAGCAAAGATCTGGCAAATGGATTATAATGTGGGAGACAGGACAAATAAAAAGAAGAAGCACATTATCTAAATGGTGAGAGATTGCAGAGCTCTGAGATGCAAAGGGGAAAAGGTGTACTGGTGAATAAATTGCAATGGTGCAGCAAGTCATTGGCGAAGTTATTAGAATGTTACCTGTTATTGCAAGGGAATTGAATAGAGTAAGGAGGTTTATGCTTCGGTTATACAGGGTATTAGTGAGACCACATCTGGAGTACTGTGTGCAGTACTGGTCTCGATATTTAAGGAAAAATGTAAATTCTTTGGAAGCAGTTCAGAGATGGTTTACTAATTAGTACCGGGAATGGGCGGGTTGTCTTATGAGAGAAGGACGGAGAGTCTAGGCTTGTAGGTGCTGGAGTTCAGACTTGATTAAAACATAAAGGGCACGATTCAACTGAAACATTTCTATGTCTGGTTTCGGGTGCATTTAATCAGAGAATAGAATTTACAGTGCAGAAGGAGGCCGTTCGGCCCATCGAGTCTGAATTTAGTGGAGTATTGCCGAAACCCCCCCCCCCCCCCCCCCCCCGTTATCTAATGCTACTTGGCTGTTTTTTGTCTGGGCGAGGGAGGTCCTGTTGGGGCGCCACTTTCAGCTCACCAGTGCAAGAAGACTGTTTGTGGATCGGAACGGATCTTTCAACTGCCCTCAGCAGCCACCAGACCCCGGCCCCACCACCTCCCACTTCACCCAACTTATCTCTTCCGGACCCTCAAGCCCTCCTCACCCGGCCAAGAGCCAGGTCCGACTCCTCACAAGGGCAAGCTGGCACCAAAGCACCTTGGCACTTCCAGCCAGGCTCCCTGGTATTAGCCACGCCAGCCTGGGAGTGCCCAGATCGAGATCCAGATCGCAGCATCTCACGAGACTGGTAAATCGCGCGAGATGTTTCGAGCATCGTAAAAGGTCTCTCATGAAATTCAACGGCCTCATCCCGACACCAAGTCAGGTGCGGCGAGACCATTGAATTGCACCCAAAGATTCTGAAGGGTCTGGACAGGGTGGGTGTTTCCTCTTGTGGGAGAATCTAGAACTAGAGGTCACTGTTTGAAATAAGACATTTAAGACCAAGATGAGGAAACATTTTTTCTCTCAAAGGTTTTGAGACATTAAAATTCTCTTCTTTCAAAGATGATTGAGGCAAAATCTTTGAATACCTTTAAGGCAGTGGTAGAGGTAGATAGATTCTTGATAAGCAAGGGGGGTGAAAGATTATCAGGATAGGCAGGAATATGAAGTGGAGGTTAAAATGAGACAGCCATGATCTTATTGAATGGTAGAGTAGGCTTGAGATAGATAGATAGATAGAACAGTACAGCACAGAACAGGCCCTTTGGCCCTCGATGTTGTGCCGAGCAATGATCACCCTACTCAAACCCATGTATCCACCCTATACCCGTAACCCAACAACCCCCCCCCTTAACCTTACTTTTTAGGACACTACGGGCAAGTTAGCATGGCCAAGCCACCTAACCCGCACATCTTTGGACTGTGGGAGGAAACCGGAGCACCCGGAGGAAACCCACGCACACACGGGGAGGACGTGCAGACTCCGCACAGACAGTGACCCAGCCGGGAATCGAACCTGGGACCCTGGAGCTGTGAAGCATTTATGCTAACCACCATGCTACCGTGCTGCCCACGGTAGCCCACAGGGGCTGAATAGCCCATTCCTGCTCCCAACTTACATGTTTGTTTCTTCTGCCAAAGCCAGTCAGCTCCAGACCTCATGACAGCCTTGTTTGAAGCATGGGCAGAAGGGCTGAATTCCAGAGGTGAGTTGATGGCTGCCCTTGAAATCAGGGCAGTATTGACTGAGAGTTTGGCATCAAGCAACCCGAGTAAAATTAAAGTCAATGGGAATCGGGTGGAAAATTCATTGGTAGATGGAATCATACGTAGCAAAAAGGAAGATGGTTTTGGTAGTTGGAGGCAACCATCCCAGTCCTAAAACTCCTACACTGCACGAGCTTGGTGCATGAAGGAGGGGCTGATTTGTCAGGCAGCAATAAACTTCCAGCCTTCAGAAAGGCAAGGAATTGTTTTAGCTGATATTTTAAGCATCTACAAATGCTGCCTGAGGAAGGGGCTGACCAAAAAAAAGGAAAAGTAAGAGCAAGTGAAGACAATCCCAATGTCCCAGGAATCTTTCGACACTGATCCTGTTTTACAAGGTAAAATGGGCATCGAAGTAATGAACATGAGCACAGCAAGAGTACACACATTCTGTGGAGGAAGTGTGATGTTTGTCATATTAGTTAAGGCGATAGTATAGGTGATCGAAGGTTCATGCGTTCAAAAGGCATTCGCCCCTTTACATATGCAGATGAAGAGCCTAATGTTTGTTGAAACACCTTCCTGAAACTGGGATAACAGGCTGGATTTTTACAGAGTCTTCAAAAATGGTGGACAGGTCCCGATTCTGGGATTCCCGGACCCATTTCCAGATATTTTGATTTGCAGGAGAGCATTTAAAGGGTGAAGCCTGGTTTGGCTTGTGAACGCGCACCCTGTACTCCCAACCTAGCCAGCTCTATTGCAGAGACCTAGTTCTCTGCAATTTGCATGGAGCCGGGCCAGCAAGGACTGTGGCTCACAACCCCTCAGAGGCGTCATAATCCATAGTCTGCATGAGGGAACATTTGAAGGCTAAATTCATAATGTCCTCCCAAGCCTCCCATGCCAAAATATGTAAACCCACTAACTCCCTTCGGCCTCTCATGCCACCCCCCCCCCCCCCCATGTCAAGTGATGACACTTTCATGACCATTGACTCACTCTAAATTGAAAATATGCGGTTAACCCTATAGCAACAGTAGGAAGTGTAAAGAAAAGTCTTTAAAAATAATTTATTAGTAACTTTCCACTTCCTGAAATTTTTTTTTTACTACAGCTCAATAATAGTGCCAATCATTTAGTTCCTTTAAGGTCTCACTAGCCCAAACTGCAAGCACTTAAAAGCTCTTTATCATTGTGAAATGAAATGAAATGAAAATCACTTATTGTCACAAGTAGGCTTCAAATGAAGTTACTGTGAAAAGCCCCTAGTCGCCACATTCCGGCGCCTGTTCGGGGAGGCTGTTACGGGAATTGAACCGTGCTGCTGGCCTGCCTTGGTCTGCTTTCAAAGCCAGCGATTTAGCCCTGTGCTAAACAGCCCCTTGACAGCAAAGATCAGAGAATCAGAGCTGTCAAGCAAGCAGTGTCTTACCAGAAGTTGATGTTTCAACAGGTTAATGAGTATCTGGTCTCTCAGGCAAGAATACATAATGAGGCTCAGCATGTGAGGCATTAGGGACCATAGTGGGTGTGGATAACTTGGTAAAGGGACCATAAGAATTGTTTGGAGGCCATATCTTGGAATTGGAGCATGAGGGGTCATGGGTATGAGTGGATGGCATGGGTGGGGCATGGCGAGTGTGTGGGGATGAGGAGCTGTGAGGGATGGTGGCTGTAGGGCCTGTTTTTATCAAAACTGGGACAAAGCCTTTTAAACAGCCCACTTCCACAAGCGGCAGACCGTGTGGTTGCCTCTGAACAATTTCCCAGGTCAGCTGCCCATATCCTTCAGGAGTCAGCACCGGCCACGCACACACATTGAAAATCCTGCCTTGCCGGCACATTTTCCTGACGCAGGTGGACCAAGTCAGGAATTATCCTGACTCCCGCCTCGGGGATGAAAATCAAGCCCAACATGACTCAATTTGTGGCCAAGCAAACTGTTAACTAAGGGACCACTGGGAGTCACTGCCAAATAAAGCAAAATACTTACCGACCGAATATAGAGCTTGGAAGAACATTTCACAGCAAATCATTGCCAAATACACACACCGTGCAATTTTCTTCTGTCTCCCCTCCCTTCTTCAGGATCGTCTCCCGTGCTTCCTAAGCATACTTGAAGGCTGTTGTGAGGGAAGCAGCTGGGCCAGCTTCATCCTCATGGAATTTGTAGGCTAGGCCAACATTTATTGCCCATTCCTAATTTCCCTTGAGAAGGTGGTGGTGAGCTGACTTCTTGAACCACTGCAGTCCATGTGCTGTAGGTGCACCTACAATGTTGTTAGGGACGGAGTTCCAGAATTTTGATCCAGCAGCAGTGAAGGAACGGTGATATACTTCCACGTCAGGGTGGTGAGTGGCTTAGAGGGGAACTTCCAGGTGGTGGTGTTCCCATGTATCTGCTGCCCTTGTCTTTCTAGATGATAGGGGTCGTGGGTTTGGAAGGTGCTACCTAAGGAGCCTTGGTGAGTTCCTGCAGTGCATCTTGTAGATGCTCACTGTTGCGACTGTGCGACAGTGGCGAAGGGAATGAATGTTTGTGGAAGGGATGCCGATCAAGCGGGATACTTTGTCTGGGATGGTGTCAAGCTTCTCGAGTGTTGTTGAAGTTGCCCTCACCCAGGCATGTGGAGAGGATTCCATCACACAACTTTTAGATTGTGAGCAATCTTTGGAGAATCAGGAGGTAAGTTACTCACAGCAGGGTTCCAAGCCTCTGACCTGCTCTTGTCGCAAACAATAGTTATATGGGTAGTCCAGTTCAGTTTCTGGTCAGTAGTAATGTCCAGGATGTCGATAATAATAATAATCATAATCACTTATTGTCACAAGTAGGCTTCAATGAGGTTACTGTGAAAAACCCCTAGTCGCCACATTCCGCCGCCTGTTCGGGGAGGCCAATATGGGATTTGAACCCGCGCTGCTGGCCTTGCTCTGCATTACAAGCCAGCTGTTTAGCCCACAGTGCTAAACCAGCCCCTCAGATAGTGGAGGATTCAGTGATAGAAATGCCATTGATTGTTATGGGGTAATAGTTAGATTCTCTCTTGTTGGAGATGGTCATTGCCTGGCATTTGTGTGGCAGGAATGTTACTTGGCACTTATCAGAAAAGCCTGGATATTGTCCAGGATTGCTGCATTTGGACATGGACTGCTTCAGTATCTGAGCATATGCGAATGGTGTTGAACATTTTACAGTCATCAGCGAATATCCCTACTTCTGATCTTATGTTGTACTTAGGGAATGTTATTGGAGATGCCATCTTTCAGAAAATAATGTCTGTCCTCGCGGGAATGTGAAAGATCCTATGGCATTATTCAGAGATTTCCTGAACCGAGGTCAATATTTATCCCTCAACTAAAATTGCGAAAATATTTAGTCATTGCTGTGTGTGGGATCTTGCTATGTGCAAGGTGGCTACCTCCTTTCCTAACATCAAAAATACTTTGATTTATTTTGAGTTTGATCTGAAATGTTAGTTGTTTTCTCTCTCCACAGATGCTGCTGAGTATTTTCAGCATTTTCTGTTTTGAGATCGAATTGCCATAGAAAGTTTTGGGGCATCCTGAAAGGCGCTAAATAAATGCAACTCATTTCCTAGAAGCAACTGCAATGGTGCGATGCACTATCAATTATCACAAAGACGAGAGTAGTGGAATAATCGAGGCTTTATTGAGCAAAGATGTTGTGGCTCCTGTAGCTGGAACCAGAATGGCTGCAGCACTGGCGAGCACACATATTTATACGCCACCTACTGGGCGGAGCCAGCAGGCAGGGATTTACCCATGTATCTCTAGTATCTGTGTCTTACCGTAATACATATAATGTCACCCCCTGTTAAAAAAAGAGTCCGGCGGGGGTAGTGGAAAATTTTTTTTACAAGTTCCGTCTGTCGGGGGCCTTGATCCTTCTCTGTGTTCGTCTCAGTCCTGGTGGTGATGTGGGCGCCGACTTGGTCACCTGTGACTCCGGGAGCGTGTTGTCCTCGTCTTCGTCACCCCTGAGTGGAACCAGTGGGAGGTTCCTCCTGGGGCGGGAGCTGTGGTGAGGTTTGCTGGGGGGAGGGTAAGTGGCGCAGGAGTGAACGAGGCAACCCGAATGGGGGGGGGGGGGGGGGGGGGGGGGGGTGACGGGTCGGGGGCCGTGGGTGGGGATCCAGCGGGTGCCAGGTCCCGGAGGGAGACTGTGTCCTGGCGCCCGTCGGGGTGCGCCACGTATGCGTACTGTGGGTTTGCTTGTAGGAGGTGGACCCTTTCGGCCAAAGGGTCCGACTTATGGGTCCGCACATGCTTGCGAAGGAGGACGGATCCAGGAACTGTCAGCCATGTTAGGAGCGAGATCCCGGAGGTGGACTTCCTGGGGAAGGCAAAGAGACGTTCATGGGGGGGTTTCGTTAGTCGCGGTGCAGAGGAGCGATCGGATGGAGTGGAGCGCGTTGGGGAGGACCTCCTGCCAGCGGGAGACCGGGAGATTTTTAGACTGCAGGGCCAGCAGGACGGCCTTCCAGACCATCCCGTTCTCCCTCTCCACCTGCCTGTTTCCCCGGGGGGTTGTACCTGGCCATCCTGCTCGAGGCGATGCCCTTGCTGAGCAGGAACTGACGCAGCTCATCACACATAAAAGAGGATCCCCGATCGCTGTGGACGTAGGTGGGTAAACCGAACAGAGAGTGAAGATACTGTGGAGGGCTTTAATGACCGTGGCAAAAGTCATATCGGGGTATGGGATAGCGAAAGGGAACCTGGAGTACTCATCGACCGCGTTCAGAAAGTACGTGCTGCGGTCGGTGGAGAGGAGGGGCCCATTGAAGTCCATGCTGAGGTGCTCAAAGGGGCGGGAGGCCTTCACCAGGTGCGCTCGATCTGGCCGGTAGAAGTGTGGCTTGCACTCTGCGCAGACTTGGCAGTCTCTGGTGACAGTCCTGACCTCCTCAATGGAGTAGGGAAGGTTGCAGGCCTTGATGAAATGGAAGAACCGGGTGACCCCCGGGTGGCAGAGGTTATCGTGGAGAGCCTGGAGTCAGTCCACTTGTGCGCTGGCACATGTACTGCGGGATAGGGCGTCAGGGGGCTCGTTGAGCTTCCTGGGGCGAAACAAAATCTCGTAATTATACGTAGAGAGCTCGATCCTCCACCTCAAGATCTTATTGTTTTTGATCTTGCCCCGCTGTGTATTATTGAACATGAAGGCAACCGACCATTGGTCAGTGAGGATAGTGAATCTCCTGCCAGCCAGGTGTTGCCTCCAATGCCGCACAGTTTCCACGGGCCGCACGTGGCCTGTGGGGAAGAAGATGGCGGCGCCCACAGGTCGCACGTGGCTTGTGAGGAGGAAAATGGCGGCGCCCCGGGTCGCACTTGGGGGGTGTAGGAATGCTGGGCCTAGAAACAGCGGCGACTGAACGGGCCTGGCACACAGAAACAAAGTGTCCTTTCTTTCCGCATCCGTTGCAGGTTGCACTCCGCGCCGGGTAGCGCTGCCGGGGGTGTTTGTTCTGCCTGCAAAAATAGCATTTGGGTACCCTGGGGTTGGCTGGCTGCCGTACAGCCCAGGCTTGCGGTGAGCTGGGGTCGGTAGTTGGTGGGACCCACGATGCCCACGAGGGTGCCACGCGGTCAGGGGCGTACGACTGGACATTACGGGAGGTCACTGTTAATGAGTTTGCGAGCTGTCTGGTTCCCACAAGATCAAGCGTACCCCCTTCCAATAGGCGCTGGTGGATGTACGGAGACCTCATGCCCATAACGAAGGCGTCTCGGATTAAAAGTTCTGTGTGCTGGACTGCCGAAACTGTCTGGCAGTCACAGTTCCTCCCCAGGATGTGCTGGGCATGCCAGAAATCATCCAGGGACTCACCGGGGAGTTGCTGTCTCGTGAACAGGAGGTGCCTGGCGTATAGTTGATTGACTGGCCGAACTAAATGTCCCTTCAGGAGCTTCATTGCTTCGGAGTAAGTGGGCGCATCCTGGATGAGAGGAAAAATGTCAGGGCTCACCCGAGAATAAAGGACTTGGAGCTTCTGCGCGTGCGAGGGTTCCTCAGCGGATGTTCGGAGGTGGCTTTCGAAGCAGGCTAGCCAGTGGTCAAAAGCGGATGTAGCGTTGGCTGCTTGAGGGCTCAGCTGTAGGTGATCAGACTTGATGCGAAGATCCATCGATTTAAAAATCTTTGTTCAATAAATTGGTGCACTATCAATTACCACAAAGACGAGAGTAGTGGAATAATCGAGGCTTTATTGAGCAAAGATGTGCCTCCTGTAGCTGCTACCAGAATGGCTGCAGCACCGGCGAGCACACACATTTATACACCGCCTACTGGGCGGAGCCAGCAGGCAGGGATTTACCCATGTACCTCTAGTATATGTGTATTACCGTAATACATATAATACAGCTAGTGGTGACTACCCCATGGTGTTTAGTTGGAGATGAGGTGGCGGTGCAAAATATGCTGATCTGAGCACCAGTTTGATCCATGTATGAGGTGCATGTTAGCTGATATTTAAGTGTTAGCCAGTGTGATCTATAAGTGTAACTGTTCGTCTGTTGTGATTTGGCTGCAAGTGTGCTAGCTGCAGATGGTGAAGCTCTGCAGCCAGCACCTGGCTAGCCCACTCGAAGCAGAAGCAATTGAACTCAGGTATTGAAAGGTCAGATTGCCAAGGGTACAGCAAATACTGAAAAAATACAAAGCTTCTGCCAATTTATGAATTTGCCTTCCCTATTTCCCATTCGAAATATAACTGTTGGATGAAAGAAACCCTGACAAATAGTACTTCAGGCTTCAAATATCTTTGCTTAACATTTTCACGGGATGTGGGCATCACCAACCGCACGGGAGAGGGGGAACATGTGGAAAATCCCATCCTTCACCTGTATATGACATATTGGGCTGAATGTTTGAACCTCAAACAGTATTGTTCTCAAAACCTATTACCACTGAAGTTTTTAGCAACCGAGATTTGTTAAATCACAGAATCACAGAATACTAATGTAGAAGAGGCCCTTCGGCCCATCGAGTCTTCACCGATGCATGAAAGGCCCTGACCTGCCCACCTAATCCCATTTGCCAGCACTTAGCCCATAGCCAGAACCACACTGACCAGACTGGTCTATGTCCCGTCATGGCACCAGTGTCCCATCAGGACCATAAATTGCTTGTTAGGCAAATAAAACCATCCCAAGAGTTTTCAGTGGCATCATAGCTGGAGCATTCAGGTAAATTGAAAACCCATCCTTCACATTTCCAGCATTACAACAGTGCACTAGAATTTCACATCTATCTCAACAACCTGCCTCCCATCTGCACAATTGCTGCTGACCACACTTTTGTCACCTTTGTGCTCAGTTTCAAAACCTTGGCCTTATTTCCGACTTTATTTCTGCAACGTTCTCCAGTCTCACTCGCATTCTCCAGTCCTTTGCATCTGGCCATCTGACAGTCAACCTTTCGATGAACTATTGCCAAGTTATAAAAGCTACTCGTCTAGAGCAAAGGTCAGGAAATCCAAGAACGACCAGACTTCAGAATCCACACATATGGGCTGTCCATGAGCAATGGACGGAGGTGAGGGACGGAGGTGTGAACAAAGGCAGCAGGGGATGGAGGCGGGAGACGGAGGCGGCAGGGAACAGAGGCAGGAAAGGAGGCAGCAAGGACTTAGGCAGGGGACGGACGGAGACGGGGGACGGAGATGGCGACGGGGGACAGCGACGGGGGACGGAGACTGGGGACGGAGACGGGGGACAGCGACGGGGGCCGGAGACGGGCCCCTATTAAATTAATGGAAAAAGAGGGGAGCAGAGAAACAGGCTCTATGCAACGAAAGGACTTAAGTTAGCAGATTGTAAGTGATTAGGGCTCAGGAGAAGTCCTAGTTGTTCTAAGAAGGCAGCAGAAGTTTGGTGACTCCATGCTGCGCGCTATTGGGGCAACAATACCCTTTTGCAGCAGTAGTATTCTGCTTGTAGTGGCCCAAGCACTGAAGTTATGTTTTCGAAGCGATACTTGAGTGCATAGTTGGGAATTCAGGGGTACAGAATATCAGGAGACGACATTGAAAAACTGTAAGATGGGACGTCATTGGGGCTGTCTGAGTTGGAGCGCCTTATGGAGAGAATTCCAAGGTTAGATCTTCGGAGGTGAAGACTGGAATCTCTTGTGAGAGGGACAGAGTTTTAACAAGATTGGTTGATTCACAGTGTTTACTGATGTCTGGGTGTGTTGAAAAATCCATTGACTCTGTCTTAAGTACATTTACTGTACATTGTGGAGCATTTGACCACAGTTTGTCTGTTAATTCAAATGTACCTCATATTAACCCTGAATGCAAGAGTACAAGATAGCCATTGTATATGGTTTTATCTTTCTGACTTTGTATAATAAAGTTAATTTTTGTCAGTTCAACACCTGTGGAATCTTGTGTTTTTCCCCCCATTAGCAAATGTCTTTAATCTCAAACTTTGTCTACTTTAACCCAGACATTCAGGGCAGCAGGGTAGCATGGTGGTTAGCATAAATGCTTCACAGCTCCAGGGTCCCAGGTTCGATTCCTGGCTGGGTCCCTGTCTGTGTGGAGTCTGCACGTCCTCCCCCTGTGTGCGTGAGTTTCCTCCGGGTGCTCCGGTTTCCTCCCACAGTCCAAAGATGTGCGGGTTAGGTGGATTGGCCATGCTAAATTGCCCGTAGTGTCCTAATAAAAGTAAGGTTAGGGGGGGGTTGTTGGGTTACGGGTATAGGGTGGATACGTGGGTTTGAGTAGGGTGATCATGGCTCGGCACAACATTGAGGGCCGAAGGGCCTGTTCTGTGCTGTACTGTTCTATGTTCTATTACTTATCCCTAACTGGGTCTTACCAGAAACATGAGAGTCTGACCTATGATCATAACAGGTATGTAACTTGGTCCCAATCTTCAGAAACTATCATCAAAACCTCTCTGACTCTCTAGGAAGCTTCCATCCACCTTTAAAATCTATCAAAAAATATACCCTTTATTGACCAACCTTTCATTCATCCTTACCAATTCTCCCATCAGGACTCTGAATCTGTTCCTTTGTATTTTTCCCTTTGCGATGTACCTTGCAACATCTTTTTGCAGTAAAGTTGCTGCTCTAATATTTAACACAATATTACTCTGGACAGCATCTTATGTTTTTGTGTTTTTCTTGTTTGTTTTTGAACCATAAGATTTAACACTTACACATGCCCAGTTTCATGAGCAACTACAAAGGCGGATGAAAAGCCATCTTCATGGTTCAGAGTGCAACTCCGGATTGGATGGCACATACCTGTAACTGGGGCATAACCTGTAAAAGATAGAAAATTATTGGAGAAGAATGCATGAAAAAACATGTAATTATCTACTGAAAACCATCAATTGTGCTTTTCTTACTTCAATATTGATCAGTGGGACCTTTTTCTTCAATTTCATGCATAGAAACATATGTTTTATCATAGTTATCTCCACCGTTTGTGCAATTTATATATTAATATTGGCTCAAGACCAATCAGATTTTATACTACTTTAATCTGTAAAATGATCTATCTAACCTCAAAAGGTATTTGAAATACCAAAACAAAAAAACAAAACAGAGGAAGTCCATAAATATATATCCCATTGATAAACTGGCTAGTGATGTATGTGTGCTGGACAGTTTTTGCAGTCTTGGCACTTGTAAGATAACAATCATGCACACTGTATTTAACGGTTGAGAAAACACCAAATATTAAAGTGCAGTAACTTAATTTTGGTCTTGGAAAATTTACAATAAGTAAAAGGTGCACAACTTTCCATTCATGAATCCCAGTTTTATCATTTATGTTCATGGTCATACATTTTCAAGTAACATAAACCGCATTAGGGGGCGGAATGGTGGCACAGTGGTTGGCACTGCTGCCTCACGTCAGCGAAGACCTGGGTTCGATCCCGGCCCCGGGTCACTGTCTGAGTGGAGTTTGCACATTCTCCCCGTGTCTGCGTGGGTCTTACCCCCACAACCCAAAGATGTGCAGGTTAGGTGGATTGGCAACGATAAATTGCCCCTCAATTGGAAATTTAAAAAAATATATATTTCAAAAAACATAAGTCGCCTTATGACTTATTGTGGATATTGTTCTAAACTATCTGACAGTGGCACAATATATGAAGTTACTAAGTGAAAGTATAGAGTAGACGCTGATGAGGCGTCAATTTGACAGGGGTAAAATGTAAAACATGGTGCGTGGTTTACAAACACATATTTGCAGATTGAAGTCACTACCAGCGATATCAGTATAGACATCAAAAGAAGCATTTGTCCCTTTTCTTATTAAACACCTGCTTTACAAATTGTTTTGCCCTGAATGTCACAGGTTGCAGGAAGGAAAGTCAGATCACCAAAAAGGGTAAGTTAAAGGATACGTACCTGAATTTGAATCAGGAGATGCAGGACCACATTATTACAACAATTGACTGCCAGCCACTGCCCTCTTGATCACTACCTCACCCTCCTCCCCTAATTGCCCCTACTCCAAATTGCCTTCCTCACTTCGTTGCTCACATTTCCCTTCTGATCACCCCCTCCTCTTCAAAATGCAATGTTGCTGACAGTAGCCCAAAATTCAAATAGCATTCTCTGCCCAGCCTTGTAGTTGCATTCTGAAGTAAGTGAGATCTGAGGCCCAATGCCAAATAGGTCCATTTAGGCCACCATACCTCCACACCATCTTGTACTTTTAAGACATTAGACTAGAAATTAGCATGCTAATGAATATGAAGTGTCTTGGATTATTTATAAACAAGTACGCTTAAGCACAATATAAAACTGTTCACCCAATCTGAATGGAATACAGTACCTTGCATACCAGATGGCCCAAAGTCCTGCCTTGTTAGAAAGATGGCATGGTCATGATATTCTGCATGGCTGGTATCAGACTTTTGCTGGGAGTAAGCCCACTGGCACACATTCTTCAAACTTTGTGCGGGGTTCCCAATTTCGATTAGGCTAACAGACTAAGAAAGAAAACAATTTCCTTTAAATCTAGGTGCAATTTCAACTGACTACAATGCAAGACTTAGAACATTCGATTTTTGAATATGTGGCATTATTTCTTGCTATTTTCTGAACTAATAGTTAGCAATTTGTCTCGTACTTCCACTGAATGTTTTTGATCCGAGTTTAGAAACACTTGATATATTTGTTATTTCCCATGGCGACTCTTGCTGAATTGTCTGTCTTTCATTGAGCAATCAAGAATCTGCTTGTATCCCACTTTCCAAATATTATCTGGCTCTGATTAGTGTTCCAGTCTGCCTGTCTCCTTATTCTCGGTATGGATCTCAGACATTTTGGCACGTAGATATTTCATGTGTTTGGCTGAAATTCTTTTCTCCTATATTTGCGAGGGTGCTTTAAACCAATTGAAATAAGTGGGGTAAATTGTCATCTTCACTGCAAAGGCAATAATCTGGATGGGCAGATGGCCTGTTGAATTGCTCAAATTTTCAGTCTATCGAAATGAGCTCCTGGTTTGGAACCTTACTCGCTAGCAATGGGTGTCAGAGTCTTAGCATTGACTGTGTATGAGTCTAAAATCATGCACGGTTCACACACACATCACTCACTTGCAACTCCCAATTGCAGGTTGAGGTTAAAAGATTTTGGGTGGGATTCTCCCGTCTCCCAGCTACGTGTTTCTCGGCGGCATACCGTTATTCTCTACTCTCGCTGCATGTCAATAGAATTTCCCACTGAAGCTGCCCCACGCCACCGGGAAACCAGGGGCGGGGTTGCCCTGCAGATAGCAAACGAGATTTAAAAATAAAATATATTTAGAGTACCCAGTTATTTATTTTCCCAATTAAGGGGCAATTTAGCGTGGCCAATCCACCTAACCTGCACATCTTTGGGTTGTGGGGGTGAAACACACGCAGACACATGGAGAATGTGCAAACTCCACACAGACAGTGACCCAGGGCCGGGATTCGAACCTGGGTCCTCAGCGCCGTAGTCTCAGTGCTAACCACTGTGCTGCCCTTGCAAAGGAGAATTTTTTATTCAAGTTTTAAAAAGTGCTTTGAACACATAAGAACCCTGGAGTTGGTAGGGGCCCTGCTTTAGTTAAGAGAACTCACTGCGACACAAGTGGTTTTACACTGAGGCCACCCAGAGTGCTGTGGTGAGATGGGGGTGGGGTGTTTTGATGGCAGGATGGAGGCAAGCCAGGACCTACACCCTGAGTGAAGAGTTGTGCTGTGAGAAATTAATTTTTATCTGGTCAGGCGGGAGGCAACAGCAGCCTCTGTGGGCTGAATTGCAATGTTTGAACCCACAACTGAGGCGGGCAGCATGTCTGTAACCTGCAAGTTCATGGAACCGGATTTTCCTTGGTTCTTTGACTGAGCTATGGAATTAGGAGGCTGCCTTTGGGTTTCATGACCATTGGGAGCAGGTGGGATACATTGTCACAAGACGTTGAGTAACCTAAGGGCAGAACGGTGGTGAGTGGTTAGCATTGCTGCCTCGCGGCGCTGAGGTCCCAGGTTCGATCCCGGCTCTGGGTCACTGTCCGTGTGGAGTTTGCACATTCTCCCCGTGTTTGCGTGGGTTTCACCCCCACAACCCAAAGATGGGCAGGGTAGGTGGATTGACCACATTAAATTGCCCCTCAATTGGAAACAAAAATGAACTGGGTACTGTAAATTCATTTTTAAAAAGTTCAGTGACCTCATTGGGGTAAGAAAGGCGAGTGGCATTCCACATTGAAATACAAATTCCCACATTCTCCTGCACAGCACTCCTCTGACATATACTCCTTGCAACACCAGCCATCCTTCTCTCTCAGGGCATCTCCTCACATTCCCTTCTGAACACTAATATTCACCCTCATTTCACACCCATCCCTCCAGTGGCTCTCCACAAATGTCAGTCCATTTTCTCAAAACATCAATCTCGCATTCATAACTTTTCCCTCTCACCTTGCAGAAAGATCCCAAAACACCAGAGAGAGAGAGAAAATCAGGATGGCCCTCAAGTCACAGCCACCCTAATCGCTGCAGAGGAAGATGCCCTGGAGATCAGCAGGGTTTCAGCCTGTATGAACATTGGCAATGGAAAGATGAAAGTCTCCCGGCTACCTGGTGACAGGGGTAGATAGCACACAGCCTCCTGACAACAATGCGCGAACAGATTGGCCTGATGCCAGGAGCCACTGAAATGCGATGATCTGCAAAATGTTGACCTTGAAACTTTTTTACTTTGTCAGCACTAATTCATGTCCTTCATCTTCAGTTGATACTTAAAGCATCACTCTGGAGTTGATGCTGGAGGACTAAAAGGATTCTTCAAAGGAGGCACACATGTACAATTCAGGAGCACCCTCCACCAGCTCTGACATGCGCATTGTGGTGGGGCCCTGACGACAGGGGTTGAGTTGTCACAAGGTGACGCATGTGGATCATCCACAAAGAGGGCAATTCTGGAGCAACAACAAAAACAATGTGCATGTTGGAGAGAGATTGGAGGAGTCAGTTTCATGAGTGCTATGATGCCTCCGTGGAAAGAGTGGCCACCTGTTTGGAGCATCAGATGAAGCTGGTAACAGAGTGTATGCTGGCCGTCACAACGGCCTGCACACTCAGGCTGCCAATTTAAGTAAGATGGAAGAAAGTCTCACTTTGATTGTCACTAAAATGCACAAAAGTGCTCTCCATGCACTGAGGGCAAACATGGAGAAAGGGAACATGGAACTGGTCAAAGTTCTCCCATTCCTCCATCCTTGCCCACACACCTTGACCACCCCCCCCCCCCCCCCCCCCCCCCCACCCCACCACAACCCCAGTCAGATTCCAACATGCTGCCTCCTGGCCTGATGGCTGAGTCTACCTCTGCACAGGTAGATGTGAGGAAATCTTCAGCAGAGCTCCAAAACCCAGAGGCCATTGGCCAAGTCAGACCAGAGATATGACTAGCTTGCCCCCTGCTCTGCCGTGAGAGATGGCACTACAGAGGAGTTGTACAAAAAGGACGAAAACATTTTTTTATTGTTTCACAAGTGAAATCACTTAGGTGTTTAAAAGTTTGTTACATTGTGACTTTTTCGTCAATATTTATGCAGCAGGAAGTTTATTTCAAAATTCCATTGTCCAGTCATTCCTTTTGTTGACTGTTGTCTCCTGTGAGCTGAAGCTCTGTTTCCATCCCCTCTGACCTGTGGAGAGGCAGATAGTTGAGGGGAAGGCAGCTGCTGCTGCTATTGGTGTTGCTGATGCTGTTACTCCAGCTCCTCATCAGGGGTTTAAGGTAGAGCTGCAAAAGCTGATCCCATGCTGAGCTACAACTGCCAGCTTGGAAGTCTGGATCAGAGTCAAAACGCTCCAAGGTTATAGAAACGTCTGCTAAAGTCTCGGAAATCAACTCCAGTGCAGTGAAAGAACACACTCCGATCAAGCCCTGCGAATAAAAGCCTTTCATCTGGGCAAAGTAGCAGCTATCATATCTCTGTATTTAAAGGCTTTCCAGCCTGTCAATTGTACCGTCCTGTCAATTCTCTGCTGTTCTCTCACCTAGTTTATCCTAATGAGTTCCACAAAGCCTGGGAAACCCTTGCAGTGTCAGTTAAAGCCAGAATCCATGATTAAAGGTGTAGTTAACGGGCATTTAGCATATGTTAACAGCAGACCCACCTGTCCTGACAGGGTTCCCCCGCATACTCACTAATACGCTAAGGTTAAATGTGGAAATCGGTAAGTTCCTGTCAGCTTTCTGACACACTGGAATTCTTTAGTGTTTTAACAGTGCATGCAGTCACATCCACCCACTTTGATAGGGTCGAACATTCCCCCCTATGCATCTGGCAGACAGGAGGCTGATCCGTTAAGTACAATTATAAAACTAACCTAATTGCTCCCAAAAAAACTCTGCCTTTCATGTAATGCAATCTTTGACTGATGAGGTATTAACAATGTTTTAAAAAAACTAACAATAAAATCTCCTTTATAAATGAACACTTTTAATGGAACTGTACCACAGTACCATACCTCTCATGGCCACCAGTAAATCATTGCAGGTATTTAGCAGCTTACCTTTGACCTTGCAGGGTCTTGGCACTACAAATAACCCAAGTCTCCCATCAGCAGTTGCCCGTGGTCCCATATAGGGATCTGTCTCAGGGCTTCATGGCACAGCTTTGACTGACTTTCTCAGCAAATAACACATCCAGAGCCCTATTCTGTGTGCCTATGGTGGACGCTGGCTCGAGATAGAAAAGGAACATCCCTGAGAGCAGGAAGTGCCAGGTATGAGAATTCCTGCCTTGGGAATGATCAGTGCTGTTTGATTGCTTTTAGTAGCCATTTCTGCCAGAACATTCAGGAAGCGGTGGGGGGGGGGGGGGGGGGGGGTAGTGTTGGTGCTCACCTCACTAATATGTATTTCTATCAGGGTTGAGGCTGGCAGGAGTAGCAAAGTCTCTGGTATGGCTGAGGGGCTGGACTGAGAGGAAGATTGAAAATCAGGTTGAGATAGAATCACAGAACGGTTACAGAACAATAGGAGGCCATTTGGTCTGCCATACCATAATGTACCGTACAAGCACATCAATTGTTTGTGTGGGGTTTCTTTATGTGTAGCCGTAAGACACTGGGTGTTAGCTGCACAAAGCAACAGAGAAACATCGATTTGTATTTGGGATTATTTATATAAGCCAATAGGTTGTGTTGGGTCAAGAGTGGGTGAGTTGTTGGAGAATTAAGGTGATTTGGCAAGTTTGTGAATTGCTCATTTTTAAAGTTTAGTGTGAGCTAAATTATATTTTCAGATGTATAAAATGGGCTGGGTGAGGGAAATCACAGCAGCTGTTATATTAAACAGATATTTTCCTTTAATTAGTTTGTGGAGCTTCCCTAGCCCTCACAGATTCTTTTTGCTGCAATATGGTCAGTGAAAAATATGAATGGTTTGGGTTTTAAAGAAGCCATGATTTCCACCACCACCCCGCTCCTACCACTCAGGGTGGCGGGGGACCCACCCACAGAAAGAATGGCTTCCCCACTGTAATTTACTAGCCAATTGATTGTTAATAGACTGAAGCTGGGATTTCCACCCCTCAGAGACCCAGGGGGTCCTACCATGGAGAACTGTTGGATCGCCGACAATCTCAGCAGTGTCAGGCGGGAGCGGTGGCCACTGCTGGGGCTATAGGCAATCTCCAGTGGAGTTTGTCCCTGGAGCAGGACACCAAGGTAAGTGGGCGAGGGGTCGATTTTACTGGGGTCAAGCTGGCAAGCCCCAGCAAGTTGGTGAGATGGTGAGAATATTGGGGAAATGGAACTAGGGGTTAGTTGGAGAAATTGTGGCCGGGGGGGGGGGGAGAAGAGGGATAAAGGAGAAAGTGTGATCTTGGGGCTGCATCAAATGGGCATAGGGGACCTGCAAAGGAGGTCCCACATAACTGCCACCAGCGTCCTCTTACAGACCCCTTCATGCTCTATACGGTGGGCAGGGTTTTCCTCGGCAAAGGTATTTAGGGTAACAGAGCAATGTAGGTAGGTGGATAGGTGAAGTTGATAAAGGTAAGCCATGATATTACTGAATGCTAGAATGGGCTCAAGTGGCTGAATGGCTTATTCTTTATTGTATGGTCTCAATAATAATAATTTTCCCTCATCTTCAGGCCACTCTCCTCAGCTGGATTCCTCACAAATTCTGTTTATCTGGAGATCACCTCACTTAGCGTTATGTTTAACTGCAGCCTCAGCGTCACACTTGGGTCATATTAAATGCATAAAATCTCAGTTCTAACAATCAGGAAGGTAGTGTACACATGCACATTGATCTTGCAATAATTACCATCCTAATCAAACAAAAACATTAATCTTGGATCATTACACAGAGGTTTTATCACTACATTGTTCGTGAATGTTACATTGTCGAACGTCCATAGCCTCTACACTGGATCATGACCGAGCAGGAATGGGAACTCGCAATGCAGAGGGTGCCCACTCCCGAGGTGCCCGTTGATGTTACTGGAATTGTAAGGGGTGTGTGGAGGTTCCGCTCCTTACAAGGACGACCCAAAAATCCCAGAAACAATGTGGATCCCTGTATTTCATGCCCTTGCTCAGGAGTTTGATGGATTCCTGCTAGTATTTTGCAAGAATTTGGCAGAAATTTGGAGGGAACTTGGGACCGAAGTCTCCTGAAGCTGCGGACAAATAACTTACACGCTGCTGCCAATATTGTGGGTTGGAAGCTTTTATAAACATATATCCAAGTATTTATTGCTTAAGTAATAGCCAGAACATCAATATAGGTTTTAAGCCAAATCAACTGTTTTTATCCATGTGTAAGATTGATATATAACAAAATACACTTGAAATTCTACATCCAAATGTTTTCACTGTTCACAACAGATTTTATTACAGAATTATCTCTTAGCTTACCATATAGATACTGTAGATAAAATATTATATTAAAGATTAGAAGAAGCTGCCTACTACTTCTAATAGCATTATGGTGTCTAGACGTTACAAGGGCCAATTCCACATGGAGGGCAAATCTTTCCTGACTCCAGTCCACTGGATAGGACAGGGAAGGAAAATGAAATATTGCTTCAATCTGCAGACTCTGCTGGGCAGTAAAAGTTGGGAATTCCCTGCACTATGTGGAAAATTGTAACATACATTTTGCTCACTTGAAGCTACTGTAAGTTCCTGATGATTCCCTCTTTCCCCTTTCTCTACTTTTGCTGTTGTCATTTTGATCCACAGATGCTTAATGGACATATCTCTTTAAATCGAGCTGGAGAAATGAGGAATTCAAAAAGTTACAACGTAGTACACTCTGCTAGCCTTGGACAGCAAAACTCAGACTCTTAGGCACCCAAGAGACGGGGTGGGACAGGGTTCGATTGGTGGGCTGGTTGCCAATGAACTGGCCGAAAGGCTGTATTTTGTCGCTAACAGGTGATGATTGGATCCTGGCTGAGTGAGATGATTTCCAGAGATATCTCTCGCTCTCTCTATCTATCTCTCTTTCTCTCCTCGTTCTCTCCAAAAAGGTTGCTGCATTTCTAAAATTGCAGAGACCTGAATGAATGCGCAGTGAAAACCTCGAACTGAAAGTAAAGTTTGAAGGGAAGATTGGAATGGTAGTAGAAGCAGCCATCTGAAACAAAGACTCTTATCTTTTTACATTAATCAGAATTATTTTCCTTCCTCTGTGTTTGTTTGTCTTGTGTGTATGTGTGTATAGAGGGTGGGGGCAAGTTATAGTGAGGAATTAGATCATCATTAACCAATTGCATTTGCTGCATATTTCATTATAGTTCTTGTTATTAATAAAAAGTTATTCTGTCTACATTTACTAAGCCTGTTAACTGTAATTATTGGGTAGCCAAAAGGCCAAACACTTTGGGTATTTTTCAAAGAATGATTGGTTAATTCAATTGTGTTACTACTCTGGGTCAAGGGGGGCTGGAATTGACTGCGCCCTAGCCCAGAATGTCATAACACTACCATACACGCTTGTAACAGCAGAAGGCGTGTGCAACAAAATAAATAAAAAGGGAGTCAAGCGGCTATGAATTTCAGGTCTCTTTGGCGGTTTCTCTCCCAAGAACCTCACAACGACGATGAGGATAGTGAAAAAAAAAGCATTCCTTCCAGGTGTGAATATTTTTGGATGTTTTATGCCTACTTTTGCTATAGACAAGACACCATTTAAACTTACAGTCTCAGAGACACGCTCTGAGGTTATATTAAATGCACAAAAGCTCAGATCTAATAGAAAAGCTTATATAATGTGCATAAACACACTCATGTTGCAAAAATGACCACCTATTCAAACAAAAACATTAATTTTGTTCAGTACAGAGACGTTTCATCACTGCGTTGCTGATGAATGTCACATTGTCTATTAACAATCTACCAGCTTTTGATTTGGAGCCTTCATCTCTATTCCCATGTTAGGAAAATTGGCTGTGATGTTTCAAAGGTGCAATGGCAGGTTTTGCAATCACAGAATACATAAGGAAAAAGACCTTACTTTTCGAATGTGGTGGTGAAGAGTTGGAAGATATTTTTAAGATACTGAGTAAAATGAGTACCACTCAGCAAAAAGTGCACAAACAACTTATTTTACTGCTGATAAAAATGCAATACACAAATTCTGACCCAGTAAGCAAGAAGCAAACAGGACTATTGACCGATATTACATAGGTGGAGACAACTACCACCCAAATGTGACTGGTGATGCTGAACATGTTGGAGAAATCAAAACGCAAATAAGCAAAGGTTATCTCTCGCATCAACTGCGCTGAAAAGCACTTGAGAAATCGGAAGCCAGTCAGAGCTGTCAGAAAGATGAAGCCATTGCAAATATTGCAGGTCCTACAAACATGCAGGAAGTCTGAAGTCTGTCAGGACTCACCTTAGCCACTTCATTCATGACCTTGCTGTGCTATCTTTTCTCCTACGTGATCTTTCAAAAGAGGCCACCTAGCGGGGGTGGACTACATCTCATAAACAGGGTGTACACCAGATGAAGGAATGATTGCCAGCTAGTTGCACAAATGCTTATTTTGACCCTGAGAAAACCACCCAGCTAGTTGTGGATGCAAGTCCGGTTGGCTTAGGTGCAGCTCTCATGCGAAACGGCAAGGCAGGAAACCCACTAATAGTTACAATGGTAAGTAAATCGCTAACATCCCATACAGTGATGTTCCTCACAAACATAGAGAGAAGCATTCTCAATCACATGGGGTATCCTGTACTTTCATCTCTACTTGTATAGAACTGAGTTTGAAGTCATAACATATCATAGACCACTAATAAGCTTGTTGAACAACTCAGATAGAACACCATCCACTCGAATAGCGTGTTGGATACTCATGCTACAAGACTATGAATTCCATGTTGAATATCAATAAGTCAAGTTCAATCCAATGAACTATATTTCACGACATCCATTGCCAAATATCAATCTTCCTGTTCTTGAGGAAATGCGAGGCAAACAACATCTTGGGCGGGATTCTCTGACCCCCCGCCGGGTCGGAGAATCGCCGGGGGCCGGCGTCAATCCCGCCCCCACCGTGTCCCGAATTCTCCGGCACCTGAGATTCGGCGGGGGCGAGAACCGTCCGCGCCGGTCGGTGGGCCACCCCGGCGATTCTCCGGCTCGCGATGGGCCGAAGTCCCGCCGCTGTCATCCCTCTCCCGCCGGCATGGATCAAACCACCTACCTTACCGGCGGGAGCAGGCGGCGCGGGGCGATCTGGCCCCGGGGGGTGCCCCCACAGTGGCCTGGCCCGCGATCGGGGCCCACCGATCGGCGGGCGGGCCTGTGCCGTGGGAGCACTCTTTTCCTTCCGCCTTCGCCATAGTCTTCACCATGGCGGAGGCGGAAGTGACCCCCCCTCCCTTGCGCATGCGGGGGGATGACATCAGCAGCCGCTGACGCTCCGGCGTATGCGCGGACTTCCGCCTGCCGGCAAATCCCTTCGCCCCCGGCTGGCGTGGCGCCAAAGGCCGTCCACGCCAGCCGGCAGAGCGCCAACCACTCCGGCGCGGGCCTAGCCCCTCAATGTTAGGGCTTGGCCCCTAAAGGTGTGGAGACTTTCGCACCTTTGGGACAGCCCGACGCTGGAGTGGTTCGCGTCACTCCATCACGCTGGGATCCCCGCCCCGCCGGGCAGGGGAGAATCCCGGCCCTTAAATATGCAAACATAAGTTGTGCCAAAGTCACGATAAGTAACTGGCATCGAAATGCCAAAACAAGATGAGTTTGGCAACTATGTATGACGGATATAAAATCACTAAAACTGAAATGACGTGATTGAAAGAGTGTCTACAAACAAAATTGCTCACACACTATGTCTTCACAATGTTATAAATGAGCTCACCGTTACAACCAAATCTAATCTCGGGAGCGATTCAGTGGACTGAAGTTAAAGTCCGCTGAACAGCGCATTTAGCGGGTGTCTCACGGCGGCTGCCGAGTTCGCACTTGGATTGATTTCCTGGCGGCAAGCTGAAGCAAAGTGAACTATGTTCAGTTGGTGAAAAAATCTTTCAACCTCTTCAAACCTACTGCTCTTGATTAACAGCTAATGGGGTGTCAGAAACAAAAACTTCAGCAGGATCTTGCAACTCAGTTTCAACAGCATCGGGGCTCTTGACAACATTGGCCGAAAGGAATGAGGGTGTTTCCTCTATCGCTCGTCTTTCTCATATGAACATTTAAAATAGCTACCAAATTAAAAAGTCAAGAATGGAGAGTAAGAAAACTTTGTTGCTTGTCTCCAGCAGATTGGTTGTTCGCAACACATAGTTGGTGATGATGTTGGAGTCTCACATCATTCCATTTATTGGCAAAATTCTGGTCTCTCCCAGAAATATAGCTGCAATACAGTGAAGGCCAATGTGACTTTCCACCTTATGTGGTAGAAGGTGAAAATCTGCCTGGCCCACCATGGCAAAAAGACAATCCAGAGAATACTCTTTAGGTTTGGTAGCATTTGGACTTCCCGTGACGGAATGTGAAAGCAGGTTTCCCAAAAAGGTGGCTCCTGCCAGGTTCCAGGTATTTTGATCTTCTTTGCCTGCTTATTTTCGGGAGATTTTGGATTCTAAACCAGTAGTTTGGTGTGGAGAACGGAATGGTTATTGAGGAATGTCAAAAGCCCCGTCGAAAAAAGGCCACGGGGAAGAAACGGCAGGTTGGCAGCCCAACACAAGAGTCTGGGGGAAACACGACAGCGGATGCGGCCGCACCCACCACGTTAGAATCATCGGTTGGGGTGATGGCGCAGGAGCTGGAGAAGTTTGGCAGGCAGATGGATGGCCAATTTGAGCGAAAAGGGAAGATTAAAGAGTCGTTAAAGCCATCATTGAGGAGACGTTGGACCTGATACTTAGGGGCAGCAGGGTAGCATGGTGGTTAGCATAAATGCTTCACAGCTCCAGGGTCCCAGGTTCGATTCCCGGCTGGGTCACTGTCTGTGCGGAGTCTGCACGTCCTCCCCCTGTGTGCGTGGGTTTCCTCCGGGTGCTCCGGTTTCCTCCCACAGTCCAAAGATGTGCGGGTGAGGTGGATTGGCCATGCTAAATTGCCCGTAGTGTCCTAATAAAAGTAAGGTTAAGGGCGGGTTGTTGGGTTACGGGTATAGGGTGGATACGTGGGTTTGAGTAGGGTGATCATGGCTCGGCACAACATTGAGGGCCGAAGGGCCTGTTCTGTGCTGAACTGTTCTATGTTCTATGTTCTATGATACGGGAGAAGCAGGGCGCGATTGTCAAAGCTGTGAATGAGCAAGGGCAGAAGCTGAAGGGCATGGAGGAGGCCTTGTCGAGGCACAAGGACCAGCTTGCCTCGTTGGAAGCTGAGATGCTACTCATGCCAAATGGGAATAAGGGCCTGAAGGCTGAAGTGGAAGATCTGGAGAACAGGTCGAGGTGCATCAACATCAGAGTGGTGGGCCTGCCGGAGGGCGTGCAGGGACCGAAACCAACCAAGTATTGTTCCGAAATGTTCTCTCCATCTGTGGGTGGAGATGAAGTGTTCTCCACTTCGGATATTGGAGAGGGACATCGAGCTCTGCAGCAGAAGCCGCTGCCGAATGTGCCACTGTGGGCGGTGATAGTCCGAATTCACAGTTACCAGAGGAAGAAGCGGGTCCTCGAATGGGCCAAGGAGAGTCAGTAAATCCGTTGGAGTGGGCACATGATGCGCATCTACCAAGACATTGGTACCGAACTGGTGAAATGGTGGGCAGCCTTCAATAAGTAGGTTCTGTACAATAAGGGCGTGCGGTATGGGACGGTGTATCCATGAGGCCTAGAGTCACGCTGGACTCCACAGATCATTATTATGACATGCTGGAGCAGGCTTAGGCCTTCTTCAAGCACAAAGGGCTGGGACTGGTTTGAGGAGGGTTAGTGGGATTTTTTTTTCTGTCTGTGAAAGTTGGGTTGGGGGTGACAGTAAATATTGCAATATATTGTGTTATGTTTTTCTTGGAAGATAGTGGGGCGATTTTCTTCCTGGAGACCAGGGTCATGGTGGCTGGTAGAGCAGGAAGGCTGATATGGTAATTGGGGGGCAATGGTGGGAATGCTGGGATTGGGACAAGGGAGTAGGGAGAATGGTTCTGGAGGATGAGGTTGTAGGCCTTTGTTCTGGTTGTTTATGGGCGAGGCCAGGGGCACACCTTGCTAGCACTAAAGGGTAGACTTGTGAATGGAAGTGGTGTGGGGTTAGGGGCTGAGACTTGTTGGGCCAGTTGGGTGAGGCTCGATGAGTCTGGAGAGTTTGTTTGGGAGGGTGTTAGTTGAGGTGGCATGCAGGAGGGTGCCGGTGTTGGAGGTCGGTCGGGAGCACTGTCGGGGGTGGTAGTTAGACGTAGGACTGCTATCGGACTTGGGTTCTGCGTGCGGATTGCGAAGGCCATATGGGAGTATGTGGAAAATAATGAGAAAGGGGAGGTTTCCGCCTCGATTTTGTGGGAGTCATTGAAGCTGGTGATCAGGGGAGAGATCATGGGCGGGATTCTCCCCTACCCGCAGGGCAGGGGGTCCCGACGCCGAAGAGTGGCGTGAACCACTCCGGCGACAGGCTGGCCCAAAGGTGTGGAATCCTCCGCACCTTCAGGGGCTAGGCTGGCCCCGGAATGATTTGCGCCACGCCAACTGGCACCGAAGGGCCTCTGCCGGTCGACGCGAGTTGGCGCATGTGCGAGAGCGTCAGCGTGTGCTGGCGTCATCCCAGCGCATGCGCAGGGGATCTACTCCGCGTCGGCCATCGCGGAGGACCACAGCGGCTGACACGGAACAATAGAGTGCCCCCACGGCCCAGGCCCGCCCGCGGATTGGTGCGCCCCGATCGCGGACCAGGCCACTGTGGGGGCACATCGAGGGGCCAGATCCCTTTGCGCGCCCCCCCGAGGACCCCCGAAGCCGCCCCGCTGCCAGGTCCCGCCAGTAAGGACCTACTCTAATTTACGCCGGCGGGACCGGCAAAAAAAAGGCGGCCACTTGGCCCAGAGAATCGCTGGGGGGGGCGCTGCTAGCAGCCGCCGACCGGCACAGCGCGATTCCCGCCCCTGCCAAATCCCCGGCACCCAAGAATTCGGCAGCCGGTGGGGGCGGGATTCACGCCGCCCTCCGGCGATTCTCCGACCCGGTTGGGGTTGGGGGGGGGGGGGGGGGGGGGGGGTCGGAGAATCCCACCCCATAGCATTTAAGGCACATGTGGACATGGCGGCTAGGGAGGAGAGACAAAATTTGGTGGATGAGATTCTAGTGTGGACCATAGGTGTGAGGGATATAAGCTTTGGGAGTACAGGAAAAAACTGCAAATGCAGTTTGACTTGCTGTCCATTGACAGGGCAGTGCGCTAACTGGGGCGGGCGAAAGGGGCGGTACATGAGTATGGGGGAAGGCTAGTCGTCTCTTGGCTCACCAATTAAAGCGGCAGGAGGCAGCCAGCAAGATTATTCAGGTTTGGGCTTTGGAGGGTAGGATGGTCTCCACCCCGGAGAAGGTGAATAGAGTGTTTAGGGCTTTTTATGAGAGGTTGTATAGGGCAGAGCCACCGGAGGGCAAACAAGAGATAGCAGAGTTTCTCAGTGGTTTGGAGTTTCCCAACGTAGGGGAAGATTTGTGGGAGGAGCTGGAGGCACTATCGAGTCTGGAGGAGATTCAGCCAGCAAAGGCACTGGGCCGGATGGGTTCCCGGTGGGATTTTATAAGAAGCATACAGATCAGTTGGGTCCGTTGTTGGGCATGTTTAGGGACTCTTTGTCACGGGGCTCCCTCCCAGAGACACTGGGGCAGGTGTCCAATACGCTGCTCCTGAACAAGGATCAGGACCCCACAGAGTGTGGGTTGCATCATCTGATCTCCTTGTTAAATGGTAAGTTACTAGCCGAGGTTGGAGCCTTGCCTTCTAGAGATAGTAGGGGAAGATCAGTTGGGGTTTATGAAGGGGCGGGGGTTGTTGTTGAACGTGCGTTGGTTGCTGATTGTGGTGTCTACCCCTGCGGCGGGACCGGTACCAGAGATACCGGAGATATTGGAACTGGAGAAGGCGTTCGAACGGGTGGAGTGAGTGTACCTTTTTGCAGTGTTGGAGAAGTTTGGGTTTGATCCTGGGTTTGTGTCGTCGGTGAGGTTGCTATATGTGGCCCCGTTTGCCAGTGTTTGTACCAAAACTATGATCTCCGGGTCCTTTCAGTTGTATCAGGGCACGAGGCAGGGGTGTCTGATGTCTCCTTCTTGCTTGTGTTGGCAACTGGATGTTGGGCATTGCTTTGAGGGCCTCAAATATGTGGGCCGGGATTCTCTCAGCCCACGCCGGGCCGGAGAGCCGCCAGGCCGGGCACGAATCAAGCGACGCGTCCTGCGCCGGTCCACCGATTCTCCGGTGAGTGGAGAATCGGCGCCATTGGCGCCGGCGCGGTCGGTGAGGTGCGGGTCAGGGGCCGCTTTACGCGGCCCTCTCGGCGATTCTCTGCCCAGAATGGGCCGAGTGGCCGCAAAAAAAATCCGAGTCCCGCCCGCACCGTCCACGTGTGGTCTTACCCGGAAGGACCTCGGCATGCATCCTTCCGGGGGTGGCCTCGTGGGGTGGGAGGGGGGCTCTGACCCCGGGATGGCCTCCGCTGTGGCTTGGGCCACGATCGGGCCCAACCAATCGGCGGGCCGGCCTCTCAGGCTGGGGGCCTCGTTTGCTCCGCGCCGGCTCCTGTAGCCCTACGCCATGTTGCGTCGGGGCTGGCGTGGACAAGGAAGCCACCGCGCATCTACGCAACTGTGCCGGTCGCATCAGCGGGTCTGTGAGTTGGAGGGGCGAGTGTTCAGGTTAGCGTTCGAGTTGGAGTTTTTAGTTTAAGCCAGGCAGACGTTCGCAATGTGTCCTTTCCGCCCGCAGCTGCTGCAGGTCGCGTTGCGGGCCGGGCAGTGCTGCCGGGAGTGTTGGGGCTGGCCACAAAAGTGGCACTATAGCCCTCTGTGATGGGCGGGTGACCACGCGGCGCAGGCCTGAGGCAGTCTCTGGTCAGGGGTCCACGATGTGGTCGCGTGATCGGCCGGGAATGAGTTTAAACTTTGAAAAGGTTACCGTGTCCTCCAGGTTCTGGGTCCCTTTTTCGAGGAGACGCTGGCGCACATAACTGGACCGGACCCCTGCAACATACACATCTCGGATGGCGAGTTCCATGTGCTGGGAGGCTGTCACAGCCTGGAAGTTACATTCTTGTGCTAGAGCTTTAAGGTCGTGCAGGTAGACTTCTAGCGACTCTGCAGGCGGCGGGGTTGTAAAGATGTGCCGTGTGTAAACTTCATTTACGGGCTGCACGTACAGGCGGTCGAGTATCGCGAGGGCCTCGGTGTAAGAGTCAGTAACATCAAGTTGAGTTGAAATATGATGGCTCACCCGTGCGTGTAGAAGACTGAGTTTCTGTTCTTCTGTAAAGCGGAGGTAGTCGACGCAGCCAGGTAGGCCTTGAAGCACCGAAGCCAATGCAAAAATATTTCCTTCACTTCTACGGCCTGTGGATCGAGTTCCAGTCGATCAGGTTTGAGGGCTGATTCCATGGTAGATTTTTTAAGTCGATTAATTTGATGTGACCATCAATTCACTCAGAGACACGAGTTGAAGTAAACTGTGGCTTTAATCGACTTACAACTGAGCCTGCCTGCGACTAACTGAACTGAAGGCAGGTTCGCAAGACCGCAGCACTTTATACTTCCAGTTGTGGGCGGAGCCAAGGGCGGAGCCCTGTACATGCTCCTCATCTCCCCCTGTAGGCAGAGCCGCGCAATGGCTCACAGATGGAGCCCACAGGGACACAGTGATATACAGTGTGGATTTATATGTTGTACATTCACCACAGCCATGTTGCGTCGGGGCTGGCGTGGACAAGGAAGCCGCCGCGCATCTATGCAACTGTGCCGGTCGCAGCGCACATGCGAAGACCTGCATTTGGCACCGGTATCGGCTGCTGGAGTGGCGTGGGTCGCTCCAGAGCTGTGCTGGCACCCTGTAGGGCTCGGAATAGCTGCTCCTGGGGGCCTGTTGACGCCGTTGTAAAACGTGACGGCATATACGACGGCGTCAACACTTAGCCTCAGGATCAGAGAATCCCGCCCAGAGTGATATTATAAGCTGATGATTTGCTGCTGTACGTTAGGGATCCGGGGTTGTCTACAGGGAATATTATGGGTATTTTGCAGCAGTTTGGTGCCTTCGCTGGTTACAAGTTGAACATAGGGAAGAGTGAATATTTTGTGTTTAGTGCATCAGGGAGGGGAGCCGGATTGGGGGGTTGCCGTTTTGGTTGGTAGGGATTAGTTTTCGATACCTAGTGGTCCAAGTGGCGGGGGCTGGGGGCAGCTTCGGAGATTGAACTGGTGAGTAGAGTTAAGGCGGACTTGCAGAAGTGGGATAGTCTCCCGTTATTGTTGCCGAGCCGAGTCCTATCGGTTAAGATGAACATCTTGCTGAGATTTCTGGTGTTCCTGCCCTCGTCGTTTTCCGAAAGGTTGAGTGGCTTATTTCCGATTTTACTTGGATGGGTAAGGCCCCAAGGATTTGGTGGGGGGTGCTTCAGAGAGAGAGAGGGAGAGACAGGCAGGTGTCAAATTTAACGTTGTCAAATTTGATGTACTATTCTTGGGCAGCCAATGCAGAGAAGGTGTTGGGGTGGTGCGGGGACCCTGGGCATTCTGGGTTCAGATGGAGTCGGGGTCATGTAGGGGACAAGTTTAGGGCATTGGCAACAGCACCACTTCCGTTAGCAGTGTCAAAGTACTCAATGAATCCATTGGTGGTGGCCATGCTAAAGATATGGAGGCAACGCGGGCAGCATTTTTAGTTTGGGTAGCTTCAAAACTGGCTCCCATTTGTGCTAACCATCTGTCTGAATCGAGAAGGTTAGCTGCCACATTTTATGCGTGGAGGGAGAGAGGGCTGGAGATATGGGGGGCGGGGGGGGGGGAGAGCTTTTTTGGAGGGGCGGTTTGCCAGCCTGGAGGAGCTGAAGGAAATGTTTGGGTTGTTAGGCTCAGATATGTTAAGGTACCTTTGAGCTTTGTTAAGAGCATTTTTTGTTTTTTCCACTGGTACCGTGACCATCTTCCTTATCGGAGCGGATTCTTTTCTGTTTGGAGTCAGAGGAGGGCAGTACTTCCAGTATGTACGCACAGATCGTAGGGGAGGAATCGAGTTCTGTGAAACGGATTAAAGGTAAATGGGTGGAGGAGTTGAGGGCGGGGGTCAATAGTGGAAGAGGAGGTGTGGAGTGAGGGGCCGTGGAGGGTGAATGCTACATTGTCGTGTACGAGACTTTGCCTCAGCCAGCTAAAGGTAGTGTTTTGAGCACACCTCACTAAAGGTGAGGATGAATCACTTTTTTGAGAGGGTGGAGGATAGGCGCGAGAGCTCTGCTCAAGGGGGCCCACACACCACGCACACGTGTTTTGGTCCTGCTCTAAGCTCAAGGCCCATTTTTGACAGCATGTTGATGATCCTAAATATCCCCCTGGCTGCTACTTTGGGGGTTTTGGGTGTGATGGAGCTGCGGACGGGTGCGGGGGTAGACGTCCTTGCCTTTGCTTCATTGGTGGCGCGGAGATGTATCCTGCTGGGTTGGTGGTTGGGGACACCGAAGGATGATTAGCTGGAGGGGTTCCTTTTCTTTTTTGTTTTTGTTGTTTCATGAGTCGGAAGGTTGTGGGGGAATTTGGATGGGGTTGGTGTTTGGTCAAAGGTATTTGTTTGTTTGTTTGTAATTTTGTAGAAAATGTAAAAAATTTTAATAAAAACATTTTCACAAACACAAAAGTTTGGTAGCATTCCGCAGGCGCTGTGTCATAATCATAATACCGCATTCACAGTGGCTGAAAGGATGACAACATGCTAACACTTAATGAAAGATTTGGTTCATTTCTCTTGTGGAAATGAATTTTAAACAGCTGAAATGAGAGGTTCAAGATTCAAGCCACCAGGTTTTAAAATCACATCTGGAGGCATTATCATCTTAATTGGGAGAAGCTAGAACTGGGTTTTGTTGAGAGGGCATCGTAATGCCAGAGGTGGGGTGGCGGGCAGGATGCATGTGTTTGTGTGTGAAAGTGGGAGGCTACCCTCACTTCAGTCAGTGGCAGGACACAGGGCAGCATACTGTCAACAGCAGAGGATACATTCCAGTTAAGGAGAGCCGTTTCAGAGGGCAGTTAAGAGTCTGTGGGTATTGTGTCACATAGAGGCCAGACAGATAAGGACAGCAGATTAGTGAATCAGATGGGTATTTAATGGTCATTGTGTGAGTATTGATTTCAGATACCAGTTTTTTAATTAATTGAATTTTAAATTTCCAGTGGCCGTGATGGGATTTGAATTCATGCCTCTTGAATATTAATCCAAGCCTCATGGATTACAAGGTAGTAACACAACTACTTTCATATCGTACCCCGGAACAACTCAAGAAGATTTGGCTCTAAGCAAGTAAAATGCTGGTGCAACATCAAAGCTGTGTTGGGAGCTCACTTTAAGTACTCAGATGATCTGACTTGATAAAGTTGCACACAGCTTTACCCATGCAGCCAATGATTCTCAGCCGAGATCTTGCCAATTTCTATTATCGAAAATTTGACAAATGCTTCTCAGCATCTTCACATACACGCGTAAAAGGAGAATCCAGGACATTACAAAAACAGATGCCTTCTCTGAATATGTAGATGTTAAACTAGGCCAGGCTTCTCATTGTAGAAATTAGATGGCCTTATTTAAGGTTGGCACAAAGATGATCTCAGGTTGGCACTTCTGGTATTACTGCTTGTGATGGAGTTGGAAAGTCCACTGTGATATGATAATTACATTTTCCATCTATTTAACTATTTCAATTAAAAAGCAATGGACCTCACAGAAAGAGATGAATTTTTGATCAGTATTCTCAATGGTATATAATAGGTGAGTGTAACAGCCTGTGCATGCTCAAATTCTGGCAGGAAATGTTATCAAATCTCAATTAGGCCTTGAACAGATGAAACCTTTTCTTCCTATATACAACCATAATGCTGAGAGGAATCGTGCCAAGAGAATGGATTTCTAATGTCCAGAATTTCTTTAGCCTTGGCTGCATTGCTACCTAGCTATCTGAAGATCAGAGATGATCCTGCCGTGCAGTCCAGTTCAGCAGTCGAACTGAGGCCCATCGACCAGAGCCGCCCCCTGCCCCATAATACAGGAAGCATTCGCAGTAGCAGCCCCTTTTCAAAGGGGATTATTGGGCAGCAAGGTTGACCAAAGAATAGTTTTCTATGGCAGTGTTTTCTGTCTCCTCTCAACTGGTACCCATGAAGTATCCATATTTGTAGAGACTCCTGTAAATATGTCCAAACTAGGCGATCCTGTCCTGACCTCTGGTAGTCCAGTGAGTTCAGGAGTGATGCCCGCTCTGCCAAACCAGAAGAGGGGCCAGGGGAATTTTGGTTTCTATTCTATAAACAACTCATTGATATGCTGGAACTACAAAAAGAGAAATGTATGTTTACTTTATTGGAGGATGCACATTTTCGCAAACAAAAGCTAATTTTCATTACCTTTGAATAGCCCAGCATGATTATTCGCACCAACACAACATTGACATGGGCTCCGAGAGACTCATCATGGTAAATCTCATTAACCTGTGGGAAAATAAAAATACATTTGACAGGGTGTATTAGATAACAATAAACTGTTTATATGAAAGCATTATAAAACCAGCTTGGCTCCAACATTATAACTTCCCATCCAACAATCAGATTTGTTTGTTGTTGCTCTTATTCTTCTTGGATCCAAAGACGAGATGCAATTTAAAGCTAAGGGTATCAGAGTCACATTAGAACTCCCAAAGGAAATTAATAAAATAAAATTGTGCAGCTCAATGGCAATAATATACCCCTAGTACTCAATAGGCTGTATCCCTCTTGTTCATGAAATGAATAATGTGTTTGCAAACAAAAAATTAATCCAAAAGAAATGAAATCTCATTAACAGTCATCTTCATTATGCTGAGGAATTATCTATTTCTCTTGAGAGTCACTATTACTAACAACTATCACAGCCAGAGTATTATTATTTCTTTCCATGATAAAATCTATAACATAACATAATCAAAAACCTGTAAGTGGCCTCAACTTCCTTGCATCCAAAAACTGTTAAAATGAAGTAAAAACTGTCAACAGTCTTCTGAGACTGAGATTTATGGTGAAGTTGTGACAATAACGGTGAAGGGCTGATTGGGATTATTAACCCTTGGCAAGCCGCGTGTAACATCAACATTTCCAGCGTTGCCAAAATGACATTAATTAGTATGGAACAAAGTAAAGCAAAGCAGGATTTCAGTCACTATTGCTTTGCACTTTCTAATTTTTTTTTTAAATGTCAGGAATTTGAAGGCAAATTTAAAATGAATGTGTGTACCTATAAGGGCCTGGTATTATGAACTGATTCATTATGCAAGCCACATCTTCAGCATATTGGATTATTTGAGGGCTTAAAGAACAGCCAATTTTGATTAAATGGCAAAAACTAGTTAGAAGCTCAGAATTGTAATATAAAATTACACAGCATTAGGGATTTACAATCACACTATGCAACTAACAGATTTTTTTATCCTTGTGCTTAAATAAGATGTCCAGCCATCTGTGGAGGTGGGGGGGGGGAGGGAGGCGGGGGGTCGAGCCCAGTAGGGTTGGGAGGCAGGTGGGGGAGGGGGATCCTGTGCGGGTGCGGAATACTTTGGAGGGTGAGGTGCTTGGTTGCGGGGGTCTGGGGGGTTAGGGGTGAGAGGGGGTGTCACACAGGCAGGGCACAGTTTGGGTCTTTAAAATAGTTACTCTTTCCGGGATGCAGTGGTGTTGTGGTATTGCTGCTGGACTAGTAATCCATAGACCTGGAGTAATGCTCAGGACATTAGGGTCCGAATCCCACCGTGGCAGATGGTGAAATTTGAATTCAATAAAACTCTAGAATTAAAAGTCGAATGATGACCTTGAAACCATTGTCGATTGTCATAAAAATCCATCTGGTTCACTAATGTCCTAGAGGGAAAGAAATCTGTCGTCCTTACCTGGTCTGGCCTATATGTGACTCCAGATCCTCAGCGACGTGGTTGAGCCTTAAAAACCCTCAGGGATGGGCAATAAATGCTGGCCCAGCCAGTGACACCCACATCCCATGAACAAATTTAGACAAAAGTTAGAAGTGCTTTACTTCCTTCTAATTCTTTCAGAGTAACTATGGATGATAAACTGGCAGAACCATCAATTTAAATCACTTTGTTGGATGGTTCCCAGTGCAGCGCAATGGGCTAGTGGAAGTTACTGCTTCTGGAAAATTCCTGGATAAGTCCATACCTGGAAACATCCAAGAGGAATTGTTATGGTCCAATATGTGTCAAAAACAAATGGACAGGTTTCAATGAAACTTAGTTTACAGGTAGGGAATGGCCCAAGAAAGACTTGGTTGGTTTTTGATGAAGACCGGATCCAGATCCTGGAATTTTTTAAAGGACCTGTTAACATTTGGAGATAGGGCAAATTCACTTTTTCTTTTGGAATGTTGTGTGTTGTTCTATTTAGAATGTTGATGATTGCTTTAGAATGTTGTGGATTGTCTCAGCTGCTGTGCTGGAACTTGTCACAGCTGTCAAAATATGACCAGAGTTTTCAGAGCACGTTGATGGATGTGGATTGACCTGAAGCTTCCTCAGTGAACTGGAAGATCTTCATAAAAATATATTTTTATTAGCTTTGTAGTTACAAAGCATCTGCCAGGCAGGGAAAAGCCTCAAGGAACGGCTGTGTAATTGTGATAATGTTGAGTCAACACAGCGTGACAGAGGTATGTGCTCTACTGAGAGTCCTCTTCAATTGTGTTGAACGTACTATTGGCATACACTGTAAAGCAGAATGTCTAACAGTTACTTCTTCTACTGACATCAGTATCCTCAAATTCACTCAAGCAACAATTGTAGCTACAATCTGTTTACTTTTCAAATATTTTCCAAATTTAATTTAAATTTCTGTCCTGTTTAACTCCAGCTCATCAATCATTACCTTACAGCATATTTTATGCTGCAACATAAACAAAGAACTAAATAAAGGGACTGGTTTAAAGAACAGAAAGAAAAAAAGAGGGGAAAATATTTTAAAGGATCAAAAAAATTAGCAAGAGAATAAGTTGAAATCTGAGAATGTACATATACAATGTAACTCTTGAGCGTAAGCAGAGGAACAGCTCTGATACCATCGGTCATATGGTATAATCTTAAATTGGTGTTCAACTTATTGCAGTGGTTGGGAACAGGTTGGACTATACACAACTTAGCTCATGCATTCCGGTAGACAGGCGGAAGTATTCACGTTTATCTATCAGATCAATGTGTTGTACGTAGAGCCTCAGCTGCACTGAAAAATAAAAGAGTTCCTTTTCTAAAATTGATCAGCATTTAAACTTATGAATGGATGCATTTTTCTCTACAGCATTGTAAATACTCAGTACTACTCTTAAGTCAAAAGAGCACATTTCTGAGGCAATTGTTATGGACAGAAGGGGAGTTAATTTAAACAGCACCAATTTCTCCTTTCACTACCCATCTGTAAACAGAAAGGTGTTTTTTATTTGCCTCCTCCTTTCTGAGCAGTGATGTATTTTGCAACCCCTCGGTTTTGATGTGATCTAATTTCTATTAATAATCCCACAGCAAACTTGAGATAGGATGAACGCAAATGGTTAGTTTATTTACACTGAAAATATGGGAGCAGGGTTGGAGGATATCTGGGGAAGGGTGGAGAGGGTATCCGAGGAAGGCTGGGGAGGGTGTCCGGAGAAGGGTGGGGAGGGTGGCCGGGGAAGGCTGGGGAGGGTGTCCAAGGAAGGCTGGAGAGGGTGTCTGGGGAAGGGTGAGGAGGGGACGATGGGGTAGGGGGCTGGGGAGAGATGTCCAGGGAAAGGGAAAAGTATCCCAGGAGGCAGGGTCAGTGGTGTCAATGGTGGGGTCCTGGGGGTGTGTAGAGAGAGAGAATTCAGAGTAATAGTGGTGGGACGAAACAGTGGGGGAAATGGATGCGGTGGGGTAGCAGGTTCAGCATAAGAGTCAGGTAAGTGCAGATGGGTCACAAAGAGAGGAAAAACAGGTAACTCAGATAATGGGAGGGGCAGGATAGGCATGGGGATGGTAAAGGGTGTCGGCTCTGGGGGATGGAATGAAAATTGAAGGTGGATCATTAAAGGGTCCAGGGTAATGGGTTGGGGGGGGGAGTTCAAGGGTGACACAAGAGAGAGGAGTGGTGATACTGAGTTGCTGCAGGTGGGTGGAAGTTGGTGGGTGACAGGAGGAGGGTAGGAGGTGGTGGAGAATGTCTGAACAGTTACGGACACCATTTTGTCAGGGCTATTCTTGATAACCTGTGTGAATCCTCAAAGTGAGAGGAAGGTCTTTTTGGGTCAGTGGAGCAACTAGATGTCAAAGATAAAAGCAAATTACTGCAGATGCTGGAATCTGAAACCAAAGAGAAAATGCCGGAAAGTGTCAGCAGGTCTGGCAGCATCTGTAGGGAGAGAAAAGAGTTACTGACAAAGCTTTGACAAAGGGTCATCGGGACTCAAAACGTTAGCTCTTTTCTCTCCCTGCAGATGCTGCCAGACCTGCTGAGATTTTCCAGCATTTTCTCTTTGAATGTCAAAGATGCTCACTTGTGCTCTTTTCCATGGTGAAGCCTATATTGCAGCAGATTTGTTTCTGACTCATGGGTCTCACATTATCAAAATCCCACCAAGGTGTGGAGCTGCTATTCATTCTGTGCCGTTAGGCATCAGCTGCAATCAGAGGCAGGTATGAAGGGAAAGAGGGAGGGAGGTGGATGCCTCCAAGGGGCACACCTGGTGGAGAGTACCTAACTTTTGACTCCAAACCTCCATTGCCTGGGTGAATAGTTATGGCTGACAAGGGGTCATGCAGTTAGTGTCTTATGTTGCCAAAGTGTGGTATTTTTCAGCCGCACCCACCGCACGTTTGCCACAGATGACAAAGGGCCGTTGACCCAGGGTGGGTATTTCCGGTCTCTGGGCGGGCACGGCCGAAAAATCCCACCCAAATCTGTACATATATTCCCGATGTGATCTAAACAAAGCCCTATGTAATTGTACCAAAACTTTCTTACTTGTATACTCTAACCCCCATGCAATACCATTTTCCTTCCTAATTCTTGCTGTACCTACATGTTATCGTTCTGGGCAGAATGGGCAGGCGATGAGGAGGAACTACTCAGAAAAAGGGCCTGAACTAGTCCAAGAGATGGACACCTGGCCTATTGCTGTTAAAGTGCCTGCAGAACGAGGTCCAAGGTCCCAGGTTCGATCCCGGCCCTGGGCCACTGTCCGTGTGGAGTTTTCACATTCTCCCCATGTTTGCGTGGGTTTCACCCCCACAACCCAAAGATGTGCAGGGTAGGTGCATTGGTCACACTAAATTGGCCCTTAACTGGAAAAATGAATTGGATACCCTAAATTTATAAAACGAAAAACATAAAGTACCTGCAGAGTTGGATAGGCAATGACATGACACTGCCATCTCACCCGATTTCATGCCCCCCTCCTCCCAGGCGGCTTAAAATTCCAGCCTTCCTTTCTTTACCATTTCAATCCTGAATGTGGCAAGGCCAGTATATTTTGTCCATTTCTAATTGCCCATGAACTGAATGGTTTGCTAGGCTACTCAGAGAGCAGTTAAATGTCAACCACATTGCTGTGGCTCTGCAGTCACATGTTGGCAGACCAGGTAAGGATGGCAGATTGCCCTTCCTGAAGGATATTAGTGAACCAGATGGTCTTTTTCAAAACAATTTACAATAGATGTCACGGTCACCATTCCTGAGACAGGTTTTTGTACATCAGATTTGTTCATTTAAATTACATCAGCTGACATGGTGGGATTTGAATCTGCGCTCCCAAAGCAATAGTCTGGCCCTCTGGACTACCAGTTTAGCCATGTTACTTTACACCTCCCCGTTTGTGCCATTAGTTTACCGTCCTGTTTGAAATGTTTCATGCATTCTGATATGCCACCTTACTTTTAACTTCTTGTTATTTTTCCAGATGTGGCCATAGTAGCTAATGTTTGTTGTTAAACTTTCTGATTCGTTGTGACACAATCTGTTTAATTTTTACCAAATTTGCTACTCTGCTCTACAGCCTTAATTTTCCTCTTCTGACTTATACAATTATCCTTACCTGAACCCTCCCTCCCGTATCAAAAGCTTTTCCATCTTTACTGTTCGGTGCTCTAAAAATTCTTGTGTTTCAACTAATCAGAGACTCTGGAAAATGCCTTAGTCCTTTTTTCAAATTGTCTAAATCCCACAGTGCAGGTATTTTTTGCAATAGTAAAAGCTGCCACTCAATAATCCTTTAACTTAAGACCAACCTTCAATGTAAGTTTACATTCAAACCCACAGTGAATTGTTCTGACATTTCTGTGTCCTTTCACTGTTTATTCTCCTGAGGCCTTCAGTCCTCTTCTCGGTCAATGCCGATTTTTCTTTTATTTGCTATTGACAGTGTACCTAAGGGCGAAAGGTCTTTTCATTGAAAAGTGCACCATCTCACCGTAGAAAATGTATTCCTCTTTCTTGCTCTCTTTTTTTCACCTTAACTGAAAAGTGCACACATACCGTTATACTTGGTTTAATCCACAGTTACTTGCAATCGCTCCATTCCAATAATAATACTCAGATTTTGTCTGTCTGGTCTGTTTCGATTGGTCAGTTTAAGATTTGAGTCTGGTGGCGGGTTTGTTTCGTGGGCAGTGCCCGGGGACCCGGAAGCAAATGAGGAATGGCGCGTGTGACACACGTGCCATTGCCAATGGTTATATAAGTGGGTGGCAGGGATTGGTGGGGAGGCAAAATCAATGACAGGAAATGAGAGCCAAATAAGAAAGTTATCCTGAGTAGATTGTTTCCATGAGGAATGGAACGTGATCGATGGGCGGAATGGGGTTGGCAAAAGTGGATCTGGATGGCAGAGAAGGGATGGCATGGTTAGGATGGAATAACATAGGAAGACATAGAAAAGGTGGCTGACTCGATGGAATTGGTTAAATGCGGCAAAATGGCAGGGGCAATAATTTGGTACAACTGATCAGTCAGTTATTTTGTTAAAAATGAAGATCCACTGGATGAGAATGAGAAACCTTCAGAAAAATTGTCGGGTGACAAAAATTAAATCTGTCGATCAAGGTGATGATAACAATTTATATCCAGAGTTTCCAAACAGCCTGACTCTAATACGAATGCCACCAGACAAACTTAACATAAGAACTAGGAGCAGGAGTAGGCCATCTGGCCCTTCGAGCCTGCTCCGCCATTCAATGAGATCATGGCTGATCTTTTGTGGACTCAGCTCCACTTTCCGGCCCGAACACCATAACCCTTAATCCCTTTATTCTTCAAAGAACTATCGATCTTTACCGTAAAAACATGTAATGAAGGAGCCTCAACTGCTACACTGGTCAAGGAATTCCATAGATTCACAACCCTTTGGGTGAAGAAGTTCCTCCCAAACTCAGTCCTAAATCTACTTCCCCTTATTTTGAGGCTATGTCCCCTAGTTCTGCTTTCACCCACCAGTGGAAACAACCTGCCCGCATCTATCCTATCTATTCCCTTCATAATTTTAAATGTTTCTATAAGATCCCCCCCTCATCCTTCTAAATTCCAACGAGTACAGTCCCAGTCTACTCAACCTCTCCTCATAATCCAACCCCTTCAGCTCTGGGATTAACCTACTGAATCTTCTCTGCACACCCTCCAGTGCTAGTATGTCCTTTCTCAAGTAAGGAGACCAAAACTGAACACAATACTCCAGGTGTGGCCTCACTAACACCTTATACAATTGCAACATAACCTCCCTAGTCTTAAACTCCATCCCTCTAGCAATGAAGGACAACATTCTATTTGCCTTCTTAGAATAGAATAGAACAGTACAGCACAGAACAGGCCCTTCGGCCCTCGATGTTGTGCCGAGCAATGATCACCCTACTTAAACCCACGTAACCCGTATACCCGTAACCCAACAATCCCCCCATTAACCTTACACTACGGGCAATTTAGCATGGCCAATCCACCTAACCCGCACATCTTTGGACTGTGGGAGGAAACCGGAGCACCCGGAGGAAACCCACGCACACACGGGGAGGACGTGCAGACTCCACACAGACAGTGACCCAGCCGGGAATCGAACCTGGGACCCTGGAGCTGTGAAGCATTGATGCTAACCACCATGCTACCGTGAGGCCCCTAATCACCTGTTGCACCTGTAAACCAACTTTCTGTGACTCATGCACTAGCACACCCAGGTCTCTCTGCACAGCGGCATGCTTTAATATTTTATCGTTTAAATAATAATCCCGTTTGCTGTTATTCCTACCAAAATGGATAACCTCACATTTGTCAACATTGTATTCCATCTGCCAGACCCTAGCCCATTCACTTAACCTATCCAAATCCCTCTGCAGACTTCCAGTATCCACTGCACTTTTCGCTTTACCACTCATCTTAGTGTCATCTGCAAACTTGGACACATTGCCCTTGGTCCCCAACTCCAAATCATCTATGTAAATTGTGAACAATTGTGGGCCCAACACGGATCCCCGAGGTACACCACTAGCTACTGATTACCAACCAGAGAAACACCCATTAATTCCCACTCTTTGCTTTCTATTAATTAACCAATCCTCTATCCATGCTACTACTTTACCCTTAATGCCATGCATCTTTATCTTATGCAGCAACCTTTTGTGTGGCACCTTGTCAAAGGCTTTCTGGAAATCCAGATATACCACATCCATTGGCTCCCCGTTATCTACTGCACTGGTAATGTCCTCAAAAAATTCCACTAAATTAGTTAGGCATGACCTGCCCTTTATGAACCCATGCTGTGTCTGCCCAATGGGACAATTTCCATCCAGATGCCTCGCTATTTCTTCCTTGATGATAGATTCCAGCATCTTCCCTACTACCGAAGTTAAGATCACTGGCCTATAATTTCCTGCTCTCTGCCTATCTCCTTTTTTAAACAGTGGTGTCACGTTTGCAAATAAATCACAAGGCCATGCTCTTGTTAAAATTGCTACTTATAATTCGAGGCCTGATTTTACATATGGAAAGCTTCTTTTGTTTTTTTCCCCAGAATGAGGAGTATTGATTCTGTTAAAGTTTTTCGCGAAAGAAGAACAAGAAATCCTGCATTCAGATAAGTGCTCTTGTAATTAAGATACCAATTTGATTGCAAATGTTTCATGTCTCTCGTTCGTCTTCTATAAAAAATACAAAAACATTTGATGGTAAATGTTTCTCTTCATTTAAGAAATATTCAGTAACTTAAAAAGTAATAGAGAAGAAACAATGTTTGTTGATAAATGCTTACTCATCAAATAGCTTAAACTATCCAAAGGATGTCTCCCATTCTTTGATACAACTTGTTTCCATAATGCTGTTGTCATGATATGCAAACATGCAACCAATGAACATTCAGACTAGGACACAACCAATGGGCAGTCAGGACACTCAGAGGTGGCATGACCACAAGGGGGCATGACATAAACACTATAAGAGGGATGAGGCACTCACTCTCTGCCTCTTTCCACAGACAGACATCTAGAGAGTTAGACAGCGTTGATCAGCAGCATCACACCCCAGCACATGGCTTAGAGCAAGCTGGTACAGTTAGACTGAGTTACTACAGTTAGATTAGTAGAGAGTCAAACTCATTTGAGAATTGTGTTAATAGTTAAATAAACACGTTGAACTAATTTCAGAGTCTGGAGCATCCTTTAGTTAAGACTGCATCAAGTAGCAGTCTGTGTTATCCGAAGCAGCATAATGCAGCATGATAGCAGGAGTGACTGTTCAATCTATTTAGTTCAACTCAGCAAGATCCGTGACAACCAGCTACTGAATACAGGCACAATGGACAAGATTCAGGCTCCTCATCAGCTCAGGACCACCGGCAATCTTAGTGCCAACTAGCGATCATTCAAGCAGAAATTTCAACTATACATGGAAGCATCGACCTCAATGGCGCGACCGATGCTCGGCAGATAGCTCTTCTACTCACCACTGTGAGTGACCATGCGATAGAGATCTTCAACTCCTTTCACTTTACCGAAGGGCAGGGCTAAACAAAGTAACAAACCATCCTGGACAAATTCAACACCCACTGCGAGGTGGGCACCAACGAAATCTTCGAGCGCTACATCTTCAAGCAGAGGATGCAAGGTAAAGACGAATCCTTCAACTCCTATCTAACTAACCTTAGACTGCTAGCGCAATCCTGCAACTTCGGTGATATCACTGACTCCATGATCAGAGACCAAATCATTTTTGGAGTCCACTCTGATCCTCTGCGAGAGCAATTGTTGAAAATCAAGCACATGGTCCTGCCAGTCGCGATTGAAACGTGTACTGTGCATGAGCACTCTAAAAATTGCTGTCACAGTACAAAACGGCAGAAAGTGAATAACAAAGCTCCCACGAGGTGGAGAGTGTTCAGGCCATCTCCTGCTTGCAGCGTCTCCACGTTGACGAACGCGGCCATTTCACGCGCTCTTCCTGGGGCCCGACGCATGGGTACTGCGATCGGGAACACGAAGCGGCCGTAAACCACACTGCGCAGGTGCAGACGTCCGAGAACTCCACCGCGCATGAGCAACGACGCACTGAGCGTCATGACGCCCATGTGCGAACTGCGGCACTGCCCATTTTTAACAAAACTGCCCTGCAAGAGGCAAACGCTGTTTAAACTGTGGGAAACCAAACCAATATGCAGCCCTGTGCAGATCTGCACCACCAGTCAGGAGCCAGCGCTCCCAATTCCGACAGCGGCGCATCAGAAGTGAGGGACACCTGGGTGTAGAAAAGTGCAGACTCGGATCCGGCAAGCTGTCTACTGGTCTGGCATCAAACAGAACATCACGAACATGGTCCTGAACTGTGAAACCTGTCAGAGGTTCCAACCAGTGCAGAGAAAGGAGACACTCCAACCACATGACCTAGAGACCTCTCCGTGGTCCAAGGTTAGCATTGACATATTCCACGCATGTGGTCGCGACTATATCTTAATCATCGATTATTTTTCGAACTATCCTGAGGTGAAGCTGCCAGACGTCACCTCACGGACCGTCATCAAAGCGTGTAAAGAGACATTCTCACGGCATGGTATCCCGAACACCGTCATGAGCGACAATGGCCCGTGCTTCCACAGTCGAGAATGGTCCACGTTTGCCAAGAGCTACAATTTCAGGCATGTCACCTCTAGTTCGCACTATCCACAGTCCAATGACAAAGTCAAAAAAGGGGTGCACATCGTTAAGCAGCTCATCCGCAAGGCCTTGCACTCCACATCCGACGTACACCTTGCACTACTTGCATACCGGGCGACTCCCTTGTCCACTGGCATGTCACCAGCTTAACTCCTGATGAACAGGGACCTGCGGACGACGCTTCCAGCCATACACCTGCCCAACCTTGATCACCTCCCGGTGCTGCAGAAGATGCAGCAGCTTCACGATAGCCAGAAGCAGGGCTATGACGCACATGCCACCAATCTGGATGTGCTATCCCCGGCAGACACAGTCAGGATCAAGATACCGGATGGTGGGTGGTCTGCTCCGGCTGTTGTTGTTCGACAGGCCTCGACCAGATCCTATGTATGGCTGATGGCTCCATTGTGCGAAGGAATCGAAGGACACTGCAAAATGTTGCTTGCCCACAGCCACTTCCTCCTCCATTTCCACATGTCGAATTGCCACCTCCACGAGGCCACCAGTCATGCCTCCCACTCGCCTGTCAAGACACCGTCATCCTCCACCACCTCTCCGGCAGTCGACGAGGATCAGACGCAAGCCTCAGAGACTGGACTTTTGAGCATTTGTTTTGTTTGTTCTGTTCTGTACTCCTCAGTCAGTCACATTAGACACACACATTCACATGTATATAAATCTAAAATAAAAGGGGGCGATGTCATGATATGCAAACATGCAACCAATGAACACTCAGAATAGGACACAATCAATGGGCAGTCAGGACACTCAGAGGTGGCATCACCACAAGGGGGCATGACATAAACACTATAAAGGCACTCACACCCTGCCTCTTTCCACAGACAGACATCTAAAGAGTTAGACAGCGTTGATCAGCAGCATCACACCTCAGCACGTGGCTTAGAGCAAGCAGGTGCAGTTAGACAAAGTTACTACAGTTAGATTAGCAGAGAGTCAAACTTATTTGAGAACTGTGTTAATAGTTCAATAAACACGTTGAACTCATTTCAGAGTCTGGAGCATCCTTTAGTTAAGACTGCATCAAGTAGCAGCCTGTGTTATCTAAAGTTGCGTAACACAACAGCTATCAAGCTGTTTTTTAATTTGAAGATGTGTTTCACAGCTTTCCAGTAGCAGATGTTAGATATTGGCTAGAGCTGAATCTTATTATGTCCCAAGAGAAATGCACCGCCAACTGCCTAAGTGGAGCTCTCATGCTAATGTTACAATTGAAGGAAATTGTGTGACATTTTGGCTTATGAATACGGGAATGGATTCCTCTTCATATCAAACCCTAGTCACTTTTGAGTATGTATTTTGTTGAGATTTATGTATTCGCTTTTGCACCTCGGAAATCCTCAGGAAACTAAGGAAATTCGGCATATCCACATTGACTCTTCCCAATTTTTACAGATGAACCATAGAAAGCATCACAGCCTGGTATGGCAACTGCTCTGCCCAAGACCGTAAAGAACTACAGAGAGTCGTGAACACAGCTCAGTTCATCACACAAAACAGCCTCCCATCCACTGACTCCATCTACATCTCCCACTGCCTTGGGAAAGCAGGCAACATAATCAAAGACCCCTCCCACCCGGGTTATTCGCTCTTCCAACCTCTTCCATCAGGTAGGAGATACAAAAGTCTGAGAACATGCATTATCAAAAACAGCTTCTTCCCCGCTATTAACAGACTCCTGAATGACCCTCTTATGGACTGAACTATTCTCTCCACACATCTTCTCTACTGAATAGTACTACACTCCATAAGACCATACGAAATAGGAGCAGAATTGGGCCACTCGGCCCATCAAGTCTGCTCCGCCATTCAATCACGGCTGATATTTTTCTCACCCCATTCTCCTGGCTTCTCCCAATAACCCCTGATGCCAAATCATGTTTCTGTTGGGGTGATATTCAAAGAAATACCCAATTAAATTATGCGCTACTTCTTTGAACTGGGTACTGTGTTCCTAAACAATATAAATAGGACCAATGTCGATGGGCTTCTGCTGCAACCCATTTAAAATAGTATACCTAATCTGCACAAAAGCATCATTTTATTACATAATTCAATAATTAACAAAGAACCAGAATTCAAATATTATTTATATCTGGCCACCAGCGATGGTTTTAATGATTGTTATTTGTGTTTAGCAAGAACTTTGACATGTTGAAATGTTCAATTTCCTGTGCACGTGAAAAGGGAGATAATGTCAATGCAGTCACTTTGTTAAACTTCAGGTCATGTATAAAAACCAAATCATTCAGAATTTGGTTTGATCAGCCTGATAATTCAATTCAGGCTCAGCCTTGGAAGAAAAACCACGACTATCATACACACGTTCAACCAATCACCTAATTCTCTCCCAAACAGCACAGCTCTGCTCCATGATTTTGCATGATAGCTGCATGTGCATTGAGCTGTGGAAGCGTGATGGTACAGGAATGTGCCAGCGATTTCCATCATTGAGTGTTTCATGCAGACTATCAGGTGGAGCTCAGCATTTCCCTGGATGGAGAGATGGAGTCATTCTCAACAGCTGTCAAGCAGCTCTCATCGCCCAGTTATCCAGCAGCGCTCGCAGAGGCCTGGAAACAGTTTAATTACTTTCAGCTGGAATTTCAGCAAAGCTGAAAAAAATGAAATGACCTCACCAGAGTTGCCAAGGTAAGACTGGATGTCACATGCTGTAATGCTTACTGCCTGCGCAACCTTGCAGCATTCAATTTCAGTCTGTGGCCATGAGCAATCAGCCCTTATATGTTAACATCTGCAAATATCTCACTGGCTCATACTTATATTCATTTTAAATACTAGGTTCTATTGATCCTATTAACTTATTTTTATATTCAGAGGCCAAAATTGGAAAATCAAACTTAGAATGACAAAATTACCTCTAGTTGACAAACTATTAGCCAAGCAGCTGGGGACCTAAACAGTCATTGAGGTGAGGCTCATGAAAGCTTACATTAAACTTAAAGTTCAACCAAATTTAACAAGGTGGTAATTTCTGAAATCTTGCCACAAATCTGAGTTATGAGACCAGGCAATTTTTGAGCTCCTGTATTTGCTCATCGCTTTTCCATCATCGCACAGGTTAACCTTTGGACAGAAGACCCTTGCTCCAAATTTCCATACCACAAGTTGCACCACTTTTACTCCAATAGAAAATGAATGGCACTAATGGATGCTCTGGAGAGCGATTCAGTCCAGAATTTTTTGGATGAGCTTATTTGCATATATATTGGAGTAGTGATTAGCATAAAACTAATGTAAAATAAGAGTATCCGTTGGTGTGGGTGAATAGGTTTTGCTGAAAACTGCAACAACAACAGGCTGAGGGAGCAGCAGATAAGTAAGGAATAATTCTTGACTCAGTGGCCTAACTTGGGTCTCAGGAAAAGCAGATATAAGAGTCCCTTGTGACTCTGTGCCCCCACGCCTGTCCACAACTGCACCTCCATGCCAATTCTCACCCGCACCCCCCAAATTCCATTCATACCTGCATACACACCCCATGCCCATGCACACTCGCATGCCCATTCACACCTGCAAACACCCCATGCCCATTTACACCTGCACACCCCCATGCCAATAAGCACCTCCCCATGCCTCTGCGCACCTGCACATCCCACATGCCCATTCACACCTGCACCCCCCCATGCAATTCACACCTCCCCATGCCCATGCACACTTGCACATCCCACATGCCCATTCACACCTGCACCCCCCCATGCAATTCACACCTCCCCATGCCCATGCACACCTGCACCCCCCCCCGTGCAATTCACACCTCCCCATGCCCATGCACACCTGCGCTCACTAAGGTGCCAAGGTGGCATTCTGCAAGCGGGTCTCTGGTGAGGATCTGGTCGAGGGTTGGTGGGGAGGAGTTGGGTCGCCCTCATGTGTGCATGCTTTGTGGGGTGACTAGCAATTCCCATGGTGGTGGGGGTGGGAGGAGGAGATGTCCCTACTTGTCAGCAGGGTGGGGGGCAGGATTTGTGTTGTGGGGGGGTTGGGAGGCAGCCGCCGGACATCGGTATCGGACTCTCGCTCAAAATGGTAGCCTGATTGCGGGATTTGGAATGGAATTCCAGGTGCTCCCCGCCATGCATAAATTAGCCTTGCTTGAGTGAACTGCTCCTGGGGCAGTGCAAACCAGGATTGATTTACTTCCAGCAGGAATTTTCATTTCATTTCAAAACACAGTCTACAGAATGCTACACTGACAATCAATCCCTTTGGGTAACGTACACTCCACAAAGTGTGTGAGTGGAAAAAGATTACTAATTGAGAATGCAAGTCTAAAGCAATTGGTGGAGAGAAAGGAAATCGCTTCGCTCCAACGAGTTTGTACAAGCGACCTGTTCCAGATTCTTACATCAAAAGGCCCGTCCATACTGAAAATTTGAGGTATTGGAAGGTGGGACAACTCAGGAAACTATGAGATGTATTGCTCTGACTTCAGTTTTATTTAGTAAATTCACATTTTTTTGTCATTGTGGAATTGTGCTGCAACTGAGCACATGATTATCAGGAGCAGCGGTCCCCATTTGGGGATGTTTTCGGGCTTTATTACAATGTGTTCAAATTGGGGGTTTGGGGGGAATTGGATGAGTCTGTACTCTGCAGGCTTTAGAAATAAACCTGCCTTAAGGTCTATGTTGACTTCAGACTCATTCCAACATATAATTATTAAAATTAACTTGCATCCTCCCATTTCACATCTTTATTTCACAGCTTTGCACGTGCATATATATGGTTGAACGTGCCCCTACCCAAATGAATCACACTCCATTCAGGTGTATTAAAATACATTTAGAAGTAATTCTCATATTAAACATATATCTGCCTGCAATATATGTTTTTCAGCTAAGGTCCTTACACCTACAGGGGCGGGATTCTCCGACCCACTGCTGGGTCGGAGAATCCCCAGGGGTATTCTCTGGCGGCCATTTATCAGGCGGGCCCGGGATTCCGGCCATGCCGGTCGGGGGCCGTTGGCATCGCCCACCCCTGCGATTCTCCAGGCCGTGATGGGCCGAGCGGCTGGCCATTTTTGGCCAGTCCCGCCAGTGTGGGTTACGTATGGTCCCACACGGCGAGACCTGGCGGGTAAGGTGGTGGGGGCAGTCCTCAGGGGGGTTTGGGGGGGATCCAACCCTGAGGGGGGGGCTCCCCCACGGTGGCCTGACCCGCAATAGGTGCCCACCGATCTGTGGGTGGGCCTGTTCCATGGGGGCCACGTCTTCCTTCCACGCCGGGCCCCTGTAGGACCTTGCCATGGCCGACGTGGAGAAGAGAACCCCTCGCGCATGTGCCAAAGTACGACGCATGCGCGGAATCATGGGGGCGGATGCGTGCACGCGCGAGATCACAACGGCCATTCTGCGCATGCGCGAACTCGCGCAGTCCCTTCGGCACTGGCTGGTGCGGCGCCAACCCCTCCGGGGTCCACCTAGCCCCCTAGACAGGTGAGAATTCCTCACCTTGGGGGCCCGTTGGCACCAGTTTTCCTGCCAACGTGGGGACTTAGTCCCCAGAAGGGAGAATCCCACTGCAGATATATTTCCGTCATCTAGCAGCCTGTCAGCAAGACCTCCAATGCGTTGCTTCAGGTTGTTGATACAGATCGTGAAGAGCAATCGCCCCGACATCGATCTCTCTAGGATTTCACTCGTGACTAACTCCTCACAAAGAACTTCTACCTTCTGTCTATGCAAATCCATCGGTTCCTATCCAGCCCAAAAAATCTGCCTGCCAATCCCACAGGATTTAACTTTGCTTTGTACAGCACTTTTTATCAAAGATGTTTTGAAAGTTAAGATGCACACTGTCAGTTGAGCTTCTGGTACCTGTCAACATTATAACTTTCTCAAAAAATTCTCCTAAATTGGTAAGACAGGACCTTCTTTTCCAGAATCCATGCTGAGATTCCTTAATAGCTCCTTCTCTTTCAAGGTGATAGTGCATCTCTAATGATCTCCCCTAGCAACGTACTGAAGGATCAATGGATATTATACACAGGATTATTAGAAGGCATTTGATAAGGTTTAGCAGAAGAGAATTGTACAAATGCAAAAGATGAGCTGCAGCAACCCACAAACTGGCTCTTCAGAATTCAACACCTGCAGCCTGTGGTGTTTTTTAAACTTGGGCAATTTCTCTTTGTTTTAAAAGGAACCACTTAAGGGTAACTCATGGACTGCAGCAGATCAAGAAGGTGGCTCACCACTACCTTTTGGGGTGGGGGGTGTGGTGAATTCATACTGTATTGTAATTCACACTGTATTGTATTGCAAAGTATTATGTCCTTGTGGGCTCTGTCTGTGAGCCGTTGCGCGGCTCTGCCCATAGGGGGAGATGAGGAGCTTGTACAAGGCTCCACCCTTGGCTCCGCCCATGGCTCTGCCCATGGCCCCTCCCACTACCGGAAGTATAAAGTGCTGCAGCCGTGAGCCTGCCCTCAGTTCTTCTGGTCGCAGGCAGGCTCAGTTGTAAGACTATTAAAACCACAGTTTACTTCCAATCGTGTTCCGAGTGAATTGATGGTCACATCAGGGGGACAAAAATTCCCAAATCATTTCCATGGACACGCAAAAGTCAAATCCCCAAAATAACTGCGACCTCCGTGGATTTGAAGGCAGGGACAGAGGAGCAGTGGCGTAGTGGTATTGACAATGGATTAGTAATCCAGACGGTAATTCTCCAGGGACCTATGTTCGAATCCCACCATGGTAGATGGTGAAATTTGAATTCAATAAAAAAGAAAATCTGGAATTAAAAGTCTAATGATGACCATTAAACCATTGTCATGAAACTGGTTCAACTGGTTCACTAATGTCCTTTCGGGAAGGAAACCTGCCATCCTTACCTGGTCTGGCCTACATGTGACTCCAGACCCACAGCAATGTGGTGTAGCCATCTGGGATGGCCACGTCACGATTACAAAATGCACACTTTGCAAAGAATGCAGGGAAAATGGACAATACTGAGAAAGCAAGCAGGTTCAAGGTTTGTCTGTTGATTGGAGCCGTAGCTCCCAGACAAGACCGATACTGCAAAGCCATTACCATACTAATGAGCCATCTCCGGGGACAAAAGGGTAACATTTAACAGACACCCCAGTGCCAGAGGAGACTAGAACAAAGCAGGCCAATGGACACGCCCAGCAATCAGGGCACCAACCCCTTTATTGGAGGAAATCGATAGGAACGATCGAGAAATGGCCCAATTAATTGGAGCCAAGTTCAAGGCCCGCCCAAAAGCGCGCGAAGCCCCTTTTGGGTATAAGAAGGATCCCCCAAGAGAGCCTTGGCTCTCAGCGAGGAGAGACCTGCCTAGCAGCTACACCAAAGCTACGAGATAGACGCTCTTAGCTGCTATTCCGTACCAAGTAAAACCAGCTGTCATTTTACACCAGCACATTCTAATCGATGAATCACTTCTGAAACGTAGACTAATACCGACGTGGATTGGTCGGGCTGAATGCCCTATTTTTATGTTTTATTTTCTATGTAATGTAAAACATGGTGATCAATTTATGCCTAAGAAGATGGGTGATTGTTTCGTGGTGTTGGTTCAGGGATAAATGTTGGCCAGGACAACAGAACTCTTTGTTCTTCTTTAGTGCCCTAGTTGATTATATCTAAATAGAGAGACAGCCCTCAGTTTAATATTTTATCTGTTTGGTAGTATCTCGCTCATGAACCTGCCTGGAGCCAGCTGTAGATAGTATTCAAAGGGGCCTCCATTGGTATGTGTCCCCAGGTAATGAGTTTCAAAAGGCAGATTAGATAATAAAGTATGAATAGCGTATGTGGAGGAGAAACAGATTCTAGATGATTGGGAATGTCCCTGAGATATACATATGTTAACGTATAATCAAGAAAGTTGATGGGAGCAGACAGCCAAATACACAGAAGGCATAACAAAGGTATAAATCCTCTAACCCTGAAAAGCCATAGAGAGGCCGTTACCCTCTAGCAGTCTCAGAAAGCGGGCAGGCCAGTTTCTAACCACCAAGCCTGAAGGCCAAGTTTACAGCAAATAGGCTTCTATGTCTTAAAGCCAAGGCAGTGCAGTAAACCTTTGTTGACACTAGTTTTAAAATATTTTTGCTGGACCAGGACAAAAAAAACAGTTCCCAGATTTGGATATCACCCCTGTATTGCGTGGTAACTATAGCTGGCTATTCAATTTGGAAGACGTTTGGCGAACCGGGGAAATCTTACAGAGTTCAGGTATCGGGAATATATTTTGTAACAAGAGGTACGTTCTATATATTAATAATTCATACATCGTAATTGCATGAGACAGCGTAGTCTTGGTTGTGTGTACTTGTTGTTCTTTACTTTAATAAATAGTCTTTAATAATTGTTACACGATGACTGGGCTATTCATTCTCACTATGGTTTCACTTGTCTCCTCACATCAAAACAAAACAAAACTATACACCCCCACGAGTCAGTGTTCCAAGTTGGGATGCCCTCGCAGTTAACATCAGCATGCTTCGTGACATATCTGACAATCCAGTGCTTCCTCAGTACTGTACATAAATGCTGCAGTAAACCTGAATCCACAAGCTTAGTTCTGAGTGCTATCTTTAAACCATGTTGACACTAGCTAAAGCAAATAAATGTTGAAATTCCTGGATGCAAAACAGGAATCTATAAGTTTGTGGATAATACAACTGTGATGGGTCGTAACTCAAACAATGACGAATCAGACTACAGAAGGGAGATAAATCACTTAGTTGCATGGTGTACTGAAAACAACCTCTCTCTAAATGTCAGCAATACCAAGGAACTGAACATCAATTTCCAGAATTGGAGCATGACACCCCCCCCACCCTGCCCCCCCCCCCCCCCCCCCCTCACCCCCCGGCATCAATGGCTCCGAAGTGGAGATGGTCAATAGCTTTAAGTTTCTGGGAGTCACCATCACCAACAGTCTGTAATGGTCCACTCACATTGATGCAACAGTCAAGAAAGCCCAACAACGTCTCTACTTCCTGTGGAAGCTAAAGAAATTTGGCACGTCTGCATCGACTTTCACAAACTTCTACAGATGTGCGATAGAGAGCATCCTATCCAGCTGCATCACAGCTTGGTATGGCAACTGCTCGTCCCAAGATCGCAAGAAACTGCAGGGTGTGGTGAACTCAATCCAACACATCACACAAACTTGCCGCCCCATATTGAATCTGTCCACACCTACCGCTGCCTCGGGAAGGCAAACAGAATTGCCAGAGACCCCTCCCACCCAAGCTTTGCCTTCTTCCAGACCCTTCCATCAGGCAGAAGATACAGAAGTCTGAAGACCGGCACATCCAGACATAGGAACAGTTTCTTCCCCACAGCTACTAGACTCCTCAACGACTCTCCCTGAGACTGATCTGATCCCTGTAAGAACACTATTCATGATGCCCTATGCTGCTCTTGTTCATGTATTTGCTTTGTTTGGCCCCTTGTTCCGTACTGTAACCAATCACTGTTTGTCGATGTACCATTTGCCAATGTACTTTGTCAATTATTCTTTTTTTGTCTACTATGTATTGTGTATTTCCCTTGGCCGCAGAAAAATACTTTTCACTGCACTTCGGTACATGTGACAATAAATCAAATCAAATAATAATCAACATTGTCTATGGAAGGAGCTGTTAGATCTTGGGGTGAACACAGATCTGATGGGCTTCCATTTATAGAATCATAGAATCTACAGTGCAGTAGGAGGCCATTCGATCCATCAGGTCTGCACCAGTTCTTGGAAAGAGCACCCTGCCCAAGCCCACGTCTCCACCCTATCCCCATAGTCCAGTAACCCCACCTAACCTAAGGGCAATTTAGCATGGCCAATCTACCTAACATGCAGATCTTTGGACTGTGGGAGGAAACCGGAGCACCCGGAGGAAACCCACGCAGACACGGGGAGAACATGCAGACTCTGCACAGACAGTGACCCAAGCCAGGAATCGAACCTGGGACCCTGGAGCTGTGAAGCAACTGTGCTAACCACTATTTACAATACTGTCCAAATTCTGAAAGAAGGGGATCTTTTCGGCTGTCCCTAGCTATGTGTTCAGGCTGCCCTGGAAATTCCACATGTTCGCCCACCCATAGGTTCAATGCTAGTAACACCTACGAAAAGTAGGCATTGGGCTGTAATGGATCACCCTGTAGGCCTCTCATAATTCAGAAAGGAAAATAATTCATCTGAAAGGCAATCACCTTACAATGCAGGCCACAGGGAAACATTATTCATATTAACATTTCTTCTTTGGTCTGTGTAGGGTCTCTACCAGTTAGAGCAGCAGGGTTCCGCACTAATTTGTATGCATTCCCTTGGGGCAGTTATTCCTGTTGTTCCTCTCCAGGCCAGCCACCTACCCTGATTATTAAAATGAGCCCATTCCTGAAAATTGGGATGGGCCAAGGCTGTATTCATCACACAGCACCAGGTGTTTCCGTCACTACACCTCTGGCAGCAGAACAGGCCATAATTTCAGGTGCACTACATTTTAGTAAAGGTTTGTGCTTTGTATCCATAGTTCACTGCGCTAAAAGAAACAACGTGGATGCTGCCCCCGCAATTTCTCACACCAACATCAGTGGAAGGATGGGGAAGAAGTTGATGAATGAGTAAAACTATGACACCTCCACAAAATCAACTGGAGCTTAGCTTTGTGAGCAGTTTGGAAATTGGTACATTGGAAATGTAGTGGCACAGTGGTTAGCATCAGGTACAAAGGTTCAATTGCAGCCTTGGGTAGCTGTCTGTGTGGAGTTTGAACGTTCTCCCAGTATCTGCGTGGGTTTCCTCCGGGTGCTCCTGTTTCCTCCCACAATCCAAAGATGTGCGGGTTAGGTGGACTGGTCATGCTAAATTGCCCCATAGTGTCCAAAGATGTGTAGATTAGGTGGGGTTATGAGTATGAGGCAGGGGAGAGGGTCGAGGTAGGGTGCTCTTTCAGAAGGTCGGTGCAGACTCGATGGGCCGAATGTAGGGTTGCTGTGATTCTATATGCTGACAAGGTGAGGTGTTAGTAGGTCTAGCTATGAGAAACAAAACAGATCAGGAAAATTAGTTAAGTAGAGAATAAGCATTTAGGAAAAATTAATGCAAAAACAATGGGCATCAGCAAGCTAGCTGAGCTAGAAATAAATTGAAGTATAAGGCAGATGGGGGTGGGTGTAACTGAATCAGGGAGAACATAACTGTAACTTAAAAGATGTGAATGGGGACAAGATATAACTGTTTAAAAAAAAATGATTGTAATCCATTATTGATGCCACACACACTTTGCTCATATATCTTTTTCAATTGTTCTTATTGCTAAAGTGTGAAAGATTGGACAAATTATCAAAACATACACATTAATTAATTACCAGAAGCACTTACTATATTCATTAGGGTCAGGAGGTAGTTCTGCACATGCTCTTGGCCATGAAAGTGCACGACTGTGTCATCAACTCCAAGGAGAACTTCTATATTATAGTCATTCTCCCGGTCATGTCTTCGTACTCTCCTGGTTTTGTTCAACTGTTGCTCAATTCCTTTGTATTTGGCTTCCAGGTCACGCAGTCCACTCAGTTCGGGTTCTGCCATAAAGACGTTGCTTTATTAGTCAAAATAAAAGCACAACACCGAGGTAAAAGCTATTTGCCTATTTCTTCTAACGTAACAAAATAGCAATAGTTTTATGTGCACTATTCAAAGTAGCAGTCCGTTCATTCAATCAAAAGATTTTTCTTCTGCATTTACTGTGAATTTTCTTGTGAATTCTGTGCTCAATAGGGTGACAATCGCTAGGGTTGTGGGGACCTTTTTTACCCCGCAGGTTCAGGGCCAGACCCGTGCATGTTGTCCGAACCATGGCTAGGGCTATATGGGCCCACCATGGCGTGTCGCCCCCTGGCAAATATGACAAGCCATTTCGATGGCCGTTCACTTCAGCGGGGCTATAATATTCGTGTGGGTGGCAGGGGCCATAAAATCCTGACCCACATCTTGGCCCCAGCCCAATGTCTTCAGCAAGTAAGGCACTGGGGCAAATTGAAAGGAGAGGAGGCCTTTATTCGGTCCTCCCTATCCATCTGGGGCCATTCCTGCTGCTACCCAGGATCTACTGACACCTACCATATAGCAGAGGAAACTCCACCACCTTTCAATGTGATTTAGGTCCAACTCCAAAGTCTGAATTCACCGGTGTAACATTTTTCCATTTCCCACCTCAGCGATCCCGTGATCCATTTGAGCGAAAATATTCTGTATAACCTCCAGCTCAATTAAGCATGGTTTGCACTGTAACCTCACAACAATTTGGAACCACACAAAACACTTCACGATGGAACCTTATTGCTCGTAAAAATAAGGCCTTTTGTTTTTAGCCGTCCAACTTAAATCATATTTCTTCAAAGCTATCACAGCATGCTCAGGTCAGGCCATTCTCCTTGCTATTTTTGTAAAAATGGAATGAGAAACTCAGGAACTGAGCTTTAGGTTTTATTGTACCACTGGGGAAAGCAAGCTGTTTTCGGTTTGGAAAATGCTACACATTAGGAAGTTGTGGGACGCAACATTAGGCTCAGTGGCACCAGTTGTTTAGATATCATTTAGGGACCAAAATGGCTGTGAATCACGGCGGATGCCATTTTGCTGAGGGCATTAGCACAGACTCAGGTAACATCCACTGGAGGTATAAAGAGCAGGCAATTTCTGAAGCCAATCAGCGTGCAATGTAGATTTGATGCCAGTGAAGACATTTTGGAATTCAAAGATCCTTCCAATGCCCTCTCTTAACCTCGCACAGCTGAACATGCATTAAGCAGCTGCCATAAGTTCAAACCCAGGTCTACTTGCCACACAGACTCAGTTTCATCAGTCAACTGAAGTGATGAAGAAGTACTTCAGACAAGTGTTTCCAGATGGGGGAGCAAGAGATTGGAGCAAAATTGAACCACTTTCTGGCTTCATGGTACGAACACAATGCTAGGTTAACACCAGCAGGTATTGTGACAGCCGTAGCAACACCCAAGTGTTAAGTAGTTTGGAGAGTGAAAATAAGAGTGACTGACGGAAAATTAGTTTTTTGTATACATTCTTAACTGTATATTTCTGGAGTGAAATAATTTTAGCTGATAAACACCAGAAATAATGGTAATCTGCTTAATTATTTTGCACCGTCTAAATAGATTTTTCCACAGTGCGAAAATAAATATTGTGCAGCACGACAATGAGTTAAGAGAGGGTGCAAAAAGCACGCAGAGTTCTAAATGAAAAGATTACAGTGATTAGCATGGTCAAGTCTCTGAAACACAGAATAAAATATCAATATGGTTGCCAGATGGCCTCAAGGACAGTTTGACAAACTGATCATTCTTTATGTATATTCATCAGCCCTCAACAGAAAATAATATTTTGTTAAAAAGGACACAATAGGACTGCTGGGTGCTGTATGGTAACGCTCAAAGAGATGCAAACACTTTCAAGCACTTCTAAATGCAAAACGAAAGCTATTTTTAAATGCCACCCTGATCTCCGTATCTCTGGACCCCCTCCCCACAGATTCCCCACCGCGGCCTCCGGACCCCCTCAACGCTCCAATTTACCTGTCAGGGGGTCCTCCAGCCCCCTCACCCCATCTTTTAAGGTTAGGGCACCACCAGGTCCGATCCCTGGCAGTGCCAACCTGATACTCCTGCTGGCACCCAAGCACCTTGGAACTGCCAGCCTGGCAGTGTCCCTGCCAGCCTGGCACCACCACCCAGGCATCCTGAAAGTGCCAGGCTGGCAGTGCCAAAGTACCCAGGTGCCAGCGGTAGTTCCAGGGCACCACCCTGCCCAGAGCCCGACCATCTGGGGGTCTCCGATGGCCTGGGTGACCCGCCCAGGTGCTATTCCGCCAGATCTATGTTTGTGTACCAGTGCTAAACCCCGACATTGCAAAATCTCCCAGGCACAGGTGTTCTATCCCGGGCCTTGATAGAATCCATTGCAGACATCCTTAAGTGAGCCAAACTGCTCACTTAAATATGAAACTATGGATCCTGCCCAGAGTGGGCAAGATCCAAATTGTGACGTCTTGCAAGATCGCATTAGATCTCATGAGGCACCCCGAGCATCGCAAATCATGCGGGAAGTCTCTTGTGAGATTTAATGGCCTCGTCGCGTCCTGAGTCGGTGCGGTGAGTCTGTTCGATCAGGCCCAAGGTTCTGATGGCAGAATGGCTATAGCTCTCGAGAAATTCTCAACTATTGTGCAGGTTATCGCATTCATAGTCATTGATATATAGGGGAATTACACATCAGGGGCGAAATTCTCCGACCCCGCGCAGGGTCGGAGAATCGCCCAGAGCCGCCGAAAATCCCTCCCCCGCCGTGGCAAAAATTCTCCGCCACCCGGGAATTGGTGGGGGCGGGAATCGCGCCATGTCGAGCGGCGAGCCCCCTGCGGCGATTCTCCGGCCCGAAGTCCCGCTACTAGGAGGCCTCTCCCGCCGCCGAGGTTTGAACCATCTCTGGTGGCGGTGGGATCGGCGGCGCGAGCGGGCCCCCGGGGTCCTGGGGGGGGGGGGAGGCGGCGGGCGATCGGACCCCGGGGGGTGCCCCCACGGTGGCCAGGCCCGCGATCGGGGCCCACCGATCGGCGGGCGGGCCAGTGCTGTGGGGGCACTCTTTCTCTTCCGCCGCCGCCACGGCCGACACCATGGTGGAGGCGGAAGAGAATCCTCCAGCACGCATGCGCCGGTGGTGACGTCAGCGTGGACGCATGCACGAACCGGCGAAGGCCTTTCGGCCGGCGCCGGGCGCCCAAGGCCGCTGGTTTTGGCACCAGTCGGCGTGGTGCCAACCGCTCCGGCGTGGGCCTAGCCCCCAAAGGTGCGGAGAATTCCGCACCTTTGGGGGAGGCCGATGCCGGAGTGGTTATGTGCCATTCCCCTATGCCGGGGCCCCCCGCCCCGCCGGGTAGGGGAGAATCCCGCCCCTGGGCTGGAAAGTGGCTTGAAAACAGTTCCAGCCGCCAGGCTGTTTGGTGCTAACTCCGGCTCCAGTCAATAGAACGCCTGCTGGGCCGAGAATTTATCTGAAGTTACGGCAGCAGATTGCTGGCCCATTAGCATGTCCTGAATTGCTCCAGAAATAGCGCCCCCAACGGGAACGCGAACATGAAGCAATTTAGTTCTGGCGTCAACATTTGGGGCGTGATTTAATGGGGAAAAAGCAGAGTCCCGTTTTGGGCGATTGCAGCATTGAGAATGATCCTGCTATCAAACGGGACTCTGCTTTTATTTTGACCTCATGGAGGAACACTCCAAAAAGAGGCTACACTTACCTCGCTTTCTGCACTGACGAGCTCAGCTCATCTCGACCTCCCTTGGACTCTCCCGCCCTGGGCCCAATCCCCAGCACAGGCAACCTGGCACCCTGACATGCTGGCAGTGTCCCTGCCAACCTGGACTGCTGTGGTGCTCAGGGAGAAGTGCCAAGGTGCCTGGGTGGCAAAGGGAGTGCCATGGTACTACACTGCTCAGAGCCCGACCACTCAGGGATGGCCTGGGAGACCACTCCAGGTGCTGTTACGCACTGTCCAAGTTTATAAGGCCTTGTGCTAAACCCACCATGGTGAGGTCTCCCAGGCGCAGCTGTTAGTTCCCGGGCCTCGGAGGCATCGAGCCCCGACACATTTAAGTGAGCCTAACTGCTCGCTTAAATATGCAAATCTGTACCTCACCCAGTGAGGACGAGATCCAGATTGCGAATACGAGCGAGATCTTGTTGGATGTCGAGAAGCGTCCCGAGCGTTGTACACCTCATGAGAGATCTCTCACAAGATATAACAGCCTCGTCACGTCACCGAATCAGGCGTGATGAGATCGTTCAATCATGCCCTTAGTCTCCCAAACTGAGAATCTCTCTCAAAATATCACTACTGAAGAGATGATCCAATTGCAGTCTGTCATTTTCAGACCAACCATAATTATTCACTTTGTCTTAAATTAATGAGTTATAGATTGCCCACTTAGCGATGATAAAAGTAACCAGCCCATCAATCAAGTTCTCCTTTCAGTACTGTACTTCACCTACTATTCAGGTCCTGGGGGAAAAACATTCGATAACAGAACATGGTGGAATGGATTTTAATCTGGGCCTAATTTTGCATCGAGATTTGGCATTGAGGAGGTAGCGAGTATCTGAACCAAGGATAAGTAGGCATTGATCCTCAGGCCTCATCTACAAATCTGAGACAAGCTGCAGGCACCCATCGTGCCTCTACAGGCAGCTCGCCCAACGGAAGAAAAACATTTCGGACTGGTCATTGTACCAGCAATAGTGTTTGTAGAAATACTGGGAGCATTGGACTATGGATTAGGGTGGGCTATGAGGAAAGGGACAACGATGCGATGGCGATGAAGTTGGCCAGGCGCTGCTGCTCCTCCTATATCCACAAGAAGACTTGAAAAAGCAAGTTGTTTTTGGGCAGGAGCTGATGAAATGTTCTGAGCGCAAAAGGCACAACATTGGCCCCACTCATCCTAAATTACATTTCGCAAAGGGTCTTTCAAGAGGGGGTCCTTTTTGGCTGCCACCGCGGCGGCCAGCAAATGGGCCAAAATCTAGTAGTGGGCTAAATGCCGATGATGAATGGGCGAAGTCCATGCCGCTGTCAAACTGGCGTGCACCATCTCTGCTTTCTGCACAAAATTCAGGTGTAATGCACACCAAATTGTATCCCAATGATTCAGAGCACGAAGAAGCTGCATTCACTGTCAAAAACTACAAATCAACACTGGCCTATTGCATTTATTATTGCAAGCATATATGTGTGAATTATTCCTAATATCTACCAGATATTTTTCTGTACACGTGACCTTCAGAAAAAAGTTCATAAGAAGTGTCAGGTAGATGTACCACATTTTAAAATTCTATTCGAGATAACAGACAGCACTAATTGCCCAATTACCTGCAGGTGTTAATCATGCTTCAGAGTACGCTGGAAATAAACAGTAGCTTGTTTTAAAAAAGTATCCTATTTATGTGTATTTGTAACCATCTTGCATCCTATTCCCTCGGCAGCAGCTTTCAACATTTCACACATAGCACAATATTTCCTTCACAACTCAGCAGGATGAAAACGTTTGTTTTATTCTTTGTTCATTTCTCTGGGCTTCTTCCCCAAGAGGATAGCTTGATAGAGGGCTCCCTCCCAAAATCAATTCGAGATCTATTCAGCAGGCACCTTTCTGACCACCAATGTGATCGTTGGTTATGTTCTTAACATATCAGCATCGTTAATTGTGCTTGTCACCTGGTGGAATAATTATTTAATGACCTTGTGTGGGATTCTCTAATTACAAACAACTAGTATCAACTAATGAAGAAAGTACAACAAATGCATCACGGTCAGAAGTGAAAGGAGTGTTGATTGGAAATGTTGAAGTGACCCAAAGACGAGGAAGATAAAAGAACACATCCCCTTGACAATATTAACATGCTAGGCACAGATGTAGGGTTTGACATATAGAGCGTAAAAATAAACTGCGAATTAGTTCAGAGATGCTCACAGCGAAATGGTTACAATCTAAATAGGTGCAGTGGGCCCATTGTCATCTCCAGCAAAAAAGGTGCCTTTGGCAAAACTGCAAAGCTATTCAACTGTGGAAATCAGAAACTCTCAGGCACCCCAAAAACATTTTGTGATGGCAAAACCGATTCAAAGGGCGTGATTCAATGAAAAACTCTCCAAGTGTGGTAGTGAGCGGGAACTGTCGCCAGCTTCCCGGTGCTCGGCCCAGCGAGACCATCACCACAATCCAAAGTTAATCGGTCCACTAACCGAGGCCCCACGGGCTTCATGCGCAAATCATGGATCGCTAGTCAATTAGCCGGGACCACGCTCCCAGCCCCCCGCTAACAAGGTTGAGCAGCACATAAACTGCTCTTGCACAGCCAACCCCAATCAGCTCGTAACCAAGGAGCCGTCACGGCCGAGTCCTGGAAGCGGTCAAGGCCAGGACGGGTGTCCTGCACTCCCGAGAGTCCCAGTGCACCGGGGTGACCACATGGACTTCGTTATATCGGGTCTCCACATTGGTCTCCGGCCTCCATTAAGGCGTCATTAGCCAAATCCTCAGTGGTTTCCCTCATCTCACAAGAGCCAACCACCATCCTGGGGTGGCCTTTGAAGAGGCCAGGGTTGTCTGACTGCCTCAGGATGTAGCTGTCATCATGCACACTCCCTGGGAAGTGTGCACACACATGCATGATTTTCATGTGGTGGTCGCACATGAGCTGGATGTTCAGGGAGTTGAACCTCTTCCTGTTGACGTAGGGCACTCGTAGATGGCCCAGTGAGCGCAAGGCGACATGGGTTGCAGTCTATCGGACCCAGACCTGGGACATCCTGGCGATCGTGGAGAATTCTACTGCCCGTGCATCTTGTTGGGTTTGGTCCGTGTCAAAGTTTATATAATTTTCTGCCCAGGCAAAAAAAGGCATCAGTGACCCGCGCCCCTCCCCAACACCCCCCACTCCCCCCGGTCCATTGCCTGTGAGCAAGGATGGCTACTCATCACCTCGATTCCCCATGGAAGCCCTTCCACCAGGTTCACATTTTTCAAAAGGCGTCCTAATCGTTGCCAACATGACCACTTGCTGGGGAGGCCGAATCGCGGGAGGCCGTTGGATTTGGGGTGGCTCCCGTTGATTGTATGGAGATGGGACTTAAGTGGTGATTATTGGTTTGTCGCCATGCTACGGCAAGATCCTGATGTAGCCTGCGGGAACAGGCTGGTTGCATCTCAAACGGATTGGTTCCCGGCACGGTTCTCGTTTTTGACCTCTCCATCATCATCGGCCTTGCCGCGCTCTCACTCGAGCGAACAAGGGCACTGAATCGCACCCAAAGTCTTTGATTTCTGCTGCTTTTACTTATTATTTAATAATAAGTTAACCTATTCAGGTTAGACGTGCTTGTACAACCCAAGAAATGTTGCTGCTGCCAGAAATCTGAGGAAAATAAAGCAGACGTGTGCACATCAGGTAAAAGGAGAGACTCTTTTTTTGGTCACACCACGTGACTGGTAATTGAAGACAGGGTTGAGTCCTGCACCGCCGTCCCTCAGACAAGGATGCTTGTTTGTCAAGCTGTAGTGCAATGCAATGATGAAAGCTAGGTGACCTCATCACCACTGACCTTAAAAACAGGAAAATTGAAAATGGATTGATAATTCAGCAGTTCTCAACTTGAAAGCTGATTCATGTTATCACAGGTGAAATCCATCATGGTCTAGGTCAGCCGGTGGATGCCAGTTCAACTATGATCAAGAATAAATCTCAATTAAGAAGAATTGTTAAAGTGTATTACAATATTAAAGACACTGTTCAAGGTTTTGACATGCCTATTTATGGAGAATTTTCAGCATTTTCTTTATTCTTTCTTGGGGTTTGGGCATTCCTAATTGCCCTTGAACTGACTGGCTTGCTGGGCCATTCCAGAATTAACCATAATGCTGTGGGCCTAGAGTCACATGTAGGCCAGGCCAGGTAAAGGTGGCAAATTACTTCCCTGAAGGAACATTTGTGAACCTGGTGGGTTTTTACATCAACAAACAATAGTTTCATGGTCACTAACATTAAATCCAAATTTAATTGTTTGAATTTAAATTTCACCAGGTGCCAGGTGGGATTTGTACCCACATCCCCAGAGTATGAGTTTGAGTCTCCGGATTACAAGTCCAGTGACATTACCACTGCACCACCATCTCTCCTATGTTCACTTCCAAGGGATTATGGTGCACTTTCAAGTGAAAAGTTGGTAAATTTCTGATGCAGTGTTTAAAATCTTAAATGATGGGTGGATTTTTCACCCCCGCTTTTGGTCAGTGGGTGGGGTGGGGAGGAAATCACAGGACTTTGCACATTCTCACTGTGTTTGCGTGGGTTTCACCCCCACAACCCAACGGTGTGCAACCTAGGTGAATTGGCAATGCTAAATTGCCCCTTAATTGGAAAAAATGAATTGGATACTCCAAATTCAAAAAAATGATTTAAAGGGAGCCCCAAGTTATTTTACCGGGAAGAAGTTGTAGGATGTTCACAGCTGTAAACAATGAACCGAACAGATGTGCTGACGGTGAATAGACTGTTAGGGCTGGACTTCTGCGGAGTCAGGGAGACAAACCCCACCACAGGGAAGTAGGAGGGCCCCTTAACCTGTCTAGAGCTCTGGCGCCCAGATCGGTCATCAGGAGATTACCTCTGGGCAGCCAAACTGTCCTTCATCAGAGGATACCTGAAGCCAACTGGAAAAGCCCATACAGCCTCTGACAATAAGCCTCAAAAGGCCGTTAACTATTTCAATTAGCTGGCTGGTGCTTGCAATTGGATCACCCCGCTGTCTCTAGGAAAATGGCTTGGGGCAGGATACAAGGGACTAAAAATCCTGCCCAATGTCTATATTTTAATCACTATGGTGGCAATTTACATTTTATTTATTTGAATGTGTCTGATGAGGCCAATAAGCCATTGTGGCCTGTGTGCCTGAATGTTTTTCTGAATGATTGGCTCTTTTGCAAGTTTGGTTCCAAATAGAAGCACCAACAACATGAACGTGGTAAAGAAAATAGTCCATACATTTGAACAACTTACTGTGAAAATTACTATTTCTGAAAAGCAGTTACACAAGCTGCAAATAGTTGGTATAAAACACATGTAGAGCAGAGAGACATGTCTAAATTATGGGGTGCGATCCAACAAAAAAAAGCAGAGTCCCGTTCTAGGTGGGTTAGCAGGGTCGCTTCTGGAACTTGTAGTGCTAAGAACAATCCTGCTATCAAAAGACACTGTAATTTTTTCAGGACCCAGCAGGGAGCGCCCTGCCGAGGCCACGCTCAGTCACATTTCTTGCACTGAGGAGCTTCGCTCTTGTTCTGACGAAGTGTAACGACTGTCGGGAATCCCATTAGAAGCCTCTCGTGGGATCTACTGGCCATGTCCCATTCTGATTCAGACGTGAGTCTGCCAGTATATCGTGCCCATAATATATATTAAATTATTGGTAATTTATATTAAAATGTTTGCGGTAGTCATCTCTCAAAAGGTTGTCTATAGAATATTGGCAGGTTCCTTCTCAAAACAAAAGAAAACTTAAGAGACATTAACAAGTTAAATTAACAAGTTAAGTTAAATTTAAGAGACATGTTAATGGTTTGCATCTTCACCTTTGTTACAAGAGTTCAACCCATTGAATTTGGAGATTATGGATGGTAGGAATAACCTGCAAGATGACACTTTCCTATATTCTGCACCCCCCCCCCCCCCCCCCCCCCACCCACTCCCCACTATGAGAAAGGTATTTAACTCTTGAAAGGAATTGTACTTTATAGAACAAAGTGATGTAATTGAGACGTTTTGGTTCTGACAAAGTCATATTAGTCTCAAAACTTTAACCCTGTTTCTCGCTTCACAGATGCTATCTGACCTGCTGAGTTTTTCCATAACTATATGCTTTTATTTCAGACCTTCAGCAGCCACAGCATTGATTTATCCCTTTAACTAGCTCTTGTTTGGTCTGTACACTTTTTAAATAACTGATCATAAGACTTTTGGAAGGGGTAACGAAAGGAGTCCACGCCGAGTTGTAGAGAAAAACAAAAATTATTTTAATGAACACATTAACTATTACTACAGTTCCAGAAGTTTGCTATTGGGTCTTCTCTAGCTGGTGCCTGACTGGCCGACTCTATTTATACAAAGGCACATGAACTGTGTTAAGGGACCCCCATATCTGGTGAGTTTGTATTCTGCAAGCTCGAGGGGGTAGTGGATCATCCCTATCCTGTGATATCCATGCAGGTTATAACAACAAATTTCACAGAGGACTGAAAGAAGTGATAAACCCCAGAGATTCGTACAATCACTGGGTTTACTACCAGTTTCAGGCAGGCGCAGCCCAGAGTATTGGGTGTCCTAACCAATATGGCATGCATGTGCTCATCTGACATGGAAATAATGCAAAATGCTTGAGCACAATATTGGGTTGGCAGCCTGTCTTACCATGAAAAATAAATATTCCGCAATCAAATCTGGAGCCCATATATTTTCATACATTAGAGCACAAAACATTATTCTCAGGCTAGTCTCTATGCTTAGCCTGATCTGCGTGCTACACTGTACAGTATTCTTGTTTCTCTTTCTTTTCAAACATACAACAGTACAATGGGGACTCATTAGTCTCTTCCTGTTTATTGTCTGGATAGATTACCTCTGAAATCAATACACAGTTGACTATGTTCAGGAATTGGCAGTATTAAATGATCTTATATTTGCAAATATTATCTGTTGTAAAGATATCTTGTACTGCAGAAGAGGTTTGGAAGTGGATAACTCTGACATGAGACGTTTAACAACTTACAGTTGTGCTCACAGGATTAATAGGTGCATCATTTATGGCAATAAACTAATGCGGAGATAAAAAAAATTGGCAATACTTTGATGATTCAGTCGAAAATTAGCAGAATTAAATAAATGATCTTTATGCAAGATGAGGAACATGAAAGGTTTTTCAATCATCTTACAAATCATAATTTTGGGGCACTGTAATGTTATAGTTTCTGATTAATTAACTAGCTTTTAAGCATCGTGACTTTCTGCCAAAATTATGGCCCAGTGCTATTTGTGATTTTTATCAATGACTTGGATGATGGAGTTGAAGGTTGGGTTAGTAAATTTGCTGATGACACCAAGATTGGTGGAGTAGTGGATAATGTGGAGGGCTGCTGTAGGCTGCAAAGAGACATTGATAGGATGCAGAGCTGGGCTCAAAAGTGGCAGATGGAGTTTAACCCCGATAAGTGTGAGGTGATTCATTTTGGTAGGACAAATTTGAATGCGGATTACAGGGTTAACAGCAGGGTTCTGAAGAACGTGGAGAAGCAGAGAGATCTCGGAGTTCATGTCCATCGATCTTTGAAAGTTGCCACGTGGATAGAGCCGTGAAGAAAGCCTATAATGTGTTAGCATTTATTAACAGGGGGATTGAGTTAAGAGCCATGAGGTTATGCTGCAACTGTACAAGCCCTTGGTTAGACCACATTGAGAGTATTGTGTGCAGTTCTGGTCACCACATTATACGAAGGTTGTGGAAGCATTGGAAAGGGTGCAAAGGAGATTTACAGGATGCTGCCTGGATTGGAGGGTAGGTCTTATTAGGAAAGGTTGAGGGAGCTAGGGCTTTTCTCATTGGAGCGAAGGAGGATGAGAGGTGACTTAATTGAGGTGTATAAGATGATGAGGGGGATAAATAGAGTGGACATTCAGCAACCTTTTCCTCGGGTGGATGTAGCTGTTACAAGGGGGCACAACTATAAGGTTCATGGTGGAAGATACAGGAGGGATGTCAGAGGTAGGTTCTTTACTAAGAGAGTGGTTGGGGCGTGGAACACACTCCCAGCTATGGTAGTGGAGTCGGACACTTTAGGAACTTCCAAGCGGTTATTGGATAGGCATATGGAGTGCACTAGAATGATTGGAGTAGGTTGATTTGATCTTAGTTTCCGACTAGTTCGGCACAACATCGTGGGCCTAAGGGTCTGTACTGTGCTGTACAGTTCTATGTTCTAAGTCAAAATATTGTCCATGCTGGTTCATGAGATTTTTGGGACTGTAAGAGTGGCGACAATGGTATATAAATGATCAAGAATGTCAGCATTAATATTAGATACATACAGGGAAAATTCCAGTTAGGGAAGAGAAGTGAGGCTGCTGTACAATCCTGCCGTGGGTTGTGATTTAGTGTGGAACTTCAATACACCCCCACCACACTATTTCCTCAGCATTGACGCAGGCTGGAATGTGTCTGATTGCGGAGTCAACATCGAGACTTGTGAATTTCTCCCTGGTCCCACCTCCACGTGACCGACGATTCTGCCTGATGGGAGCTGGAACAATCAGACACATTCCAGCCTTCAGGAATTTTACCGGAAGCAGTTGATCTCCAGCAATAGTTATCCATACATCACCGACGAATAGCTAATTTGAATGATTAACTGCCCATTTTTCATTTTCACTTGTGGGTTGATGGATGACGCTGCTAGATCTTCCTGGCGATGGATCCCAAAGCCAGGCAAGTGCTTGGAAGCAGTTTGCCAGTGACTGGCTGGTGGACCACAAGTCCTTCCCTTCTTACCAGCGGCTGAAGTTGCAGCCGCCCCCCCCCCCCCCCCCCCCCCCCCATCTTGAAGAGGGGCTTCCCTTCACGGGGTGACCTCTTGGCAGCTGTGGCTAGTGTTTATGAGTTTATTTCTAAAAAAGAATTAAAACCTCTCCCAAGGATTCCTCAAGGTGGAAGAGTTCTCAAAATCCCTATCCTGCGGCAGCAACATCTGCCGGTGGGGATATCAGCCTTTCCAAGGCTGCAGGGTCCTCAGATTGGGCCGGCTTCCTCAGGAACCCACCCGTCCTTAATTAGACAGCTGGCACCGAAACGGCGACGCAGAGGATCGCATTGGTGGGTGCATTACCAACAAGTGTGGTGTCAGGGCCTGGCAATGGTTTCACCCCTGGAGCATTTGTCAAGGGTAATAAGATTCTGTCCATTATGCCCAAGGACAGCTTTGCTGGCTCCTCTGGGGCCATTTTCAAGGTTATCCAGAAAGTCCATTCAGTTCAATTCAGAGACCCAGCAAGAAATACGTCTGCTAAGGATGGTGGAAGGTCTGTTCTGAGCCTCAAGAGAACCCACAAAACATTATGACAAAGACACGTGATCGCAGAGGCATTGATTAGGTTTCTTTAATAATAATGCCCTTTTCCCCCTGAAAGGAAATGTCAAAATTGCAAAGCCACTTTTATACAGCCCTCCCAGGGTCTCGTGTGTCTTTCCACCTTGTCAGCAGTGGAATATTTCAAGGTAGCACAGTGGTTAGCACCGTTGCTTTACAGCGCCAAGGTCCCAGGTTCGATTCCCGCTTGGGACACTGTCTGCGCGTTCTCCCCGTGTCTGCGTGGGTTTCCTCCGGGTGCTCCATTTCCTCCCGAAAGTCCCAAATTAAGTGAATTGGTCATTCTGAATTCTCCCTCAGTGTACACGAACAAGTGCTGGAGTGTGGCGACTAGAGGATTTCCACTGTAACTTCATTGCAGTGTTAATGTGAGCCTACATATGACACCAATAAAGATTATTATTATTATTTGGGATGAGGTCAACCGCTAGCCAGAACAGTAGACTGAAGTAGGCACACTCCCATCACTTAAACCTTACCTACTAAAACTACCTTCTACATTTACCTTCTCAAACTATACCCACTTCTAAATTTCCCCCAAAAAGCAATCTGCCGACATAACCAGCTTTACTGTAACCATCATTTTAATAGTCTGTATATTCCTCGCGTTTCTCATCATCAAGCACTACAGCATAATGAACATAACTGCTTATCAATATGTGGGTATATTCTTTACTGTGCAAAACCTCAGGGTAGAGGTAACACATCTTTTCATTGTTAAATTGTGGGGTAAAACATCTCAGCCAAGTAAATACTTTTATAGCCCTATTTTTATATATACTATAAAGAATCATGAGGAATCACAATTCTGAAGCATCTGTTTGAATACTGGGTGACTATATCACTCCTATTAATATGCACATTCTGTGTCTACACTGGGTTATTATGAATTTCCTGAATGATAAGTCAACAAAACGTTCCTCTGTGAGTTTACTGTAGATCATTGCAAAGCATATGAAACATTTCACTTAAACATTGGTTGTACAGATGAACTCCTACCATCAGCAAATACATCAGGGCTGTGAAACTAAACAACATGACACTTTTGCTTGTATAATATTTGAAAGCTAACAACACTGGGAGGAACCAGCTGTATTCAGCATCTGTCATAGAACGTAGGAGTTACAGCGCAGAAGGAGGCCATTCGACCCATCGAGTCTGCACCGGCTCTTGGAAAGAGCACCCCACTTAAGCCCCACACCTCCTATCCCCGTAACCCAACCTAACCTTTTTTGGACACCAAGGGCAATTTATCATGGCCAATCCATCTAACCTGCACATTCTTTGGACTGTGGGAGGAAACCGGAGCACCCGAAGAAAACGCACGCAGACAAGGGGAGAACGTGCAGACTCCACACAGTGTCCCAAGCCGGGAATCGAACCCGAGACCCTGGCGCTGTGAAGCAACCATGTTAACCACTATGCTACTGTGCTGCCCAAAGACTGCTGTCAAAACCAAATGTATCTGTATTTGGGAGCTAGTATAGAAAGCACAGCCAGAAAGTATACAACTCAGACATTTGAACAGCGACTTTTCGAGCATTGATAAGCATGCAACCTGCAGCTCAAATTGAATGGAGTATTTACTTCTCAATGCTGTGGTCCAGTCACACTTCATTTTCATAAACATCTTTATTCAGGACACCAATAAGTATTGTGATATAATTTAGGAATGACGAACATCAGCACTTACAATTTGAAACATTTTCCATAATTAGGACTTCAAATGAAATTAAGCGAGACTTATTTAATCAGTCACAAGCTTTCAGCTACACCAGCTTTGTTAAATTGTAACTTAACCTTAAGAGGCCCCTTTAAGCAAAGTCACAGCAGAGGCCAATAATCACAACTATATCTATTGCAAGCCATCGTCTTTGTGAGAGGGGAAGCAGGCCTGATACATGCCTGGGACAGTTTCCAACAATCTGCTACAATTGTTGGTCTGTTGTTGTCGAGTTCTTGGTAATGTAACTCGGGAAATCAGTTAGATAGGTGGACACTTGGCATCTTCATCCCTCTGGCGGACATCTTGCCAGACAGACAGGCTTTTCTTAGGCTAAATCCCTCAGCCACCTTCAAAACCAATCTAGATGTATTTATGTACCGTGGTTCCAAATCTACAGGTCAGTATATAAATAGATGATACAAGACTGGTTAAAATTAATAACTTTCAAAACGAACTTGCATTAATTGTTGCTCCGCTCAATGTTAGTGTCACGGCCCCTTTTGGGGGCCACGGACTGTGCTCTATACGATCTATCCCCCTTACACAGCGTAGTATGAACTCTCCTGGTAATTGGGGGCGGGGTTTCCCCTTAACAAGGGGGAACCACTCAGTATTAAAAACCCCGACCTGGGTGCAGGTCAGCGAGGGTGACCCATCGGGAAGAGAAGTTGTAGTTTTGTTATGTACGCATTCCATAATAAACCTTCTGTTCATTTCTACCCTACCGTGCGTTCCTGTTGTCTCTCCTGTCGGATTCTACATTGGCGACAAGGCTCGGATTCGAACCCACACGTGCCAAAAGGCGTTGCAAGAGGTCACGCAGCAGTTGTCATCTGAGAAGCTGACACACTTTTACCCAGAAAAAAAATTTCTGATGTGCGATGCTTCCCCTTACGCCGTCGGAGCCATTCTCGCAGGCTGGATGCCCAGTGGGTCAGAGCAGCCGATAGCTTTGGCGTGCGCACTGTGGCTGACGCTGAGTGGAACTATGCCCAAATCGGGAAGGTGGGTCTGGCTGTTGTATTTGGTGTAAGTAAGTTCCACCAGTATGTCTACGGCCACGCATTTACGGTTTATATCGACCACAAACCTTTACTTGGGCTATTCAAAGAGTGATTCCCCCGATCGGGTCCGCCAGGGTCCAGCGACGGGCATTATTCCGAGCAGTGTATGAGTTCACGCTGGAGCACTGCTCGGTCACGCGGATCCCACATGCCAACGTGTTGAGCCACCTGCCTTTCTGCACAAGACTGCCAGCATCCGCCTCAGCCGCAGAAGTAGCAGCGGACCTCCACTTCATGAATTCTTTGCCGTGCGGCTCGCATAACAGAGTGGACTCGGATGGACCCACAGCTATCTCGGGTCCCGGACATGGTCCAGCATGGGGAGCAACACAGAGCATAGCCCGATTATCTATGGGCCAATACGACAAAGCTCCCAGAGCTGAGCGTGGAGGACGGCGTTTTAGTGTGAGGGACACGGGTGGGCATCTCGGAACACGTTTGTGCGCTCTTGCTACAAGACCTCCGCACCGGACACCCAGGGGTATCCCAGATGAAGATGCTTGCCCGTAGCTATGTCTGGTGGCTCGGGATAGACTCAGACATCAAAGAGGTGGCCCAGCGCTGCGGCCCATGCCAGGAAAACCAGAACGCACCCCACTGGCTGCACCAATGAACCCTTGGGAATGGCCGGGAAAACCTCGGTCCCACGTTCACATTGACTTCGCCGAACCATTCCGCTAGCGACATTCCTCGTCAGGATAGACGCCCACTCGAAGTGGCTCAAGGTCCACAATGTGCAAAATGTGACCACAAAGACAACCATGGATAGGCTGCGGCCATGTTTCGTACCCATGGAATCCCTGAAGTGTTAGTGTTGGATAAAGGTGCCGCATTCACCAGCAAAGAGTTTGAGTCGTCCATGGCCTCGAATGGAATTAGGCATATACAGACCACCCTTTATCACCCAGCCTTGAATGGTTTGGCCGAGCAGGCAGTCCAAACCTTCAAAAGGGCAATGAAGAAACTGGCCACATGGTCTTGGGAGACAGGACTGGTCCGTTTTCTCTTCAGTTACCACACAACGCCTCATGTTACCACAGACGTGGCACCAGCAGAGTTGCTTATGGGATGTCGGCTCAGGACCCACCTCAGCCTCATCATTCCTGACATAGGCGCTCGGTTCCACAAGCGACAGGTCCGCTCCAAGACAGACACTGGTCAACCCTCGTAGCTGCGCGACTTCAAGCCAGGGAATGCTGTGTACGTGCGCAATTTTGGTGCTGGTGCCACATGGCTCCTGCCGTGGTGCTCCGCGCAACTGGTCCATTTTCCAATTCAGTCCAGACACAGGGACGTGAAGCCAGCTGCTACCTGGACCACATTCGCCATCACCCGTGGGAGCCTCTAGAACAGGCTCTGGATACACCAGGCCGTATCCGCCCGCGGTCCCCACTGCAGCCTGGGTTGCCTCACTGATTACCGTTGACTCAGCCCATTGAAGCCCAGGAAGCTGAGATGCCAGACCCCCTCATCAGAAACCTCTGACAGCAATTCGGACATGGACACAGGCCCTCCCGCAGTAGTCGCCCAGCCGCCCTAGACGCCAGCACTGCTGCCAGCACACCACCCCGCCTCGATGCTCCGCCTGAAAATGTCGGTCACCGGTGCGTCATCCCCCCCCCCCCCCCCCCCCCAACGACTACGGTCCGTCGCCCGCTCTCCAAACGAACAAGAGGGCATTGGTCTGTAGACATGGATGTTTCTCCGGACTTGGGGGTGGGGGGGGGGGGGGGGGTGGGGGGGGTGTAACAATGCCTTTGGGGCCCAAGGACTGTGTTCTATACAATTCCCCCCTTTCACAACTGAGTATGAACTCCTCCAGTAATTGGAGGGGCAGGGTGTCCCTTTAACAAGGGGATGTACTCCGTATAATAACACTGACCTGGGGGCAGGTCAGGGAGTGTGGCCCTACGGGAACAGGATTTATCGTTTTGTTACTTGTGTAAACCATAATAAACCTTTTGTTCATTTCTACCCTACCGTATGTTCCTGTTGCCTCGCCCATTGGATTCTACAGTTAGTCATTTAAGAACATAATGGTGACCATGACAATTAACATCAATTGTTGTAAAACCAATCTGGTTCACCTCCCAACAACTCTCTCTCCCTCACCGCACCTCCTGACCACGTTCACCATCACCTCTCACTTCTTGACAGTTTTCACCATCTCCCTGAACCTCCGAACAATCCTTCCTCCCTCACCGCACTCCCTGACCATATTCACCAACCTCCCTCAATTCCTGACAATACTATGCCCCTCCACCTCGACAATTCTCACCACCCCTGCACCGCCCAACAATGCTACCCGCTCCTCGCCGGACCCCTTGCCAATGTTCACAAATGTCCCACACCTCATGACAATGCACCCCGCTGCACCCCTGACAATGTTCTCACCCACACACTCTCTGGCACACCCTCTCACAATTCTCACCCGCACTGCAAACCCCAACAATACTCACCCACTCCCACAAGCTTGTCGACAACACAATGATGTGTGCTGGTGTCAAAACTGCTGAGGAGAAAAAAACAATTACAATCTAATCCAGATAGGATGGAAGAATGACCCACATCTGGCAAATTGGGCTAGATAGTAAGATATCAACCTATTATTAAGCTAGCATTAACCTTAATATTAGAATATTAACCTATTTCCACTGGTCCTCTGGCCACCACCATTCTCAAAGGAGCCTTCTATTGAGAGGGACAGTGGAAGACGCCACTGATGACTTGAACTCCTCCTCAAAATCTACCTTCATTCTGGCTAGATTGGCCTCTGATCTGCCATTAGCCTGGAGTAAACTAGTTGCTGACGGATCCCTGTTTGGTGTCCACAGCTTGATAGTAGCAAGATAATATGGTGACCATCAGCCATGGGCAGGGCTGGGCGGAGTCAGTACGTCCCATCGATTGACTTGCCTGACCATTAAAATCCATCCTATAATATTGATAATAGTAGTAGAAAGCAAGTTTGTTAGGCTAATGTAAAAAAAAATGAGAGCAGGTGATACACCTTCAGACTGAGTGTTATGGGGTTGTGGCATTGTCTTCCCTTATAATTGGCTGAGGTAGAAACATTGTTGGCATTCAAGATTAAACTGGCAAATGATGGAAAGGGGGTTGATGGGACATAGGAATTTTGTGGATAAAAGGGATTAGAAACATCCGTTCAACTAGAAAATAAATGGCAGCATGGACTGGACATGGCTGAATAGCCCATTTCTGATTTCTAGCTTCTCCATATGTTATAGAGTCATACAGCACAGAAAGTGGCCCTTCAGTCCACCATGTCTATGGTGACCAACAAATAACAATCTACACTCATCCCATTTACCAGCACTTGGTCAATAGACGTCTATGCCTTGGCGATTTAAGTGCTCGTCCAGATGCTTCTTAAATGTTGCGGGTGTACCTGTCTCCACCACCCTCTCAGGCAGCACGTTCCATATTTTCACCACCCTCTGGGTGAAAAAATGTTTCCTCAGGTCCCATTTAAACCACTTACTCCTCACCTTAAACCTACGCCCTCTGGTATTAAGACACCTGTGCCATGGGGAAAAGATTCTTACGATCTACCTTCTCTATGCATCTCATAATTTTGTTTATCTCTATCAGATACCCCTCCCCTCAGCCTTCTCGGCTCCAGGGAAAACAAACCCAGCCTATCCAGTCTCTCCTCATAGCTGAAACTTTCATTCCCAGGCAATATCCTGGTGAATCTCCTCTGCAACCCCTCCAGTGCAATCACGTCCTTCTAGAACATAGAACAGTACAGCACAGAACAGGCCCTTCGGCCCTCGATTTTGTGCCGAGCAATGATCACCCTACTCAAACCCACGTATCCACCCTATACCTGTAACCCAACAACTCCCCCCCTTAACCTTACTATTAGGACACTACGGGCAATTTAGCATGGCCAATCCACCTAACCCACACATCTTTGGACTGTGGGAGGAAACCGGAGCACCCGGAGGAAACCCACGCACACACGGGGAGGACGTGCAAACTCCGCACAGACAGAGACCCAGCCGGGAATCAAACCTGGGACCCTGGAGCTGTGAAGCATTTATGCTAACCAGCATGCTACCGTGCTGCCCGTTCTGATGGTGTGGCGTCCAGAACTGCACACAATGTTCCATTTGTGACCTAACCAATGTTTTACAAAGTTGTACCAAGACCTCCCTGCTCCTATATTCTATGCACTGGCTAATGAAGGCAAGCATTCTGTATGCCTTCTTCACCACCCTATCTACCTGTGCTGCAAGGGATCCATGGACTTGTATACCAAAATTCCTTTCTTCCTCAATACTCCCTCGGGACCTACCGTTCATTATGTATATCCCATCCTTATTAGACCTCCCAAAATGCATCGCTTCACACTTACCAGGATTAAGTTCCATCTGCCAGTGTTCTGAGCAATTTACCAGCTGACCAATATCAGTCTGTAGCATGTAACTAATCTCCTCACTATCAACAACACCACCAATTTTCATGTCATCTGCAAACTTACTAATTATACCTTCTACATTCACAACCAAGTCATTAATGTATAACAGCAAGGGTCCCAGCACCGACCCCTGTGGTACATCGGTCACAGGCTTCCATTCACAATGGCAACCCTCCACCATCACCCTTTACCTGATATAAACAAGCGATGGAAGACAAGTGCCACTCATTAAAATCAAGCTAAGGGCCCACTGGAATTGTTCCCAACACAAGCTAAGCACGCTGAGTTGGGGTTGGGTAGAAGGAGGTGGGGGGGGGGGGGGGGGGGGGGGGGTGCCTGGAGGAAACACTGACAACCAGCCATGTGCTCACCCTCAGCACAGTGTGGAACTTTATTAGCCTTGTTCTGCAATAGGTAACCATATACGTCACTAGTGACACGAGAGCCTGTTACAAGGTATGCAAAGGAGGGAACCTTTTCCTGACCACAGAAAGCCCACTAGGATTAACTGTAGATGTCCCACCAGGTGGAATTCCAGCATTGGGATGCAGACTCTGAGGAATTTCAGCTGCTAGTTCTTTGATGAATGTTATGTGGCAGAGTTATGAATACAAATTATTTGACTCCCCAAATGACTGAGTGCACACGACTGCCATAGAAAATGAAGATCGTAGGATTAACTCGCGGTCTCAGTTATTATAAACAGCTTACAACATCATCAGGGAAGGGAGAAAAGCAAGTAAAACAAAAACAGATGTCTGTTGGATTCTTCTGTTAAATAACGCTTTGCCAAGACTTTGCTGCACAAGCTGTATATCTAAAATTAATGCTAACCACATGCCTTTCACATGTTTTTTTCTTTTAATTATACAGCCTGCCTCTTCACTGGTCTTCATGAATGTGAATACTTTAGAATACTGGAAAGCAATTAATAATGCGTAATCAATACTTGCAAACTCAATCATTTCAGTCCTTCACTCAGATAGGCAAGTCGGGAACAAAAGTTCAGGGGATGTTGTGATTCAATTCCTATACAATATGCTGACGACGACTCAATTCATTTCCAGTCCTTATTAAGCCACAACATTTTAAGGGTTGATTTCCCCAAGGTTTTGTCCATGGCACGCAGCCTTGCAGTGTTCGTGTCTCTGCTGTGGCACTGTGAGCAATCAATCAGCAGCGTTTCTGCCACCATCATAACTTCCCCTTTAACGCTGAGCTGCAGCCCTTTAAGAACAGCTTTAAAAATGGATCTTACATTCTGCTACGATCCCAGTTGATGTTATAACTGGACGAGAAGATCTCAGAATAGAACCCAGGCTCAAAAGACACAACATGGAGGAACAGAATGACAGGACCGCTAATTAGTGTTAAGATCAAGAGAAAAACATAGAAAAATGGGATTATAATACAAAACTACCCCCCCCCCCCCCCACCGCTGCACCTTAGCTCAACAAATACACACAGATTTAAAGGTTAACATTGATTACAAAGTACATCTTAAGCTACAGTGGTTTCATTAATACAATTCTCCACTTTAAGCAGACAAGATAACTGTGGTAAGGCTCCTCTCTGAACCCAAGTGAATTTCTGTGGATGTCACCTAAAATCCCCCCAGATGAATCTTATGCGATGAACCACCACGTCTCACTGAACTCCAGCTTCCACAAGTGATTTCAGATTCCACTTTCAAAAGTTGCACTTTCAAATCCATAGAATCATGGAATTCCTGTAGTGAAGGAGGCCATTCGGCATATTGGGTCTGCACGAGCCTCTGAAAGAGCACCCTCCCTTAGCCCACTCCCCGCAACCCCACCTAACCTGCACATCTTTGGACTGTGGGAGGAAATCTTCATTTAAATTATGCTTTCCCTTCACTTCTTCCATCAAAATTTAGCTTTTGGGGCAGCACGGTGGCGCAGTGCAGCCTCATGGCGCCGAGGTCCCAGGTTTGATCCCTGCTCTGGGTCACTGTCTGTGTGGAGTTTGCACATTCTCTCCGTGTTTGCCTGGGTTTCGCCCCCACAACCCCAAGATATGCAGGCTAGGTGGATTGGCCACGCTACATTGCCCCTTATTTGGAAAAAATGAATTGGGTACTTAAATTAAAAAATGATTTTGCTTTCAGAATTTACATTTCTCCCTTCAGCTCTCCTTTGTCTAAAAGACTTTCACACAAACTTGGAGCTCCTGCCACCGATTTCCACAGTTATTTAAAATAATGTCTTCCAAACTAGTAATCTCTAAGGCTGCAAGCGCCGGGAAACACCCGGCTAAACGTGCTCGTCATGGGACCCTGTTCCAATTTGGTTAGATTGCGTCTTAAGTTTCCGGCATATGTTTTCTTAACCATTCTTCCAAAGTATAGCTTTTCTTCTAGCCAGGCTGAGAGAGATGTTCCCTCTTTAGCCTTCTAAAACCAACAGGTTTTTTTTCCTGCCCCTGTCCTAATCAAGATAAAAAAAAGGATTTTTGCAAAAAAAAAAAGATTTTTGTCCAAAAATGTGCAGGTTAGGTGGATTAGCCATGCTAAATTGTCCCTTCATGTCCAGGGATGTGCAGGTTAGATAAGGTTACGAGGATAGACAGGGGAACTGGGCCTGGGTAGGATGCTCATTTGAAGGGTTGGTGCAGATTTGATGGGCCAAATAGCCACCTTCTGCACTGTAGGGATTCTCTGGAACTTCTATGGAACAACCCACCTGGCAGAGTTAAAATTGATCAAATTACTCAGTCGCTGATTTCCAACCTAAATTCCACTCAATCTTTTCCTGTTCCGATAGGTGACAAAGGCCCTGGCTGAAGGCAGTGGGATCCTTCTTTGCATGTGCAGATCGGGGTTTGATATCAGTAGATGCCAATCATTATTAAACTCTGACGGTTGTGGTTTTCCAGCCAGGTGAGCTTAAGTCAGCAGAGGATCGGATGAAGCCCATTCAAGTCCTTTATTTTTCCTTGTCAGGTAACAAGGAGCAGGGATTCACCACCAGCCCTCATGTGAAAAGTTTAGGTTTCCCTTTCCTTGGCCTCTACCCATGATCCCTAACCCCCACCCCACATCCTGCCACAAAGCCCCTTCCTGGAACTTTACCCGAGTGATAATGGGCAGAACTTCGCCACCTGAATTTCCAAAGACAGTCTTTTCCTACTCATTTTCTATGGTCAGCAGAATTTCAACAGGGCCCAATGGCTGAGATTATGATGGTCTCAGTGAATCTCATTGAGACCAGTGAAACCAGCTGGCAGTGAAAATATGCAACACCCCACTCCTCCACCTCACCTGGACATCAAAACTGGTCAGTTTAGACATATACTGATGTATAAATGTGTAGTCCATCCATTTTCTGTAGGTAAATGCTGTTATAGGATGAATTGTGCGTGGCACGGTAGTACAGTGGTTAGCACTGTTGCTTCACAGCGCCAGGGACCTGGGTTTGATTCCCAATTTGGGTCACTATCTGTCTGGAGTCTGCACGTTCTCCCCATGTTTGCGTGGGTTTCCTCCGGCTACTCCGGTTTCCTCTCACAAGTTCCAAAGACGTGCTTGTTAGGTGAATTGGACATTCTGAATTCTCTCTCAGCATACCCGAACAGAATGTGGTGACCATGGGATTTTCACAGTAACTTAATTGCAGCATAAAGCTTTAGCTCAGCTGGCTGGACAGCTGGTTCATGCTGCACAGCACGGGTTCAATTCCCGTACCGGCTGAGGATATCCATGACGGACCCAGCCTTCTCAACCTTGCCTATTGCTGAGGTGTGGTGATCCTCGGGTTAAATCACCACTCCCCTTCAAAGGTGAAAGCAGCCTTTAGTCATCTGGGACTATGGCAACTTTACTTACTTTAATAAATAAGGTATTAAGTGAAGAGAAAATTGTCACTGATTTCTGGATACATGTTGGACATTGGCTAGTGTTAAATTATAGATTTACCGAATCTGTGTAAGCAGAAAAATGATCACAGAATCCCTACAGTGCAAAAGGAGGCCCTTCAGCCCATCGAGTCTGCACTGACCCTGCGAAAGACCACCCTACCCAGGCCTAATCCCCCGCCCTGTCCCATAACCTCGTAACCCCACCTAACCTTTGGACATTAGGAAAAATATAGCATGGCCAATTCACCTAACTTGTACATCTTTGGACTGAAATGTTCCAGTGTTTGGCGAGAATAAATTCTCATATTGCTGTCCACTTCATCGGAAGAGCTATATGTGCTGAATCTCAAAGAACTGCTCAGGAATAGAATGTGCTGACTTCCGGTGGCAGCTATGAATTGAGCGGTTTCACGAAAGGTGGCTCTCGTCCTAATACATCGATTAAGGCCTTTAACCCCCACATTTGGGGCAGCAGGGTAGCATGGTGGTTAGCATAAATGCTTCACAGCTCCAGGGTCCCAGGTTCGATTCCCGGCTGGGTCACTGTCTGTGTGGAGTCTGCACGTCCTCCCCCTGTGTGCGTGGGTTTCCTCCGGGTGCTCCGGTTTCCTCCCACAGTCCAAAGATGTGCGGGTTAGGTGGATTGGCCATGCTAAATTGCCCGTAGTGTCCTAATAAAAGTAAGATTAAGGGGGGGTTGTTGGGTTACGGGTATAGGGTGGATACGTGGGTTGAGTAGGGTGATCATGGCTCGGCACAGCATTGAGGGCCGAAGGGCCTGTTCTGTGCTGTACTGTTCTATGTTCTATGTTCTATCGGGCACCAAAAGTACTTATAATCCCCCATCGACCGCACTGCCAAGCAGTATGGAGAAGAATCAGCTGCCTAGCCAAAAAGCCAGTAGAGACGACGGGAGGGAAACCTCAGTCTCAAAGCCAGGAACCGCACGTGGAGGCACAGGACTGGCGAAGATCGACCCTGCAGAGCACTCAGCACAGACCCAGATGGACAAATTGATGTGCTTCATCACTTCCGAGCTCCAGAGACATAGGGAGGAGATGAAAGACCTCTTGCAGCCGTCGCGGTATCTCCATCAAGGACGGTAACCTCAGCACTTCGCTTTATCGCAATCCCACAGATAACTTCACGATGCTCCACTTCTCCAGCTTGCACCCTAAAGACATTAAAGAAGCCATCCCCTATGGACAAACCCTCCTTATACACAGTGTCATGAGACTGTCGCTTTAAGAAATGGTTAGCTGCTCACGTTACTGCAGTGATGTCAGATTGTGGGTGGAGCTGAGCTCTGGTTCTGCTTTTTAGTTTCACTTTGAGAAAAAGCTTCAGTGTGTCTGGGTTTTCCAGTGAGCTGCAGCTGAAGTTAAACAAAGAGCAGTCCTGTTGATCTCTGCCATCCAAAGACTATCTCTGGATCATTTGGTGAATTCAGAATTATAATTGTTCTCAATAGTGAATGTGAACCTAATGTGCTCCTGTTTAAAGGTTTGTTAAGTCTTTTGGATGTTAAAAGGAGAGCTTAAAGGATTACTTACTGATGTATTCTTTGGGGGTTATCTTTGAATTAATGGTTACTAAGATATTCACTGTTTGTTTTAAAAAGGTTAACTTGAGTTCATAGAATAAACATTGTTTTGTTTTACAAAATACTGGTCCATTTCTGCTGTACCATACCTGTAGAGTGAGCTGTGTGCTCCCCATACCGCAATCTATTAAAAGTTGTGGGTCAGGTGAACTCCATGATACACTTTGGGATTCCCTAAACCCTGACCCATAACATTGCTTAGACAAGGAGGAACGTAACAGATATCTACAGGCGCTGAAAGATGCCCTCGTACGATCAACTCATCGATCGACAGTTCCAATATGCCACAGCAAAAAACAGCATCGACCTCCTCAGAAGACAAACACGGGACACAACTGACAGAGTACCTTCGTCGTCCAGTACTTCCCTGGAGCAGAGAAACTACAACATCTTCTTCGCAGCCTTCAACACATTATTGATGAAGGCGAACATCTTGCCAAGGCCATCCCGACATCCCCAATACTTGCCTTCAAACAACCGTGCAACCTCATACAGACCATTGTTTGCAGCAAACTAAGCAGCCTAAAGGAGAACAGCGACCACAACACCACACAGCCCTGCCATGGCAACCTCTGCAAGAAATGACAGATCATTGACATGGGTACCACCATTACACGTGAGAACACCACCCACCAGGCCGCGGTACATACTAGTGCGACTCGGCCAACGTTGTCTACCTCATACGCTGCAGGAAAGGATGCCCCGAAGCGTGGTACATTGGCGAGACCATTCAGACGCTGCGAAAATAGATGAATGGACATCGCGCAACAATCGCCAGGCAGGAATGTTCCCTTCCAGTCGGGGAACACTTCACCAGTCAACGGCATTCAGCCTCTGATTTTCAGGTAAGCGTTTTCCAAGGCGGCCTTCAGGACGCGCAATGACGCAGAATTGCCAAGCAGAAACTGATAGCCAAGTTCCGCACACATGAGTACAGCTTCACCCCCGCCATGTGGCCTGGGTTTACAAAATCCTACCAACTGTCCTGGCTTGAGACAATTCACACAATTATCCCTCTCTCCAGTCGTTCCATCTGGACCTGTAAAGACTTAATTACCTGCAAAGACTCGCATTCAAAGTGTCGTGTTGCATCATTGACTGTGTCTATATGTGTGTTTCTGGAACTCACTTCTTCATTTACCTAAGGAAAAAAAGCTCGTGATTCGAAACAAACCTGTTGGACTTTAATAATAATAATCACTTATTGTCATTAACCTGGTGTTGTAAGACTTCTTACTGTGCCCACCCCAGTCCAACACCGGCATCGCCACATCATCTCCACATCATGGCTGCCACGCTATGGGTTACGTACTAGGGTAAAGAACACTACTTTGCCATCTGGAGGAGGCCAACAGGTTAGTTCAAAAAAATGGACTGGGTAACCAATGGTAGAGGGCAAAGGCCAGAACGTGGGCTGCTAGAATTCAAGAGGGGCAGGGGAGACCACAGGAAGAGGTGCGGAGAGAGGGGGATCCGATTGTTACGGGAGTGGCTACATTAGTGAGCAGGCTGATATATTGGGGTACAGTAAAGGAGGAGGTTGTGGCGTGACTCCCGGGAGGGAGGGAGCGCTTTGCAGAGGGGAAGGGAAACACAGAACTTCAGGGGAAACAAAGGCCGAAAATGCGGAAGGGAAGCACAACGATAGGGGTTGTACTGGAGGGAAACAGAGGGGTATAGGGAGAGGGGCAAGTGGGAGAGTAGAGCGCTGGTTGCAGCAGACAACACGTGAAAATGGCAAAAATTAGGACTTAGTAGCCATCTTGAATATCTATACGCAAGAGCAGGTCTTGACAAACAGGGCCAGGCTCTATGGGCCAGGTGAGTATGGCTGACCCCACAGGAGGGAGGGGTCAGGCGCCCCCCCATCCGGAGAGCAAGAATGATAGCCGAAAACTCGGACCTGGAGACCCACTGACCTATCATGGGGGGGGGGGGGGGGGGGGGGGGGGGGGGTTACTTTAACTGTGTACAGTACCCGACATTCGACAGATCCAACCCCAGAACAGGAATCATGTCACGTATGGCACGAGAATTGAACGCCTTTATGGAGCAGATTGGGGGGCGGGGTACTTGTGAAATGGGTGCTTCCATGGGTAACAAAGGCAGAATACTCCTTGATCGTAATTTGATTTGATTTGATGATTGATTTGATTTATTGTTACATGTACCGAAATATAGTGAAAAGTATTTTTCTGCAGCCAAGGGAACGTACACGTAGACAAAAGAAAATCGACAGAGTACATTGACAAATGGTACATCGCCAAATTGGGATTGGTTACAGTGCGGAACAAGGGGCCAAACAAAGCAAATATATGAGCAAGAGCAGCATAGGATGTCGGAACAGATCAGTCCGAGGGAGAGTCATTGAGGAGTCTAGTAGCTGTGGGGAAGAAGCTGTTCCTATGTCTGTCTGAGGTTGCAGAGTTTGGTCATAATAATGTCAGAATAATGGTGTTGAAGGCGGGGCTGTAGTCTATGAACAGCAGTCTCACGTGGGTGTCCTTGTTTTCGAGGTGTTGATTGTCGAGACAGGGAGACAGCATCTGCTGTGGACCGATTGCAGTGATAGGTGAATTGCAGTGGATCAAGACCGTCTGGGAGGCCTGCGTTGATTCGTATCAAGACTAGCCGCTTGAAGCATTTCATGATGACAGACGTCAGGGCCACCGGTTGATATTCGTTGAGGCAGGATACATTGTACTTCTTTGGCACTGCTATTATGATGATCTTCTTGAAGGAGATGGGGACCATGGAACGGAGGAGTGAGATGTTGAAGATGTCTGTGAATACACTCACCAGCTGGTCTGCGCAGACTCTGACCACATTACATGGGCACGATGTTGGAAAAGGGCAATGCCTAAAAAGAATTCCGTACAAAGATATCCCAAGTCATCGATGCTTATGTAACCTGCAACCAGAACGGGCTGGTCTCACCCTCCACGTTCTGGGAGGCACTGAAGACGGTGGTCAGGGACAAAATCATAGCTTATAGGGCCCTTAGGGACAGGAAAGAAAGGGCAGCCAAGCAGCGGCTGATCAACTCCATAATGGAAGTTGATTGACTGTACTCACCAGCCCAACCATGGAACTGCTGGCAGAGAGGAAAAAGCTGCAGATGGAATTTGATCTGCTTTCCACAAGGAAATCTCCACATCATCTCCACATCATGGCTGCCACGCTATGGGTTACGTACTAGGGTAAAGAACACTACTTTGCCATCTGGAGGAGGCCAACAGGTTAGTTCAAAAAAATGGACTGGGTAACCAATGGTAGAGGGCAAAGGCCAGAACGTGGGCTGCTAGAATTCAAGAGGGGCCCTAGAATTCAAGTCCACCAGCTCCACAAGGCACGGAGGGCCTTCTACAAACATGGAGACAAGACCAGCCGCATTCTGGCACACCGGCTAAGAAAGCAACCAGCACCAGTTAGCGACTGAAATGGTCGGATGATGGCAGACGCAAACGAGGTTAACAGAGCCTTTGCAAACTTTCACCGTGGGCTACACACCTCCGAACCCCCAGAGGGCGACTCGGTGATGGACCCGTTCCTCGCCAGAGTGGATATCCTGGTGGTGGGGGAGGACAGGAGACAAGGGTTGGAAGCACCACCAGAGCTGGGCAAAATCGTGGAATGCATTAATTCCATGCAGTCAGGGAAAGCACTGGAATCGGGTGGGTTCCTGGTAGACTTTTAATATTTGCAGCAGCGCTGTGTAGCCACCGAAGTTGGCCATTCCCTGAATACAAAATGGAGGAATGCAAAGCATATAGGATAAAATGGACAATGTTTACAGCCCCAGCAGGCTGCACCTAGCAAGTGTGGATTCTGTCTGCTAAGAAAGCAGACAGCACCGAAACAAACATTCTGCATACTAATGAGGCAATCACCAGGATAATTAGCATGTTAATGGAACGATTCCAGAGACATTGGACACAATTGTGGAAGCAATTGCAACATTGTAAAGGATACCAGACACTCAGGCACCAGCAAGGTTTGAAAACAAAGAGCCTGAGAGCCCGCCCAGTAGCTAAGGAACAGCCTCAGTATTGGGGGGATTCAAACATATCGATTGGGAAGAGACCCAATCGATTCCAAGCAGGTAAGGGAGTCCGCCCAAAGGGGCGCGGATCCCTGGGACCTATAAAAGACAGGTCCCACACATGGTTCAGTCTTCTGATCCAGCCCTCCTCTCCTTCTCGTCCAGCCCGCCTCTCTCCTCGACCATCACTCCTCCGTGGACCAGCACCTCGACCAGCTTTTGCCAAGAAGACCTTGAACGAGAGAGAGGAGGGGGTTCGGACAGCAGCCGCCAGCAAGTAAGTGCCTCACAACGATCGCTACCAGAGATAGACACTCCTGACCCCTTTTAACTTATACCAACCTGAAGTCTGCAGACCAGAGCAGAGCAAGAGGCCTTGTTCCCTGACCCGGCAGTTCCTTCGAGATAAGTATTAGTTTATTTAGCGGTAGGAATAAATTTAATCCTTTTAGCGTGTGCATGGGTAGTTATTATAATTGTATTATAATAAACTCAGTTGTTTGAACTTACTAATTGGTGTATGGTTTTATTGTTTTGAACTTCACCTTGAACTTGTGGCGGTGTCTTAACAATACCTGGCGACTCCAGAGCTAAGTAAAGAAACAGAGCCAAATTGAGTGTTAAGCACACTCACCCAGAACGACCAACAGCTGGCCCTGCACCGGCAGGAGATGTTAAACGACCCATCTCTCTCTTAAACACTAATGCAAAAGTCCTTGCGAAAGCACTGGCGAAGCGCCTGGAGAGCTGCCTGCCAGAGGTGATCGCGGAAGATCAGACCGGGTTTGTCAAGGGCTGACAACTAACAGCGAACATCAGATGCCTGCTGAATGTAATAATGACAACATCTGGGGAGAGGACACCAGAGGTGATTGTCTCCCTGGATGCTGAGAAAGCCTTTGATCGAGTTGAATGGAGGTACCTCATGGAGTCGTTTGAATGGTTGGGATTTAGACAAAGGTTCACCACGTGGGTGAAACTCTGTACACCGCTCCTACGGCGAGTGTTCAGACAAACGCCACCAGCTCCGAATACTTTTGGCTGCACAGGGGGAAACGAGGCAGAGGTGCCGCTTTCCCCGCTCCTGTTCGCACTGGCAATCAAACCACTGGCCATCGCCCTTAGATTGGCAGAGTGGTGGACGGGCATTTGGAAAAGGGGCGGACAGCATAGAGTCTTGCTCCATGTCGATGACCCGCTCCTCTGCATGTCAAACCACCTAGCACGGGAAAGATAACAGGACTCCTTAGAGGGTTTGCTACCTTCTCAGGTTGCAAATTCAACCTGGGGAAGAGCAAAACCTTCCCGTTGAAGCCCCGAGAGGGAGGAGCAGAGCTGGAAGAACTACCATTTAAAATAACCCAAACCAAGTTCAGGTACCTGGGGGTACAAGTGGCCCACACTTAGATGAATCTCCACAAATAGAACCTCTCCAACCTCGTGGAATAGGTGAAGAGGGACCCGTAAAGATGGGTCTCACTCCCTCTTTCACAAGACAGTCAAAATGAACATGCTGCCTAGGTTCCTCTTCGTATTCAGATGACCCTCGATCTTCAACGCCATATTCTTCTTCACCAGTGTTGACAAGTTAATCTTGGCCATCATCTGGGCGAGAAGAGTCCCTAAGTTATGCAAGACCATCTCACAGCGAGGGCGACACATGGGAGGCCTGGCACTACCGAACTTCCTGTTCTACCAATGGACAGCAAAATCGAAGAGGGTGAGGGGTGGCTAAGGGAACCCAAGGTGGACTGGGTCTGAACGGATGAGGCCTCCTTCACGGGGACGTCTCTCCGAGTACTGGCCACTGCGCCATTCCCGACTCCCTTCCCCACACTCCAGGATCCCGGTGGTAGTGTCCACACTAAGCACATGGAATCAGTTCAGGCGCCATTTCAAGCTTGGCGAATTGTCCATAGAGACCCCCATCTGCAACAACCTAGGTTCATACCAGCGAGGATAGACCACATATCTGGGATGTGGAGGGATGACAGAGGGACACTGAGTCGGAAGACATGTACGTGGATGATAGACTGGCAACCCTGGAAAACTCTCAGAGAGGCTCGAACTCCCGAAAGGGAATGAGCTCAGGTATCTGCAGCTGTGCAATTTTGTTCGCAAAGAGACAAAAACGTTTCCCCAGAGACCCAGACATATATTTCTGGACACAACGGTAGGGCTGGAAGAGTTAAGGAATGACAAATGTGCCAACATCTACGGACGACTCACAGAAAGGTCAGGTCCCTTTCTGGACGAGACCAGACAGAAATGGGAGGAGGAGCTGGGCATGGAGATGGGGAAGGACTTTGGATCGGGTTGCTGCACAGGCACGGATCCCATCTCGACCCCCACAACCCTTGACATGGCAGCACGGTAGCATGGTGGTTAGCACAATTATTTCACAGCTCCAGGGTCCCAGGTTCGATTCCTGGCTTGGGTCACTGTCTGTGTGGAGTCTGCACGTTCTCCCTGTGGGTGCGTTGGTTTCCTCCGGGTGCTCCGGTTTTCTCCCACAATCCAAAGATGTGCAGGTTAGGTGGATTGGCCATGCTAAATTGCCCTTGGTGTCCAAAATTGCCCTTAGTATTGGGTGGGGTCACTGGGTTATGGGTAGAGGTGTGGACTTGGGTAGGGTGCTCTTTCCAAGAGCCGGTGTAGACTCGATGGGCCAAATGGCCTCCTTCTCCAGTGTAACTTCTATGATCACCTCCACCTCCCCTTGCTCTGGGCTAAGCCTGATGCAGCTCAACGTGGTGCACAGAGCGCACCTTACTAAGACACACATTAGCCGGTTCTTCCCCGAGGTGGAGGATAAGTGCGAGCAATATCAGGGAGGGCCCAGCGAACCATATCCATGTTTTGGTCTTGCCCCAGACTCAGTGAGTTCTGGATGGCCTTTTTCAAGTCCATGTCAAAGGTTGTGGGGGTTGAGATGGGAGCCGTGCCTGTCTGTGGCAGACTTCAGGTGTCAGAGCATTCAGAGCTCTGGACAGGGAAGAGGGCGGACGCCCTAGACGTTGCCTCACTGATCGGCAGGCAGAGACTTCTGCAAAGCTGGAAGTCTGCACCTCATGGAAGTCGGCCCCAACCCCCCCCCCCCCCACCCCGCCCCTACTACACCGAATCCCTCCTCGAGTCCCCTGACCACACTTCTTGACATCACAACCAGCCCCTGACCTCCTAATCGCACCTCAACCCATACCCCCTGACCGACCCCGACATGACAGGCCTTCCCGACAATGCTACTCCTCCCAATCCCCGACCACCTGACCAGACTGGACTATCCCTACCACCATACACCAGGCCCAACTAGCCCCCGACCTGATTACCCCTCCGGACCCAACTACGTACTCATCCAGCAACCCACCTCACTCACCTTTGTGCATCATCCATCTATCTGCCTACCTACCTGCTACCAGACCCAACTACCCCCATGCATGTGCCACCTTATCCATCTGACACCTTACGTGTATATCACCCTACCTACCTAACTCCCTACTTACCTGCCAACTCAGCCACCTGCCACATTACTAAGCGACCCATTCAATCACTGGATAAAATTCACACTGGATATATAAGCTTGCCTTATGGCAGCTAGTATCTTTCCCCTGATGCTCCAACACTATGATGAAGCTTTTCATGGGATTAGAAGCTGGACTCGGAGGTCCAGGCCTGAAACGTGGACCAGAAGTGAGGCACAGAAAGTTAGGAGCCGCACGGCAATCTGACAATGATTGCTGCTTCTCAGAAAACCGGGGTCGAAATATTAAAACATATTTCCTGAATCACTCTCATCTATTTCCAATGACCGATACAAGGTCTTCCCACCTATGTCTTTCCCTCCCCTCCAATCCTGCACCCCCTCACCCAAGCCAGTAAACCAGGCCCTGACGTGCCAACTCCACCCCAACCATTACCTTTGCTGCCAACTCCATCGGCGATTGCTGTTGAGGACTGGGCGCAGTTCCAGCAGTGGCCACCGCTCTTGGCACTGCACTTGTGCCGGCAGCACAATCTTCCAGGAGACAGCCACCTAATTGGCTGACTCCATGTTTTCTGCCCAAACAAGGAGAGAAGGCGGGCTCCTGAGCCGGCAGACGGAATCAAAGGGCCTCCAGCCTGTTGCCGGGCAGCTACCCCACCCAGCAAGCCTGACAGCTGTCAATGGTTTTTCAGTGTTTTTTTTAGCTGCCCGCTTCCCCTCCGCAGCCATGCGCCCCGTCCCGTTTTTAAATGCTTGTAGTAAATTTCGCCGGTGTTACCTTCACACCTGAGAGGGGCCAGAACATTGCAGCAGGGAGAACACACTGGGTCCAACCTACTAATCATATTCAAATACATGCAAATGATGGTTTTGCATGCCCCCGCTGGCGCAGGGCGCAAACCTCATTTTCACCGTCAGAGAAGGACTAGAGCATAGCGCAGGAATCGGCACGGGCGCAGCTCTCCATTTTTACAGGACGCCTGATTCTCCTGCTGATCGCGATTCATGCTTCCGGTGTCGCGAGACGGAGAATCCAGCCCATAAAGTGTGTTGTACTACACATCACAAGAGCAGTTCAGCACCACAGCAAAAAACACAATTATTATGTTAAATCCAGATTTACACTTGGCACAACGGCAGAGAAAAACCTTGTTCAACAATATACCACGGGAGGTAAAGCAACAGCATCTTCACACAAAGGGGAATGTAGGACATCAGACGGAAATTGGACTGGTTTACGATTTAACACCGAAAGGCCGAGGAAATGTGCACAGGGTAACCGGTTTGTAAAGATGCTGTCTAAAGTAATTACCTTTCACCTTTGACTGATTGGTTAACTAAAGTTATGTCATTTTTATATCTAAAACCAGGAAAATAATTAAATCTGAGGTAAACTTTGTGTCAAGTTTCAGCACAATCACAATGTAATTCAAGTCTTTTTTTTATCATACTTACCTTCTTCTAAACATCTGAAACTGGAGAAAGCATCTCCCTTGGGACAAAGCAATCATTTATAAATGTTATCAGTTGCATCATCTCTCCCAGATTATTCCAAAATAAAAGCACACATCTCAAAATTGTCACAAATAACATTCAAACCAAGGGAAGCCCACGTAAACATTAACAGATGCCAATATTTTACATATGTATAATCCGAGAGGAAGGCCAAATGCTGATGAACTGCTTCAAACTATTTCCCCCCAAAAAGTGATAACTCATCAGACACACAAAGCTAGATAAACTTGCTAATTGTTTGGAAATATGGCATTCTCTTCTTCAATTCCCCAAATCGTCCTCTCTCCAATGAATATCTTGATGAATATACTTTAAAGAATTAACTGCATAGTGAAGAGCACTAAACAGTAACGTGGAAGAATTACTAACTTGCAGGAACATCGCAGTGGTACTGATCTTGCCATATCTAGAAAGTCTGCACATTTGAAACGCTGTCGCTCCCCAAACAAGGCATTCCAAACCTGGATTGGAATGGGAGGATGAGTGGCCAAACAGCTTTGGAGTCACTTTCACTTTTGTAAACTATAAAACTGTATCTTGGAATTGACTCTTCAACTTTATCCTGGCAAAGAAGGTACGCCAGAGCAACTGCAAATGACGTTTATATAAAAAAGACAGGGTGCAGTTTCCCAAATTCTAGTTCAAAACCAAGTTGAAAGTCATTTTCCCACCTAGGCTGCATAAGGAAGACTTCAGGCATCATTGCACATCTTTAATGAATCCAGTATACAAGCAGAATTGCATCAGTCGATTGTGTAATTAACAAATTAACTCCTTGAGTTATTCAAATAAAATTCAGATATGTTAATACAATGTAAATCCTTTGGGTTTAAAAGTCATTTCAGAATCCTGGATTGAAATGCACCTCAGCTTGTTTGAAAAGGTGTATTTTGCGCTTCATGTAAATCACTTTCCCAGCTGTCCTGTGCATGATTCAGTTAACCAAGGGCCGCAGCAACGTCTCGAGCTGTTCCACTTGTTCTCTGGTCACCCTTGCCATTTACGGGATTTTCTGCTGGAAGTGATGAAGGACTATATAATATGTCTACAAATTAATAGGAATGTTGTTGCGCTGTATTAATTAAGGAAATGCAACATTTCCATATTTTCAAATGTCTGTGACACAGTAATAGGAGGTGCCAGGGGCAGCTGTTCATCCCTCAAATCCAGTTTTGCTATTGCTGAGAAAAGTAGCTATTTAAGTTTTGATGAGCAGTGGCCCTGTGCATGCAATTGCAGGGCAATTTGAGTTGGCTTAGTTTGCTGTACTTAAAAAATGTGTTTTTCTTTTAAATTGACGCTGCTTACCACACTCCTCGTCACAGTCAAGCTCTGCCAATCTCTCCCCAATGGGGGCTAAAAAAAACCTGCATGAAAAATGCAAATGACGGTGAGGCCAGAAAATAAATTGGAGTGACAGGAAAATCCTTGCAAAGGGTTGAAGTCTCGCCCTGGCTAAGAAGTACCAGAATGCGGCGAACCCTGGAAAATCAATCCCTTTGAAAGGGGTACCTAAAGTTTATTAATGGATGAATTTACTTAAGTGTACACTGAAGCTGAACATGGCCGATTCAAAGTACCATGAAAAATTACTGTCTCAAGATTAATTGAAATATCAAATAAAACAAAATGTTTAAAAATCTGAAATATACTTTTGTCAACATACATATGTTCATATCACTCTTAGGGGTCAAGTTTTACTTCTGGGAAATCAATCCCTGGAGCATTGTAGCTGGCCACCCGGCCTGATGACAAAGAGACTTCTGCGGGATTGGGGTTCCATTTGATTTGACAGGTGTGCTTTGGGTGGACAAACAGGTGTGCCATTGTAGCTCATTTGGTCAAGACCTGTGGATCAAGCCAGGGTAGCACCAGTAAGGTAAACTGTTCCGTCACTCTTATAAAAGTGAGTGCCACAGGGCGCTGGCAGCCCAGGCTATTCTCATGTGCCTTAACTGACAGAGCACTGTTCCTCAGACACTTACTGTTAGTGGGTCTCTCTCTGGCACAATTGTCCATTAAACCGGTCAGTCACAAACCCCAGCTGTTTGCATCCAAAAATAGTAAGTATTGTCCTTTTTGGGTCACACAACCTCAATTTCCAAGTTCACAAAGGACCCGAGACGGGCAAGCGCTTTGGACACCCGGAGGCAGGACTCCATTCAGAATCTACATCATTTGTGTTAATGGGGCAATATAACTACTGATCATTTTTTGAGGCCTTAACCATGACAGGCAAAGGCAGTAAAAAGTGACCTCACTCGTGCCTAATGGGAGAATACCACTAATGTTGTTTTGAAAGAATAAACTTTTGAAGTGACAACTTAATGTTTTCGGAGACAAATGGTCAGCACAACCATTGAGGCAGGGGAAGGGGGAGAAAATGTGAACATGTAATTTAATGGTCTTTGAAACAATACACCGGTGTATGATTGATACAAGAAAGGAAAATCTTTGGCATATTTTAGTTTCTTGCTGCATGTGTCAAGTCAGGGTACAGTAGGTTGTAAAACTGACCATGAGTTGTCATGCAGACTGCCTGAGATGAATTTGCAGCTTTATCTCTGGGCTAGTGTTATTTCATGGATTTGTACAATTTGTTACTGGATTGAGAATACTGTTATATCCCTATAGGACTGCAGAGCTGCTTTGCCAGGAGGTTTTTTTCAAAGTTAATGTACAATATGTAATGGTTATTCTAGCTGAATATATTTCTAGAAAATGTGCACTCTCTTAAGCTGAGTTTCAAAACCAACTTTCTGTTTAAGGTTTAAAGCATTCCTCATCAGTCATTCAGTAAAAAAATGTAATCTCAGATTTCAATTTGTAGAATTCCGTTGAGCATATTGAAAGTAATTTGTTGATTTAAGACAGATTATTTGGGAAAAAAGATCAAACTTCTTAATTAAGGGAAATTCCTATTTATTCATTTGGTACTCAATAATGCACTCAGCAATATACACCGTAAACAATTTATTTCTTATTGTAATTACTGCTGAATATTGCAAACCAACATGTGAATAAAATCGAGCCAACTATAAATATTTTGCCATTATTGGGTAGATAGAAATCAGCTAAATCTCTCGTTCTCATTTTATAAGATTATGCTGCATTTTGAAAGCGTATTTGGAGAAGGTCCCATGCTGATCTAATTGAACAACACTACACGGAGCTTTGTCTCAGGCACAAAATCATTTTTTCCTCTTGGCCTGCCAATCCAGAGAGGCCACTTTCTATCTTGACCTGTAGCCTGGAAGTAATTTACTGTTGGAACAGTTTGTCTACGTGGTTCATTTCATGCTTGCCAAATAAAGCAGTCCCACATCACGACTGCAAGCTTTTATTTACAACTAGTAACCTGCTGGCCCCTAAATGTTTCTACATTATTACAATTCTTTACCTTGAACAAAGTGTAATCATTCCTTAAATATTATAGTCAAGTTAGTTTTGAAACTACATTTTGGCCCAAAATGCAAATTTACTTAATCTGCAACAGGAGTTCTGGCTCAATGGGGCAAATAAAACTACATTTTGAGTGGTATCTAATGCAGCCGATGGGGGGCATCAGCTAGAGAGCCGGCAAGAGCCCCTTCATTTGGGGAAGGCCGACTGTACTACGTGCCAAGTGGGCACTGGCCACTGGAAATCCCATCTGGCAAGTTGTTCATTGCAAGCAGCACCAACAACAGCGACGGCTGCTGCCAGTAATGCATGCAGAGAGAAGCCTCAGATTGCCAAGAGGCCCAGTTCACACGTGAGTGAGGGCCAGATAGGGAAGTGAGGGTATAAGGGGCCGAGAGGTAGATTGGCAGGAAGGCAGTAGGATGGCACTCAGCTGCCCCCCCCCCCCCCCCTCTTCCCAATGCTGGGCCCTTCAATAAAGCACTGAATATCTTTGGAAGAAAGACTCTCTCAATGCCCCCACTCACCAACCCACCGCTCCACCTGCCACCCCCAGAAGCCCAATGCAAACCCAACAGGGACAAATACCATGGCGGCAGGCTGAGAGTCTCAATTTGTGGCAAGGAGGGCATGCACAAGCCACAAGCCTTCCAGCCCCAGAATTAATTAGGGCAGAGGCGGAAGGTGGCCGGGCCCCAACTGATACCATACTGCATGAGATTAAGTGCACCCCGCCTCCAAATGCCCCTCAAGGGAGAGAATTAAATTCCACTTTGTTTCTGAATTCTCCTCAATTATCTATTGGTCATTATAATTTACCAACCTGCTTCTTCCAAAGAAACTTCTACTCCCTGGTTTTCTCCTGATTAAAAAAACCAAGGGCCTGTTGGGCCCGCACACTTAAGAGGGCCTGAAAGCAGGTGAAAGACCCGCTTCCAGCTGCAGTTGGGCCCAGAGCTCCATTTCACGCTGACTGGCCAATCAGCAGTGTGGAAGGCTGAGCGCTTCAGAGAAGGTCGGAAAAGGGAGTGTGCGGGATGGAGCTTCCATGGTGCTCCCTCAGGGGAACCGGCGCTGCAGAACTGTCTCAGGGTGCTGCCGACCCCTGAAAAATTAATATCCATGGAAAATGTATGCCACCTGTGTCTCGGCAGCACAATCTTGCAATGGGTTCAGCCCTGATACATTTGTTAATTTTATTTGAGCCCTGACCTTTTATCCAGTCCTGGGTCGAGGTTGCAGCTTAAATGTAAGGACCACCTTGCCAACTGGCACGCCCGCAAAATGCAACGGCAGATGGGCAATGAAATGCCAGTCAATTGGTGTCTAATTCATTTAAACTGGATCCTTGATTGTGCTTCCAATTCTGGCACACACCTGCTAACCGAAATACCATGCGTGTGCGCAACGATGCGGGCAGCATGCCCAAAGACTTCTCAGCTGCAGTTCGGGCATGCGCCCAAACTTTGAACGTAAAATTCTGGCCAAGACTTTTTTTTTCTATGGGCACGATTCAACTAAATGAGAACCAAGTTCCAGAGCGAGCGTGTTTTGCTGTGTGTTTCCCAGAGCTTGCAACGGCGAGAAACACATAGCAGTACAATGTCACTTGCGTTAAATAAGGAGCCTCAACGGGGAACCCACGACCAAGGCCGCACATTGCCCTGTTTTGTACAACAAGGCGCTCCGCTCACCGGAACTCCTCAGTGTAGTTAGACATCGAGAAGCTTTTTTAAAATGGTGTACAGATCTCAGAGCCCCCCCCCCCCCAACGTGATCCCCCACCCCCCAAGCCCCAACACACTATGGGAGGGCATAGCCCCTCGGCAGAGCCAACCTGGCACTCAGGCAGTGTCCCTGCCAGCTGGCAGTGCCACTGTGGCACCTTGGCAGTGCCAGCCTGGCAGTGCCAGGATGCTCACATGGCACCAGTGCCAGGGTACCACCCTGCCCAGAGGGCATGCAACTGGGGGTCTCTGATCCCCTGGGAGACCACCACGAGTGTCATTCCATCTACTGAATGGCGCTTGCCCGAGGTCTCCGAGGCAAAGGGGATAGGTGCCAAAGCTTCGGGTCCCGCGGGAATCTACACATTAAAGTGGGACTAGCTGTCTCGCTCTAATATGCTGATTTGGCAAAAATTGATGCCGCCGACAAATTGCGGTATCGTGGGAGCAGGGTCTCTCAGCTTTTACCGGCCACCCTGCACTGCGGCGAGCTGCTTTTCAGGCAGAGCGTGGCCACTAGATTGTGCCTTTTGGCTTTCTATGTTTTCACTTTTATATCCTTTATTGATTTCAGTCACTTTGTATTGTTTTAATTTTTATATCTCCACATTTAGGAGAGATTTGAAAATATGGTATACATGACCCACGAGGAAAAAGGAAAACTGAAAACACAAGTGATCGCAGCAATTAGGAGAATTTGGAGCATAAAATAAGAAGGCATAACAAAGTTGCTTAAACTAAAGAATAAGATTGTGAGAAACTAGAATAAAATGAGGGCGGCACAGTGACGCAGTAGTTTGCACTGCTGCCTGCGGCACTGAGGACCCGGGTTCAATCCCAACCCCAGGTCACTGTCTGTGTGAGATTTGCACATTCTCCCCGCGTCTATGTGGGTCTCACCGCACCCCCCCCCCCCCCCAACCCCAAAAGATGTGCAGGTTCGGTGGATTGGCCACACTTAATTGCCCCTTAATTTTAAAAAAATTCTAAATTTATATTAAAAATAACTGGAATAAAATTATACAATTCTATGACAGAGAATAGTGTAATGTTCATCGAGGCGTTTTAAAGGATCAGAAGAAAATTGAGATTGGTAATTTCACAAAATTTACAGTGCAGAAGGAGGCCATTCGGCCCATCGAGTCTGCACCGGCCCTTGGAAAGAGCACCCCACTTCAAACCACGTCTCCATCTTATCCCCGGCACCCAGTAACCCCACCTAACCTTTTTTGACATTAAGGGCAATTTAGCATGACCATTCCACCTAACCTGCACATCTTTGGACTGTGGGAGGAAACCGGGGCACCCGGAGGAAACCCACGCTGACAGGGGGAGAACGTGCAGACTCCACACAGGTAGTGACCCAAGCCAGACACGCCATTAAAAATTGAAGTGCCTGAATAAGTTAATGGAATGCATCCATGAGTACCAAAGAAAATAAGCAGAGAAGTAAGGAGAGTGGCGGTTGTATTTTTCACAGCTTATATAGTGATAGTACAAGAAAATCAATTGTTTTCTAATGTTTCATTAAAAAAAGAGAAGCCAAGATTCAGTATTTATAGACCAGGAATACATTGGAATAGAATCTGCAGCCTAGAAATCAATAACACCCAAAAACGGGCATGTTGGAGGGTCCTGAGAGACACTATTGCTTGTATGTTCCCATATTTTTATTTCCCTTATTTACTCGGGTCCATTCCCTATTACTAGATCCAGTAGTGAATCCTTCCTTGTTGGGCTTCATACATACTGGATTACAAAGGAGCCCTGTACATAGTATGGGACTTACATTCTCTGATCAGCTCCACCTAACTCTTTTGGCAAATTCATTATGGGGTGGTTGAAACCCCATGATTATTATTCTAGGTGTTTCACTCATTTTACTAATTTGTTTACCAATTTCATCCTCCACCCCCATTCCATTATTAGCTGGTCTGTCGATGACCCCAAATGATAATTTTATTCTCTTTTACACTAATCACATGCATTCAGTTTCTGTCTAATGGTTGCATCACTTGAACCTACTGCAATTTGTTACCACATACATAAGCTCACCTATTCAACCTCCCCTTTTCCCCTCTCTATCTTCTAAACATGTTGGGCACGGTACAGCAGACTTCATATTAAGTGCGGTTTTGGGTGCGTTTGGCAGGATGCCTCTCAGCGACGGCAGTGCCAAGATTCATCCCGCTATTCACCGGCACTTTGCCGGTTTTTTGTGCCTCGGGGAGATTCTCTCTGCCGAGGCCATACTTTCATTGATTTCCTGCTGGCGAGCTGAGCTGGGACTTTATCAAATAACAAGGGGATGGAAGTAAACAAACATTCTTCAGCGGAAAAAACAGTACATTCAACTGATCTCTTCCCAAGTCTAACACTGTGAATATAGTTAAAGAAATGCTTTAGAGTACATTTTAAGAGGTTGCTTAGCAACAACTTTTGCACATTCACTGTACATCTCTCATTTGATGCAAGGTCACACCAGAAGATACTAAGTACAGTTGTATGATTTTTCTCCCGAGTTATACAGCGGTTTCCATTATTACTCAGGTGAATAAGGTTGGGAATTTGGTCCACATCTCACTCTATCAGACCCTTGTCTGTCGGCTACCAGGATATTTTGGCTTGATTTCTCCTAGATACCAGGGGTTGAATTTTACCAGCCCTTTCGGCACAGGCTGGGAGGTCAGTGGTAAAAATTACGAGGCAAGGCAGGGGCTTGAGTGCTTGTCTGACACCATGGAATTTTAACAGTGGTTGGGTAAGTGGAGGATAGCTGTCCCACTAAAAGGCCAATTAAGGGTCGTTCCTGTCACTGCTGGAATTTTACCTTCATTGGTGGGCACCTATGGCAGACCGCCTGGTAAAAGCTGGCAGACTCGCTTTAGGCTGAGGAGGGTGGCCCTCCTGATCGGCATACTGTAATTAACAGAGGGACCGCCCCCTGCCAACAGTAAGGGTCACCACCATGGCAAAGGCCCCCACCTCGCCCTCACTCACGATCCCCCCACTTCTCGCTGGGCTCAGGCAGGCAGGCCCTGGTGATCGCCAAGCCCACTTACCTTGTGGAGAGTTTGGCATCCATTTCTGACACCTACAGTCCCCCAGCAGTGACCACCCCTCCTGGTAGCACTGCCGAGACAGGAGAGCAGACTGCCCTCCAATTGAGGTGGGCTCCCATTTATTAAAGGGACAGAAGCCCAAAGACAGGCAGATAATTGCCTGAGAAATGAAAAATACCATGGGGTCCTCTGAATGGCCGAGGCATGGTTGCTCCTAGGATTTCAGCCCATTAGGACACCTGCCACACCAACAGAATTTAGCTGCAATTGTGTGCATTCAAAATATATATTCTATTTAAATGATAATGATAGAATTATATCACTACTTATTTTTGCCATTGTCACCTTAACAACATTATGTTTTTAAAAATTCATTTATGGGATGTGGCCATCGCTGGTTAGGCCAGCATTTATTGCCCATCCCTAGTTGCCTTTCAGAATGTGGTTGCAAGCTGCCTTCTTGTACCGCTGCAGTATCGGAGGTGTAGGTACATCCACAGTGCTGTTAAGGAGGGAGTTTCAGGACTTTGACCCAGCGACAGTGAAGGAACGGCGATATACTTCCAAGTCAGGGTGGTGAGTAACTTGGAGGCGTACCTCCAGGTGGTGGAGTTCCCACGTGTCTGTGGCTCTTGCCCTTCTAGATGGTAGTGATCGTGGGTTTGGAAGGTGCTATCTAAGGAACCTTAGTGAGTTACTGCAATATGTCTTGTGAATGGTAAGCGCGGCTGCCACTGTTCATCAGTGGTGGAGGAATTGAATGTTTGTGGAAGGGGGAGCAATCAAGCGGGCTGATTTGTCCTAGATGTGTTTTCAGCTTCTTGAGAGTTGTTGGAGCTGCACTCATCCAGGCAAGTGGAGAGTATTCCATTACACTCCTGACTTGTGCCTTGTAGATGGTGTACAGGCTTTGGAGGTCAGGAGGTGAGTTACCTGCCATAGGATTCCTAACCGTTGACCTACCCTGGTAGCCAGTGTATTAATATGGCTAGTCCAGTTCAGTTACTGATCAATGGTAATCTTTAGGATGTTGATTGTGGGGGGTTCAGCAATGGTAATGCTATTGAATGTCATGGGGCTGTGGTTAGATCCTCTCTAGTAGGAGATGGCCATTGCCTGGCACTTGTGTGGCACAAATGTAACTTGCTACTTGTCAGCCCAGACCGGATATTGTCCAGGTCTTGCTGCATTTAGACATGGACTGCTTCATTATCTGAGGAGTCGTGAATGATGCTGAACATTGTGCAGTCATCCACAAACATCCCCATTTCTGACCTTATGACAGAAGGGAGGTCATTGATGAAGCAGCTGATGATGGTTGGGCCTAGGACACTACCCTTACGAACTCCTGCAGTGATGTCCTGGAGTTGAGATGATTGACCTCAAACCACCACAACCATCTTCCTTTGTGCCAGGTATGACTCCAACCAGCGGAGAGTTTCCCCCCTGATTCCTATTGACTCCAGTTTTGCTAGGGCTCCTTGATGCCATACACCGGTCAAATACTGCCTTGATGTCAAGGACGGTCACTCTCACCTCACCTCACCTCTGGCATTCATCTCTTTTGTCCATGTTTGAACCAAGGCTGTATTGAGGTCAGGAGCTGAGTGACCCTGGTGAAACCCAAACTGAGTATGCACGGGGCAGGTTATTGCTGAGTAAGTCTCGCTTGATAGCACTGTTGATGATTCCTTCCATCACTTTGCTGATGATGGAGATTAGACTGATAGGGTGGTAATTGGCTGGGTTGGATTTGTCCTGTTTCTTGTACACAGGACACACCTGAGCAACTTTTGAACAAGAGAACAATAGTCCAGCATTAATAAGTATAGGTGGAATTGCATCAAAATTTAAAATCAACAATTCCAGATGTTTGATCACTTTCTACTCAAAGAAGCAAATCTACCAATCAGCAAATTCTGCCACTTCATCAATAGAAGAAATTGATTTGCATTGTGGATCATGTGGGCCATCCCATCGTGACTGACTTCTGGATGTTTTGTTGCAGGATTCGAAAATAGTCATTGTTTGTCGAGGCTTGTATAACCATAGTTACTTTTCAATAGGTTGAATAGGTGTTACTTTGGGGCAGCCAATTCACAACGCGCGGGGATCCTGCACTTGTCAGTAAATCCACAGACAATTTGCCAGCTTTACTAAAAGATGAACCAGTAAGGCTTACTGCTTGGTAAATCCAGCAAGTTTAATGTGCCTGAGAGTTGCAGTTAGAGAGCAGCAGCCCAAACACCCAAATAAAAACAAATACATTTTATGTTCCTGATGCTGTCTGATATCTTCAAATATGCAAAGCCATAAAGAAAATGCAACACACAGTGATTAATTTACAATCATGAAATTCTTAATAGAATTACCTTTATTGATACTAAATTCAAAAATACTTAAAAGCATAAATTGCAATTGCAATTCAATGCAAACCAAAATCATTTTGAATTCATGCTACAGTTGGTCAGGTCTTGAAGGTGTAAAACATTATTTAACGGTGAAAATCATCTTCTGTAACCGTAATGCTTATGTCAAACCATTAACTTTTTATAAGAACCAAGTTGCTGGGAGAGGCAAAATAATGAGGTAGGCCATTATTCAGCATCCTATGGTCATGATTTGCTGATATTCAGGGTGTGATTCAGCAGACTTTAAACTATGTCCGCTTTCGGGGGGGTTTTATGGGATGATTGTCGGTGGCTGCAGTGCTGCTTTTATGACCTCGGGGAGTTTCTCCCCACCGAGGCCGTAATTAGAGAGATTTCCTGGTGGCGAACTGATCTCGACAACAGGGAAGTCTTCGCAAATTGGGGCACCATTTTGATCGGCTACCCATGCCCGCTTTGTGAACCTGCCCCTCAAACCTTGTCGCGATCTCTGGGAACTCCACTTCACCCTCCAATTGACAAGACTGTCCCCGGGCCTGACCCCAACCCCTGGCTGTGCCAACATGGCAGCCTTGCAGGGTGGCACTGCCAGGGTGCCTGGGGGTGGCAATGCCAAGGTACCATGCTGGCAGTGCCCAGGTGCCGGGGGGGGGTGCCGTTGTACCTCCCTGCCATGTCCTTGATATCCCTCGGGTCTATAATGTCCTGCAAGCCCCCCACCCCGAGGTGCCGCTGCACCCACTCAAAGTTTGTGTAGACCAGTAAGTACTAAAGGACGCTCTGACGAGGTCTCGCAGACGTGACCATTGAGTCCCGGGCGCAGAGTAAATCCAGCATCTAGGTATTTATATGAGCGATTAGGCTCATTTAAATATGCAGATCTGTATCGCGACCAGTGAATCCCGTGTGGAGCGAGTTGAGTAACTCGCGATCGGCCCGGCGTCCAGCTTAATGTGGAGCTCTCGCCCAATTCACTAGTCGTGCCCTGACCCACGCTCAGCACAACAGGGTCACTGAACTGCGGCCTCAGTCTTTTTGAAACAATCTGAATGCATTTATGAAATTCAACCAACTTCACAACAGTTAAGAACTTGTCAAATAGGAATTGTGCATGGATCACATTTTATTTTATAAGCCCTTTGACAAGCGCGATTGGGATTTGAAATTCATGTTGCTGGTTCAGGTAAGTTGCCAGCTAACATTGTTATTTATTAATCATCCCTTTACACACGAACCAACAGAGCAAGATGAATCCAAATGGACTTCCACGTAGTCCTGTAGGCAAAATAACTAACATGGTCATCTCCAATGCCAAACCCTTAAAACACAACAAGGAAAACAGACAATAGATTCATGTCACCAGCACTGAGCTTTCTACATACATTAGGTACTTATGAGGAAAAGAAAAACATTTCATTATGGATCTTTCAGTAGGTTACATTCCTTCACAAAGGCTTTTTTTTTTAAATTCCTTACGTTTTACTCATTAATCTTCTTGAAAGCAAAATCAAACAGCAAAGTATGTTTGCCCTATTATGTATTCTCATGTATTTTCTTGAATTTTGTTTAATTCCCTTTTCTTCCATGTAGTGAATGATCTGTTGAGCTGCTTGCAGAAAAATACTTTTCACTGTACCTCGGTACACGTGACAATAAACAAATCCAATCCAATCCAATCCAATGTTTTGAAATCACAGCTTTGACACAGACTGCTATTTTCTGCCATGCAGACTATCAGCACTGGAAGGACTGGGTGTCCCCAATGAGTAATTCACACAATTTTCTCAGATATTAACCCGTAATTACAAAAGGTGTCGGATATTCCTGTTACAGCCCAGCCTTGTTTATATAACTATGTAGAACTCTTCACTTGTATCATTGAGGGACTTTTTGAATGTGGTTAAACAGGAAATTACTGCAAATTATTTAATATCCAGTGCACATATATTAATAATATAGCGCACGATTTAATGGCCGCGCTGCTTTTCAGCGAGAGCGCGACGAGGCTGTTAGATTGTGTGAGATGTGAAACTCGAAAACTGTGTCGAGCGTCAATTGGTTTCCAATCTAACTGGCCCGCTCCCATTGGCGAAGCTGCTCCCATTGGCAAAATCAGGATTCTGCCGCAGCGTGGAGAGAAACCAATAATCACCACTTAAGGACAAATTCCATGCAATTAATGGGAACCACCCCTTCTTAATAGCCACCCGTGATCTAACCGCCACCCCAGTAAGTGGTCACGCGGGCGCCGATTCGTACACCTTTTTACAAATGTGAAGCTGGTGGAATGGCTGCTGCAGTACCCATTGAGAACCTGGTTAATGAGTCCATGTCGATGTCAGTAGCCAATGCGGAGATCCGAGACAAAGAGGCCCATGTGGCCACACTGTCATCGGACTCCTCAAAATGCGGTTCCGATGCCTCGACCGCTCAGGTGGTGCCCTGCAGTACACCCTCCGAAGGGTCGCCACTTTGCAGTGATCTGCTGTGCCCTCCACAGCCTGGCACAGCTAGGGGTGACATGTTGGAGGTGGCGGAACATGTGGTGACATGCTGGAGGTCGAGGAGTAGGACAAGAAGGCACTGGACCAGGAGGGGCTGTCGGACAAGCCTGGGGAGGACCCGCAGGACCAGCCGGAGGATGGAAAAGAGGCAGCAGTGGAGAGAGTCTAGAAAGCCTGGAGGGCCAGGGAAATCCTCATCCTCACCCTCTTCACATAGGACGTGATCCTTGACCTGTTAGCCTTCCATGCTCTGACCCTGTGTCCCCAGGATGCAGATTAAAGGTGAAGCCAGCCTGCTGCCTACCGTGTCACGTGACCTTCAATGCCCCTGGCGGGCGTCCTCTGGAGACCCCCGAGGCTGGAGGTCTCTGGCCCACTTTCCGGCAGAACATGCCCCGCCGTGCCACCCAGTTCAGAGGGCTGACTCCCGAGACGCGCTGTTGTTGGGGGTATGGAATTCGGGGCAGCTGGTGGCCACATTGCCACCCTAAAGGGTGACTCCAGGTTGGCATGCAGTGCCCCCTCCTCCCAGTTGTTGCCCTAAGGACCCTGGGGTTCACCTCAGGACCGAGGGGCTGCTGGATTGAGCTCCAGCTGCCCCTCCGTCATCTGGCTCTGCCAGCCCTAGCGGCTCCCCAATGTCTGCAGCATGGTATCGATGCCCTCGGTGATACTTCTCAGTGACTGGGACACACTCTGAAGTGCCTCGGCAATGCCCACCTGCAATTAGGACACCTTCCCCGGGTTTGGGGGGGGGGGGGTCGTGGGGCTGATCTCCTCAGTGGTATGGCTGCGAACTGTGAGGGGTTTGTTCTGCAGAATCAGTTTAAGTGCTGCTCCACTTTGTTAGCGGGGAGCTGGCTTGTGTGGTCCCAGCGTATCAGCTGACAGGACCGTTATGTGTTGCGTGAATCCCCTGTGGCCTCGTTAAGTGGACCAATTCCCGTTGGATTCCGGTGCCGACCTCACCGGACCGAGCGTCAGGAAGCTCACGGCTGTTCCCGCTCTCTACCACACTTAGAAACTTTTCCATTAAACTGCGCCATGTTTTCTATATAATGTTTCTATAATATATTCAGATTTTGATATGTATTTGACAACTGTTGATATTTACAACTCTGATATTATAACATTTAATCTGCATCGTTGTCTATCATCACCCCTGTCCTCAGAAAAAATCCTTTGTGAACTACCGTTTAATCAATCTCAGTTTCTGTCCCTACCCCTTGAACGTATTGTCATTCCCAAATCCATGCCCCATTTTCTAGAACTTCAGGTTATCATCTCTCCAATTTGGTTTCCGTCCCAGCCATAGAACCAAAATGGATCTTATCAAAGTAACAAGTAACATCTTATGTGACTGTGACAAAGGTAAACTGTTCCTCCTCGTCTTTCTAGATCTGTCTGCAGCTTTTGACACAGCTGACCACACATCCTCTTCCAATGTGACTCCACCTCACACACTGAGGCTGCACCCACCTGGGTCCAATCTTATCTATCTAATTGTAGCCAAAGAATGAATTGTCATGCTTATCTTTCGCTCCCACACCATTGCCTCTGGTGTCCTCCAAATGATCTATGCCAAACCCACCTCTATTTCCCAACTGCATAGAGCCCTTCAGTGACATCAAAGTTTTAACTCAATAAAAACTCCCCCACCCCACCATCCCTACATTGCCAGACTACTTGTCCAACATCCAGTACTGGGTGAACAGAAATTCCTGTCAACTAAATCCTGGGAAAACTGAAACCATTGTCTTCAGTTTCTGCTCCCGAGCAACCAACTCCACTCTTCTCCTTGGTAAGTGTCTGAGGCTCACACCAGACATTCAGAAGCTAATCCAATATGGCACCCAAGTTAGCAGACTGTTTGTCTGCACCAACATTGCCCTAGTCCGACATCATTTCTGCCTCAGCTCATGTGCTGCTAAAACCCACATCCATGCCTTCGTTTCACCTTGGCGAGGAGGCCTTGTGGCACGTGATAGCGCCTCTAGTACTGGACCAAAAGCTTCAGGTCTTGTTAGCCATGGAAGGAGCATTCAGCGCAATTCAACAGGTTCAACGCAGTTCAACAGGGTCAGCGCAGAAATCCTTCCGCCACTTCTTCCACGGTTCCCCAAAAGGGCAAAAAAGGTATGTGGGTGTGAAGATACAACAACAACCTCTAAGCTTGACTATTCCAATGCAGTCCTGGCTGGTCGCCTACATTCTACCCTTCCTAATCCTGAATTCATTCAGAAATCTGCTACCCATATCCAAATTCCCATCAAGTTCCGTTCACTCTTCATCCCTATTATCACAGGGCACATTCGCCCCCGCTTAAGCATAGCCGCAGCTTTAAAATTATCCTCCTCCAGCCCCACATCCCTCGAAATATCTGCGCTCCTCTAATTCTGGCTTCATCAGCATCCCAATTTTAATTGCTGCACCACTGGTGCTCATGTCGTCAGTTGCCTGGGTCCGAAGCCTTGAAATCTACAATAAACCTCTCGCCATCTCCACCTCCTTTAAGATGCTCCTTCTTTAAGATGCTCCTTTAAACCTACCTCTTTGATCAACTTTTTTCGTCACCTGCATTAAAATTTCATTATACAGGTGGTATATTTTGTTTTATAATGCTCCTGTGAAATGCCATTGATCATTTTACGTTAAAGGCACTAAATGCATACAAGTTGTTCTAATGGGCACTTGCAAGTATGTTTCAACCATGGCCATGGTGAGCACGAGTAATGGAAGTCCCAGCGTCATTGTGCACCCACGCGATAGTGGACATGTGCGAGAGTCAGAGGCAAGGCCACTGACAATCAAGAAGCCAATTTAAATTAATTTAACACCAATTGACTGGGATTTTACATCGCCCATCTGCCTTTATGGTTGGCAGGGGGCCGACTGGCGAGAGGAACTTCACATTTAAGCTGCAGTCTCGATCCAGGGCAGGATAAAAGGTCAAGGCTGAAATAAAATTAACAAATGTGCCTGGCCACTGACGTCTGTGAGTGACTGTGTTGCCGAGACACTGGTGGCATAGGTTTTTCATCGCTATTTATTTTTCATGGATCAGCAGCTTCCGGAGACAGCTCCGCAGCGGCTGCGCCCCTGAGGGAGAACATTGAAAATGCCAGCCCGCACCCTTTGTTTTATCCACACCCTCCCTCCTCTGGAGCTCTCGGCCTTTCATGGCATGAAATCGCACTCCAGGGCCGACGGCCGAATAATTAAGGCCCAAATCTCTTATTGAAAGTAGAAAAATTAGAATGTGAATCCAAATTCATTACTGAACATTCAATACTGGATCTCATTTGCTTTTATAGAAACTCAAGAAATTTAAAGTACCTGCAACTTCATCCAAATCTTGTTACAGTTAATAAAGGGCTGTTTTATTTGTAATGAGATGCATAAATGTGTCTCTCTCTCTCTCTGTTAATAACACTTTGTGCACAACAAAGAAAAAAGTGGCGTGTGCTAAAATTGCCAATGGGATAAAGCCTCGATCTACTGAGGCACGATGCAGCATAACAATAAAACACAATATCCAATTACTTCAGATTTTCAATATTGTTGTAATCTCATGATCACACTTTCCAAAGACAAAAGAGCTCTCTATGTGGTTGGGTGCACCAAGGACTCATGGGACATTGGCATGAATAGTGTTCTGGGACATAACAGGGGCAATGAGGATCAACTCCCAGGCGTTATGTTGCCCATTTTATTTCTTTCCTGTAGCACAGGCACCGTCAGGTAGGCAGATGCAGCAGCCGAGTATCTGTGGTCCTAACAGATACATGCCCTTTGCATATGCAAATAATGCCAAACATCTATTTTTGGCCTTTACCCAGAAACAGAACAAAAATTAGATGGATGATTGGACCTTTTAGTTATTATAGGACTATTATAATTTAAGAATAACTACTTGGTAGCACTCACCCCTGTATCTGAAAGCTGTGTGTTCAAGCACTGCTCTGATCGCACGCATCTATGCTTGAATTCTTAAACAGAGGGATTACTGCATTGTTAGGCTGAACCCCATTTTTCTGTCCAGTGGCTATAGAAATTACCATGGAACTGAAAAGCAATCAAAACTTCCCTGGTGTCCTGGCCTAAAATTATCCCTTATTCAACACCAGCAAAAGACGATTAACTGATAAATTATCTCATTATTATTTGTGGCACTTTGCTGTGTGAAAATTGGCTTCAGTATCCATTAATGCAACAACATTAAATGTGAGATGTTTTGGGGCATCCTGAGGAAATAAAATGAATTGCACAAATGTTTGTTCTTTTCTCTTTGGTTTTGGCTAAGGTTATTGGAGCTACATGCGAGTGAGTGACATCGCTTACAACGGTAATGGCGATTGAGCTCAAGTGATGACATTTGCACCCTGTCTAGAGGCACCTTAACAGTCTCCTGTGCTGGGAAATCGCTTCGAGATCATTAACAGCTGCCATGTCCCATAAATGGCATATATTTCACAACTTGTCCATTATAAATCAATGATACTGTTCTTCCCTCTTGTAAGCCCAACCCATCTACCAAGCTAAACAACTCTGCATTGTTTCAATATAGGTATACCAAGTCCAGGAGACAGAATTCACACAATCAGTGACACACATTCACTGCTTTCAGTCTGCCCTGAGACATTGTCTTCCGATGCCTGCCCAAGAACTAATGGGAGCCTGCAGTCATGACTGAGTCCAAAAACAGTGCTTTGTGCTGTTGCCTAGCAGCTATCACTGCAGACAGGTATAACTCACTATTCAGCTCATTATAATGAACTTTTAGTTTTTATATTCTAGTTAAATGCCCAATTATTGCCTTAGTATCTGGATAATTAGCTAGCTAATTAAGCAGTGGGCTTTTAATCTTCCAGAGAAAATAATATGGAAAAATCCATGCACAGATAGTTCGTCGAAGGATTCATAGAATCCCTACAGTGCAGAAGGTCATTTGGCCCATCGAGTCTGCACTGACCCTTCGAAAGACCCTACCTAGGCTCAATCTGCCACCTTATCCAGGAAACTCCACTCAACCTTTGGACACTTAGGGGAAAGTTAGCATGGCTAATCCATCTAGCCTGCACATTTTTGGATTATGCGAGGAAACAGGAGCACCCAGAGGAAACCCACACAGACACAGGGAGAATGTGCAAACTCCACACAGACAGTCACCCGAGTTCGGGTCTTTGGCGCTGTGAGGCAGCAGTGCTAACTACTGTGCCGCCACGTGAACTTGAAAATGAACTTTACAAACCAGAAATTCAATCAGTACAACATTTATAGAATTTACAGTGCAGAAGGAGGCCATTTGGCCCATCGAGTCTGCACCGGCTCTTGGAAAGAGCACCCTATCCAAACCTCCACCCTATCCCCATAACCCAGTAACCCCACCCAACACTAACGGCAATTTTGGACACTAAGGGCAATTTATCATGGCCAATCCACCTAACCTGCACATCTTTGGACTGTGGGAGGAAACCGGAGCACCCGTAGGAAACCCACGCACACACGGGGAGAACATGCAGACTCCACACAGACAGTGACCCAAGCCGGGAATCGAACCTGGGACCCTGGAGCTGTGAAGCAATTGTGCTAACCACTATGCTACCGTGCTGCCATTAATTTGACTGCTCACACCAACTCATTGAAACAGATTGTATAAAGCAGATATATTCTAAACTTGCTCTAGTTTAAGCAATGTGTAGTCAAGAGCAGTGAATGTTTATATTTTGGCACATTGCTACTAAAACAACACCTCAAAGATACATTAAAATTCAAGCAATGTCTAAACGTTCAAGGTGAGAGGAGGAAAGTTTAAGTGAGATGTTTGGGGTAAGTTTATAACGCAGAGAATGATGGGTGCCCGGAATGTGCTGCCAGGGTATGTGGTGGATGCAGGCACACTAGCAACATTTACGAGGCATCTGGATGGATACATGAATAGGGAGAAAATAGTGGTGTCGCAGTCAGCACGTTAGGTTTAGCACACGGCCAGCGCGATGTTGTACGGTGCGACCAGTGCAGGTCGTCAGCCATGCACATGCGTGGCCAGGGACCTGCCCATTCTCTGGCCGTTGTCGGTGCAGACGGCGGGTGTTTCAGTCACCGCCGGTGCTAGCCCCTCACCGGTACCGGAATCGGTGACGGATCGCACCGATTCTTTTTGCGTGAACCTCCCGCTGATTCTCTATTCGAGCCGGCACTTAGCCGCAGAAACGGAGAATCCAGCCCAATGTTTCAGGCCTGTGACCTTACATCAGAACTGGGAACCGTTAGAGATGTCATATGTGAAGTGTTAAAATAAGAGATTGTTGCAGCAGAGCTGGTTCATTTCAAGCAGTTCTGCCACCAAACAAAGAGCTCGCTTAACATCACTTCCCAGTCACAAAGAGAACACTAAAAACTATCAGTAGCCTAGATTTATTTGAACTTTAGTATTTGATTGAGTGCACAGTGGTCCAGGTAAACTGGCTGACTAATTTGTCTCCTACAAATTAGTGACCATAGGTAACAATGTCTGCTAAATCTGGGCCAGAATTCTATGTTTGGGGCCTTACAGTCCCATTGACTCCTCTCTCATCAGGCAACTCATATCTCCAACTGGTACAGCCAGCACTGACACTCTCTCACATCTTATCAGTGTCTCACTCCTATGCTTTACAGTCACAGTCTACAACTAGTGTCATTACTTCCTCTCCACACAATCCATCTCTCACACCCATAACTTTCTGCTTTCCTTCCTTGCAAAAGAGCGCAGGGCTCTCGCGATAGGCAGAGAACAGGGGCATGGCTATCCAGTGATAGTCACCTTGATGGCCATTGCCAATGCATGTTCACCATGTCCACAGCAAAGGACGGCTTAATTCTGAAGGCTGCTGTTGTCAGCAATGACTTTCCATGGAGGTCCAAGCCTCATGAGGCGCTGCTGCTCACTCATAGAACATAGAACAGTACAGCACAGAACAGGCCCTTCGGCCCTCGATGTTGTGCCGAGCAATGATCACCCTACTCAAACCCACGTATCCACCCTATACCCGTAACCCAACAACCCCCCCCCCCCTCCTTAACCTTACTTTTTAGGACACTATGGGCAATTTAGCATGGCCAATCCACCTAACCCGCACATCTTTGGACTGTGGGAGGAAACCGGAGCATCCGGAGGAAACCCACGCACACACGGGGAGGACGTGCAGACTCCGCACAGACAGTGACCCAAGCCGGAATCGAACCTGGGACCCTGGAGCTGTGAAGCATTTATGCTAACCACCATGCTACCGTGCTGCCCCTTATCAAGAAAACCACTCTTCGGCATATAAGCCCTATATGCCATTTCCAGGTGCCAACCCAGCTTGATCCATGGGCAAGAGAGATCTTCGAGGAGAGAGAGTCAATTAACAGACCACTTCTGCATTTGCCATCCAATTAAAAACAGAGACCCTGGGATCCCAATGGGAGGGCCCACAGGAATGTCCAGAAGAATGGAGGTACTCACGGAGTCCATTTACAAAACAACAAGGCCCAGAAATGTATTCGGTCTCAAATTGAAGAGGGATCTAAACTCCTATTGAGAGGCCACATCTGAAACATTGCCAGGTTCTTGAAACATTGGGAAGACTTCAAAACACTACAATTCCACTGTGAGAAAATGGCTCTGATGAGGCCCTTATTCTGTTGAATTACCTACTCCCATCCGTCAAAGAGATTGCTGATTTCAGTTTCAGCCTGCCCCTGAGGGTGGGGTCATGCACAAATCCCAACAATCCTGACCCACATCCAAGGGGCAGGGATGATTGTGGCCAATGTTTCAGATGAATGACCTTTATACCATTTCTCAGTATTTCCAGCATTTATAAACATTACCAAACTGACTTTATGGATTACATTGTCTTTTCTGATGATATTCCCAGAAATTGTAAATTTGGCATCAAGTAAAAAATAAAGAGAAGCCTTTGGGCTTGAACTTAACTGGCATAAAGACAAAGTCACAAATCCTCCTGTTTCCACCGCTCTGAACAACAAAACCAGAAAGACAGTTGATCATTTCAACTGATGTGGGAGTTTAATATACAGCACAGGTGTCTCAGAAGGAGGGGTACATCAGTAAATGATGATTGCCAGAGATGTTGTGCGATCTCTTGACAAAACCGTGTGGAAGTCATGAGTTCCAGTAGCATCCAACATCAGATGATAAAAATGTCTTCTTATTCCAGTCTTGTCCTGTGGAGCAGGTATATCGGGCCGGATTTTGCCAACTCGACGTGGAGCAATGCCGTATAGGGTGAACACAAAAGGAGTCAGAAGGGGGAAGAGGCAGGAAATCTGAATCGTCGTCTCATTCCTGCCAGCTGTCATTTTGACCAGCGGAGGAAATGTGGCTGGTCATGATGCAACACACATACAAACTGGCATCAGGACTGCCATATTGCTGCCCACCTCAATTTTACATTTCATTGAGTTGTAGATTTTCAGCAAGGCAGGTTGATTTTTGAAGCTTGTGTAAACCACGCAAGATCAGATGGGTGGTAAACCATGTGGAAAATATGTTCTGGAGTCAGGAACCTATTGACCGGTAAGTTTAAAAGTTATTGCCAACTTCACATGCCATAATTAGATGCTGTCATTTGAGTATCTTTTTAGCAAAGTGATTGATAATAGGGACTTGATCTTAAAAGATATATAAGCATTAAATTTATCAGCATTGGGAAAGTGTTCAAAGGCATTGAAGGGCATTATCTAGTAGAAAATACATTCACAAGCATTGAGATTCAGACTTGAATGTATCAGTTAGATCCTGTGCTTTGATCTTTACATTGATTGACAGCCCAACCATTTCTTGAACTTTTGAATTAACTGAAAATATGGCTGACTCCTTTGATTGATAGCTCGGCCACCTGATGAGCCTTTATAGCAGTGGAACAGATAGCTATCTGTTAGTAAAATCTTGAGCACATCAGGTGGGGTCAGCCTGTTCGAGTGTAAACCTGTTTCCAAAGGAATACATCCAACCAGGCCAGCTCAGCTGCTCAGCTCTGAGTTCCCCATCATCCTCTTCCCTGATTACTCAGCTCTCTTCACCAATTTATGCAAAGTTACTAGATACTCAGCTATATGTTCCACTACTTCAAAGTATTTAATATATTCAGCTCTGGACGTTTTGTTGGTGGAATTGTGAAATGGAATCTCAGTATAAATGTTTGTCTGAGCTCCAAACCCCACTACTGGATTCAGTTTAGCAGGAGTTGTTGATATGGCTGTCAAGGAGATTAAGAACTTTGTTTCAATTCACAGTTTTAGGAGTGCCTAAGAAGATTATATTTGTTTGAAAACGTTTCTGAATGGTCATTTATTTATTTTTGACAGTTTAGTAATTGGAGGATTGAGTTTTCTTTCAAGTGGAACTTGAATAGCTGTGTATTTGATTGACAAATTTATGAGCTCCGAAGATGATTTCTTAAAAAAAATTTTTTTGAACGGTTGGTTGTTTGTTTTGACAGTTTCATGAGTAACTCAAAGACTTTTATTATAGGGCTCATGAGCTCTGTCCATAATGGATACTAGGTGAGTGGACATGAGGAGATATGAAGGAGGCATGGGAGGGAGATGCTTGGAGGGGGTGAGGGTTGAGGGCTGGAGTGTCTAACAGTCATGCACAGAACTGGTCTAATTTTCCAGTGAACTGCAGCACCTTGCTCCATTCCCACCTTGGGTCTACTTTGGGAGGTGGCGGCTCCAGCTCCAGCCCATCCATGCCACCCCGCCATGATAATAGTATGGGCCAGCACTAAAGTGCAGGGCTATGACACTGGACAATTTCCTGACTCATGATTTTCACCTCAAAAGGGGAAAATTCATTCCACGGGCTACAACAATTTGTGACCCATCAAGACTGCTGCCTTTGACAGTTGACTAATATGCAAAAAAGGGGAGCCAGAAGGGGAAAGAGATAAGAGAACAAAAACAGTGGGAAGAGCACAGGGGAAGCCAACAATGGCAGCAGCCACAGTGCGGCGAGAGAACGCAAAGAAAGACAGGAAGGAGAAACGAGCAATGGCTGATGCCGAGGCAACTGCACAATAGAATGTAAAAAGCATTCTGGTGCCCCTCCATCCTAGTTAGATGATCTATAAAAAGGAGAGACTAGAAGAAAGGGGAGGAGAGACTAGAAGAAAGGGGAGGAAAGACACACCCCGCCCCCCCCCCGCCCGTCTGTTTATATTTCCCAGATCCTATGTGTTTTGCTTTGCGATATATATACCTGTACTTATAACTTGTACAAAACCCAATAAAAAACATTTTTGAAAAAACAGTCTTAATTCCCCCTTTAAAACTGTTTTCATATGTTAATCAAAAAGCTTTTAGGAAACAATGGTGCATGATATTGAATGTAAACAATGCAGTTCAAAACTTTTAGCCTTCTAGGCATAGAAACAGTCTTCAAAGGACAATGAAGGGATTACTTTAGCTTAATCTCACAGATCTTTGAATTTAGCATACTGACAAACCTTTTAAAAGAATCCAGATGGGAACACTTTCACTTCATTATGAGAGAACTTTAAATTTTAAGTACGACTGACTGTTTAAAGGGTTTAAAGCAGGGGTGGGCAAACTTTTCCGTGCAAGGGCCACATTCAGAAATTCACAATTTTAAAGGGCCGCATAGTATATTAAATAAAATAATTACTTCACCCAGTTATGATTCTGGGCGCCTCATATAGAACATAGAACAGTACAGCACAGAACAGGCCCTTCGGCCCTCGACGTTGTGCCGAGCAATGATCACCCTACTCAAGTCAACGTATCCACCCTATACCAGTAAGTAACCCAACAGGCCCCCCCCCCCCCCATTAACCTTAAAAAAAATAAAAAAAATAAAAATAATAATTAAAAAAAAAAAATTTTTTATATTTTTTTTAATGACTTGGTGGGCCGTATAAAGACCTTTGGCGGGCCGCATAAAGACCTTTGGCGGGCCGCATGCGGCCCGTGGGCCGTAGTTTGCCCACCCCTGGTTTAAAGGCTGCAGATGGGTAGAGCAGGCAACTGACCCCCATCCCAGCCAGAGCATCTCTAGCGCAGCATACCCACCTCCCCCCCTCGACCCCCATCTCCCATGAAAGACCCCTTTGGCACTCTGGAGGCAATTGTAGGGATGGTACTCATTTCCTTGCTACCACTTGGTCAACCATGGAGCGGAGCCTGAAGTGGAGAATGAGGGAGACTGAAGGGGGGACTGGGGTGTGAGGGAGGGCTGAAGGGGAGACTGGGGATTGGGGTGGCTAAAGGGGGCACCTGGGAGGGGGTACTGAAGAGGCAGGCGATTAGGGTGGGGGAGGGTCCATTGCCAGCGATCTGGAGGGTTGCAGTAGTATTTTGTGACAGCCACCCTTTAAAAATGGCGTTCTGCTCCAAGAGGACCAGGACCCATCAGAGAGACTAGGTCCTGCCCCTCTCACTTCCAACAAGAACCATGGAATGGCACTGAAAACCCGACTGAGGGTAAAAGAATATTTAAATGCCATTATATGGTATGTCGGCGTCGCTCCTAGCACCAGTGGGAATCACTCTGGTTTTTCTGCTGACCGGAGCACTTTGTTGACGATCGAGAGAATCATGCCATGAGTCTCGAATGACAACTGCAAATATTTGAGTAAATCACCAGGGGAGTTCTACAGGCACCCCACACAAACAATATCCCTTTAGATTGGCATAGACCTCAAGGGCAACAAAGACCACTTTTTAACCACATAGTGGTCGTGCAGGACCTAAATGTCCTCAACTTGGGCTTCCACATAGCACAAATTTATCGTAGCACAGAGAAGACTGAAAGCATCACACAAATACTACCACACTCCCATTGCTGGAGTAGGTAATCAGTAGTAGGTTCAATGGACAGAGTAAACATTCAATGGAAATGGGTTTAGCTTAAGGATACTGTTATATGAAAGTAGAATTTATAAAGTGCAGTATATATTGATAATGTAGAAAGAAAAGAATGCTGAAAGTATTGACTTAAGGTATTTAATATTATGAAAGGAATGGACAAAATTGATAGATACTTATAGTTTTGAGCAGTTGAGGGGAAGAGTCATACATACAAGATTAAATGTAGGGGAGACCTAGGACGGAGGACAGGAATAACCTCCATAGAGAGCTGTATGATTCTGGAATTCACTTCTGGGGTGAATAGTTAAGGTTGAAATTATATATGGAATTTAATGTTGGAAAAAGCGTCTCACCTAACTGCTGAAGAACTGCCACAGTTGAGGTCGGCCTGGTGGAATTAATGACCACCAAATACTTCAGTGCTGGGCCTTCCCCTGAATTTAAGACCCCGGAGATGGAAATTGGGTCCAATCAAGAGTCAGCAGGTCTTCGAAAATGTGCTCCTTCTTCCTCAACCATGAAAAAGGCTTTGACAAAGGGTCATCTGGATTCGAAACATTAGCTCTTTTCTCTCCCTACGGATGCTGCCAGACCTGCTGAGATTTTCCAGCATTTTCACTTTGGTTAGCAGGGCTCCATAGTTTGTCATCTCCACCAGTAGCATTCACCAAGAGACCCAGAGTGAGGTGAGATGGTAGATGGGGGAGGAAATGGCGGTGGTGATAGAAGGATGGAGAAAAGATCATGGATGGTTCTCACCCCCCCCCCCCCCGCCGCCAGTCATAAATTGCCCACTTAATGGCCTCAATGTGAATTCAGGCAGGAAGGCCATCCATGACTCTTCCCACCAAGGACTTAATTGGACCGAGACAGGGTGGTGATGGATTCACCAGCTTGCACCCTGCTGCCCGATTAAACGCTGCACTGCTAAGGTGAGTACAAAATTCCACCCTATGTCAGCATTCAGGGTTAGATTGGATAGATAAATGAAGGAAAAAGAGTTGAAGAACTATGGGAACAAATTGGTATGTATGATTGGAACTATTTTCTCATTTGGCGTGTAAATTGTGCTATGGACTGGTGGGGTCAAATGGCGTGTTTCCATGTTGTGGCTTCCATAAATTTCTATGTATTTCGTGCCCTCGGGAAATTCCAGTGACGCACATTTAAGGTGTAGCCATTATTGTAATGCAGGAAAAGACTTTGGCTAATTTCCAAACAAGCTTCCCCAAACAATAGTGAGATAAATAGTCAAATTCTATTTTTAATTATGTTTATTGAGGGATAAATGGTCAGGATGTCAGGAGAAGAATTTTCCTAAAATTGCCGTGGCATCTTCTGCATCCATCTGGAAGGTAGACAGGAACTCAGTTTGAAGTCCTATTCAAAAGAATGGCCGTTGACATGCAGCACTCCCCCCAATACTGCATTGAGGTTTAAACCTTGATCAGGCATTTAGGATGTGGTTTGAACCCATCACTTTCTCGGTTAGAATCATTTTATCACTGATTCAAGACTGGCACCATGGGAAATGAAGTTGTTTGCTTCATGATCACATAAATTGTTTTAAAATGTCAATACACTGGATCCAGCTTTAAAAATTCTGCAGTTGCGCAATTATTAAATAGCACTGAAGACAGAGATGAAATACTGTTAATTTAGTACAGCCTGCAACAAGTTAAATATAAACAGCTCCACTATTGCTCCTAAACGTAATTGTCAAGTTCTAAAAAAGGCTTGAATTTATCCAGTGCCTGACATAACCTCAGGTGTTCCAAAGCACTTCAGTCCAGTGACTACACTTCAAAAGTGCTTCATTGGCTGCAATGTTGCTGTGTTGTAATTAATCAAGCAGAACATGTACTTAACATGTATTGATTAAGTTTGGTGAAACGGTGACTTTCTTATTGGACTGTTCCTCTGCCAAAAAACTGACACAATGCATTGCAAATGTTGATGGCATAAAGCCAGGCTGCTGCAGACGTGTCACGATAGTTACCAAGTGTATTCCAGATGGGTTGAGATGAATAACAGAAGAAAGGGAGAATCAAAGGATGCAGGTTTCTTCAAAATGTGAATGCATTGCTTTGACAGTAAACAGCAATAGATAAGAGTTTGATGGATTATGCTCACTAAATCAGTATTGTCTGGAAGTTATCCCTCACGCCACCATAACTGTTGCTGTTATTGTAATTATGATGGATTTTCACTGCTCGGATTGTAAATTGGAGATATGAAGTACAGTTTGCAAACCATTTGAATTCAGCTTCAACTGGGAGTCTACAGATTGTTTTAACCAGCAGTGCAGATTGCTCTATTTACAACTCAGTCAGCAATAACACAAGTAATTCAAAACGGGTTAGAAAAGCATGTTGTTGAGTATAGATGTTGTTAAGAAAAGCCAACAAAGTCAGAGAGGATAGAAGTTGTATACAACAGATAAAAGTGGTTTGTATTCCGAAATATGCCCACAGAAAAGGCGGCACATAGCTAATGACCACAGAAAGTAGTCATGTCAGAGATAGTTTGGTGAGGAAAGCAGACAGTCCTGTGCCGTGGTGGCCCAGATTTTGGAGTAAATAGGCTCTAGAGTTGGTTGTAGAGAGTAAATTGGATAGCACTTCTGGTAACAGCATATGGGCAATTAAAAACTGAAGTTGCAACCTGAGTTTCCCTGGTCCTCTAGAAACGTTACTGTAATGGTATCTCACTGATCAACTCAGCATTAAAACACATGGAGGGAATTTTTACCAGCATTAAGAGATGTATTTAGCTGCGTGTGAGAATTGAGATCCTTTAAAAGCACCATTGGGTCAGGATCCTGAATTCTTCAAGGTTTCATTCAATGCAAGTGGAGAAACTCCTTGGAACTACCTGGAAGGTAATTAAATTATGCAAACAGGCAATACACGATGTGATTTAACCACCTTGTTCTGCCCAGCGCAGATCCGGGCATAAATAGTGGGAAAGGCCAAAATCGAGATTCAAGCCCAGTTTGCCATCTAACAAGCCTGCTCCCAATGGTGAATTTTGGATCATGCCCAAATATGGCGTGCATATCATTGGTCCCAATTAGCATCACTTCTATCTCATTAACGAGATTGAAGCCGAATGTAACGGCCTCCCGGAAATAAACTGGCTCACAGCGAGACATCACATGTTAAAAATGTAAAGCTGGTGCAGTGGCTGCTGAGGGAAACTGAGGAGCCACTTCCATTTTCAGGCATGCAGCTCGAGGACATCAGAGCTGCTGCCGCAGTGCCTGTGGCGGGGTGGGGGCGGGTGGATGTTGAAACAACCCCTCAGGGTGGTTGGGCTTGGTCAAGGGTTGAGAGAGGCCTTTAAGCCATCTCGGAATATTGTGGATACCATAACATGGGCAACTACAACTGTTGTATGTCTGTCGTACCAAAAACGTCCAGGACAGAGCCCTGCTCTTGATTCAATGCTGAAAGTCATTTTAACTTCCTTTGACATTGAGCAGCCTCTAGCTTCAGAGCTGAAGACTATTGCTAATAAGGAATTGGCCTTGTTAGTTGTGAGGGCACTTCACAGTTGCAGGTTGTATTTGTTGCTTGCTCCTGCTGGTGGCTGTAAATGCCTGGAGGCTGCTGTTGCTGTTTCCTTCCTTTTCTGTAGCTGGAAAAAAGGACAATTTTTTCTAAGATGCCTGGGTCCTGGAACGCCGGGCTCAGGGGATGTACGAGTCCAGAAGGCAATCCGGTCGAAAGCAAGAAGACGCTGCGGAACTGGTGGGCAACATTGTTCCAAACAGGCCAACTGCTAATCTCGTCGAAGAAATGCTTTCGCAGATTGCTGATGCCTTTAATTTAATTTGATAATCTTTACTAGTGTCACAAGTAGGCTTACGTTAACACCGCAATGAAGTTGCTGTGAAAATCCCCTGGTTGCCATATTCCGGCGCCTGTTCGGGTACACGGAGGGAGAATTCAAAATGTCCAAATCGTCTGACAGCACATCTTTCATGACTTCTAGGAGGAAACCGGAGCACCCGGATGAAACCCACGCAGACAAAGGCAGAACGTACAGACTCCAGACAGACAGTGATCCAAGCCGGGAATCAAAGCTGGGACCCTGGAACTGTGAAGCAACAGTGCTACCCACTGTGCTACCGTGCTACCCATTGTTGCTGGTGCGTTGAGTGCTGCATATAAGTGGCACATCACCGTGGGTATAATACACTGGAAATCAAGGATGTCCAACTGCACCTTAAGGGCCAGTGGAATATGTGGATGCCAGGTTTTGGTTCTGGTGAGATTGCCTAGACGGAGAATGAGGTGGAACAAATCACACATTGATGGACAGATCATTTCTACGATAAAGTTCTGCACATGATGACACATTCTCAGACTTATCCTCCGTTTCTGTTTTAGAACCTGCGAGAGGTGATGCCCTACATTTGTTTTTTTGTGACATTGAGCTGATATAGCTTTATATTGGTACTAATATGGAACAGTGATGCTTCCTTGTTGCTTAACGGTTAGTGTGATATGTGGAATGTTACATAGTTGATTTTGAAAACTTTGTTACTGTTGACCATTTAATAAACAAAATATTCTCTGGGCATTCTCATGGGCACACGTGCTGTGTCTCAGATGATGATTAATGTATCACATTTCAATCAAACTCTGAACCTTGAATTGTATGCCTGACCTCTGGAAGAGCTAGCACCACAGAGTCAGCAGCAACAATCAAACACTCAAGAGCTGGGTGTCAGCACTGGGGATATCCTCATGACCATAGGGCAAGTGTGTGGATCAGGAGAGGACACCTGAGCACGATCTCCTAATGTTCCCGGCTGGTGTCTGGGGTCTAGGCGTTCCTGTTGTGGCTGGGGGTGAGTGTGCAGTACGAGGATTTCCAGCACAACTGGCTCGGTGGATGACACTCTGAGAAGGCGAGACATGTAAGGGTGGAGTGGAGTTTGCGGATTTGAGGGGCCTGGGGTGGAAGCCCTAACTGATCGTCGGTGTCTTTCCTTCTCCAATTCCTTACAGATACCAAATTGGCTGGTGATGTTGATCTCTCAGAGGAAGCCCTTGTGGTGCTGGTGACAGCCCTGGCGACTCGACACTGGAGAAGCTGTCAGCGGTGTCGATACAGGCAGGAGGTGGCACCTCATGTGCAGGGGCTGCCGCACATCCTGAAGACCCGGCCACCCATCAGGCCAAGGAAGGAGCCAGAGGGGCAACCCCAGCGACGGCAACCCCAGCGACGGCCCAACGTGTACAGGCAGCGTTTGTCTTTTGAAGAGATGACGGACAGCATGAGCTGCATGAGACTCCGTCTCAACGAAGAGATAGCATGGCACCTGTGGCATGCTCACGTGTACTTGGCACCCTGTGGAAGAGGAGGACACCCCCCTCCTGGTGGCTACGAAGGTTACTGCAGCCCTGAAAATTTACAAAACCGATTAATTCTTGGGCTCGACCAGGACCTTTCTGGCATTTCCCAAGCTGGAGCCCACATGAGGATCCATGAGGTCACGAAGCCCTGTATTCCCGGGCAGCTGACCAGATCAACTCTGAATTGGACCACGCCCACCAAGAGCCCGAGCTGCATGATTCTCCGCCATCACCGGGGTACCCTAGGTCCAGAGGGTAACTGATGTCACACATGTTGCCTTGTGCGCACCAGGGCATCAGGGAGCAGCCTTCATTCACCGGAAGATCCCTGGAATCTTCAAACACCATCCCAGGATGATGGGTTGGCACTTGGAAAATAAGCAGGCAGGACGGATGTCCTGCCTGCTAACGCTAGTGCAGAGGCCGGAGAGTGAGGCGGAGACCTGATAAAATGAGGTCCATGATGCCATTGCACGGTGCTTCAGCTGCTCAAAATGACATTCTGATGCCTGGTCCGCTCCGGTGGTGCCTTGCAGTACAGCCCCCAGAGTGTCTCCCGCTTTGTGGTGTCCTGCTGTGCCCTCCACAACCTGGCTCAGCAGTGGGCAACATGCTGGAGGAGGAGACAGCGGTCCAGGAGGGGATGAGAATAGAGGGGATCCACATGAGGAGCTGGAGGATGGAGGACCGGCGTCGACAAGGATCTAGCATGCCCGGAGGACTAGGGAGGCCCTCATCATTGCCTGATTCTCATACAACGAGACTTTGTCCATCAGCTCGTCCTCTATTCCCCTCCATTCCCCTCCTTCTCCCCCTTTCCACTCCTTCACCCCCATTCCCCGACCCCCCCCCCCCCCCCCCCCCACATGGGCCTGTGTTGGCACTGTCAGCAGGTCACCATACAAGGCAGGAGAGTGATGATCACTCGCTGTGAGGTAAGCTCTGATGCTCCTCAGTTTATGCCAAAGTCTGACTCAGTCTTTTTGCTGACAGCCCGCTCAAACCCATCTTCTGAACGGGGTTTGCATCGGGTGTCTCCCCATTGACTGCGCCATGGTGATGGTGCCCTCAGCGATGCTCCTCAGTGACTGGGCCATGCTCTACAGTGCCTCAACAATGTCCATCTGCATCTGGGACACATTCCTCAGGGACATGATGTTGAGGCCCTCAGCCATGGTCATTACAGATTGAGCTGTGCCTTGCACACCACCATTCAAGGTGTTGACCTCGTGCTGCAATCAACTGCGAGCACCACCCTAGCAGTGTTGGCCTCAGTGCCACGCATTGTTGGCATCATCTCCTGCACCTGTAGCCTTTGGGACTCCTCTACGGATAAGCACTCCCCTCCTGGATCTCATGGCCACATCTTAGCATCTGCATCAGCTCTGCGATAACCCTGTCCAAAGACTCAGCATCTGACTGGACTCAGCCGAGTCTTGGGGTCCAGCTGACCTCCAACTGCTGACTCTCTTGGATGTTCCTGCCTCCACCTGATGTGCATCAGCAACTGCGTGGTGCTCACCAGACTGTACCCCAGACGCCTGTCCACTAATATCACCCACCAAAGTGTGTATATCCCTGTGCTGGCCAACCTCTCTGTCTGTGACTGCTCTCCTCGGTCAATCCCATGACCTCCAGGGCCTGTTCTTCATAGGGGATGAGCTGATCTCTGGTAATCCTCACCCCTCCCCCGTCTTGGTCCTTTCCCACCTATTATTGGCCATCTTCTCATGCGGGAACAAAGAGAGGGCATTGTGAGCCACACGCTTGATGGATCAAGGGGTCTATGGCAGGTGGCATGTCTGGGCACTGCAACTGGACATGAAGGGGTTGTGCTGGTGGGTGCCGGGGAGTGCTGAGGAACAAGCAAAAAGATTGGATCTGGGGAGGATGCGAGTTGTCAGCCACTGATTTGTTGGGGTTTGGGAATTTGAGGAGAGGCAGAACTGATGCCAAGAGAGAGATGGAAACTTACACTTGAAACGTGGTGGAGGTTGTTGATCTTCTTCCTAAATTGTACACTGGTCCTACTGGTCATGGTCTCTGAACTGGCAGTCGCTGCCACTGCCTCCCAGGCACCTCCGATCCCCTCGGAGGAACAGAATACGTCATCACACCTCCACTGCGACCAAAAGCCTGGCGAGGTTGGCATCGCCAAAGCGATGAGCAGGTCTGCACACTGCCATGCCCAGTGTTGCCTGAAAGTGAGGGTGGGGGAAAGTTTAAAAGCCCCCCCCTCCTTGTTCGTGATGAGTGCCATTAAATACGGGCTGTGATCTCTCCAACCCGGCCATCGAGAAACAACCTGCCAAAAAAGCCCAAAAGGGTGCCTCGGGCAGCACGGTAGCATAGTGGTTATCACAGTTGCTTCACAGCGCCAGGGTCCCAGGTTCAATTCACGGCTTGAGTCAGTGTGTGTGGAGTCTGCATGTTCTCCCCATGTCTGCATAGATTCCTTCCGGGTGCTTCGGTTTCCTCCCACAGCCCAAAGATGTGCAGGTTAAGTGGATTGGCCATTCTAAATTGCCATTAGTGTCCAAAAAACCAGTTAAGTAGGGGGTTACTGGGTTACGGGGATAAGGTAGATACGTGGGCTTGAGTAGGGTGCTCTTTATAAGGGCCGGTGCAGACTCGATGGGCCAAATGGCCTCCTTCTGCTCTGTAAATTCTATGAAAGAACTGTAAATTCTATAGTGGTTAGCACTGCTACCTCACAGCGTCAGGGACCAATCTTCCATTCTGACCTTGGGCAAATTCTCTGTGTGGAGTATGCGTCTGCGTGGGTTTTCTCCGGGTGCTCCGGTTTCTTCCCTTCCCCCCCCCCCCCCCCCCCCACAGTCCAAAAATTTGCAGGTTAGGTGGATTGATCATTCCAAATTATCCCTTAAGTGTTTAAAGGTAGGTGGGGTTACAGGGGTAGGGCAGGAAAGTGGGCCTTGGTTAGGGTGCTCTTTCGGAGGGTCGATGCAGACTCAATGGGCTGAATGGCCTACACCGCACTGTAAGGATTCCATGATTCTATGAAAATGACACGTCGAGATTTTTCTGTTAAATCACATCCAAAGTGTCTCTTTAGCCCTGTAATCTGGCTTTAACTGACAACAGACCTATTTCCCTGAGCTGTGTGAAGCTCAACAGGATGCCTGAGGGTGAGTGCACAGCAGGGAATGCTTCTTCAGTCCAATTTACAGGCTGGGAAGCCTTTGATCTGTCACACTGAAGAGCTCCAGCCATGGTCTGGTGAAAGGTTTGCTCCTTCTCAGGGAGTGCTTTCACTGACTGGCAGTGCGGAGTTTCATTCCTTTGAATTTTAATTGTTATTTGAAATGTAAAATAATAAAAATGTTGGTAAGTTTTATAAAATAACATTTTCTTTCTCTTTTGCCTCTCTCTTAATTGAATCCTTCTCTATCTTTCCTGATTTTGATTTCTTTCCCCAATTTGAAATAAAGTATTAATTCTAACTTGCACTTCCTCGTTCAGACTGTAGCTTTATTCCGAATATTTTAACCTGGTTGATTATGGAGTTACACAGCTTTCCTGTGTGACCCTGCTCACACAGATCCCCTATATAGGATGCTGTCCTGAAAGGGCTTTCCAATTGCATTAAATTTAAGTGGAAAACCCCACAGAAAGCCTGAATGCAAGTATGAATAATGGCTAGAGCCATTCATTCACCACTGACCATAAAGTCTACCCCCATTGCCTGTATTCTATAACAAGCTTAGCAGGTGAAAAACAACACCATTGGCTTATGCCTGCTTTGATCTTGTGTTGATAACTAGAATAAGCATTTAAATATGTTGACTAAAGAAATTTGTTGCACTTTTAGTCAAACAAGATTGCATTGTTAACTCTCAAATTCTCATTGACAATTTGTTAATGCAAGAAAAATTCACATTGTAAAATGATACAAATTAAAAGGCCCTCCCTGTTCAAGAGCTACGATTACAGAATGTTACCATGCTGCCATCTGAGCCCCGGCCTCATAAGAGTGTATTGACAAGGGGTGGATGAATTGGATTCACTAACCCACATGTCTCTGAATTGGAGCCTATGAAGCAACGCCAACCTACTTATAGGTACAAAGGACTCAAACTGAATTCAGATAAGTATGGTCGATTGTTCTAATTTTGTTTTGTGCTCATCATGGAAGAGTAAATTAGCACAAAGTAATGGGCATCCAATATCAGATCCAATGCCATGTCCAGATGCAGCTCAATGCTCCATCTACTCCAATACAACAATATGCTCAACTCTAACCTCCAAAGAGTATATCTTACAGAAGTTGATCATTTTGTATTTCCACATCACCCATCCTATGGCCAAACGTGACTGTAAATTCATACCAGCTTTGGGCTGAGGACTTATGTCCAGTAGAAACTGGATTGTGACTGCCCAAGTTCATTTTGCATAAAATTCCTTATAGGCGACAGACAGAAATTACACTTTCATCCTATCAAAGAGCAGGCTTTCAATCCAGGTCGCAGACGTGAAGATCGGTGTTTCATGCACTTCCCCACCATGACTCAGAACTAATTAAATCGCAATGACCAGCAGTACTCTCAATTAATAATAATAATAATAATAATAATCGCTTATTGTCACGAGCCGACTTCAATAAGGCTACTGTGAAAAGCCCCTAGTCGCCACATTACGCTGCCTGTTTGGGGAGGCCGGTACGGGAATTGAACCCACGCTGCTGGCATTGTTCTGCATTACAAGCCAGCTGTTTAGCCCACTGTGTTAAACCAGCCCCAATTAGCTTCTTCATTTGCTTTAAGGAATGAATTTTTAACCAGATCTTCCATTATATCTCCACCGCTATTCTCCTGCATCTGTAATTAGAAATTGAAGAATGAGAAAAGCATCTCAGTCAATAACTCAATTTCGACAAAATCCTATATGTAATTTGTCTTGTGCCTGGAATTCCAAGAAACAGCTGCAAACTAAAGCCTTAATATGGGAACAGAACCACGAAATCATAGAAAATGCAAGGCCCAGCATATCAGCGCTAGCCAAAAAACGAGAAAAAGATATCAAGCTGCTCATTTCAGTCCCAATTTCCAGCGCCTGGCCCATAGCCTTGCAGGTCACAGCACTTCAGGTACAGATCCAGGTAGCTTTTAAATGAGCTGAGTTTTTCAGCCTCAACCACCAATTTGGACAATGCATCCCAGGCTGCCACACTCCTCAGTTGTCACTGCCTCATCAGATGCGACTGTTGCTCGCAGTGCGTGGGCCTCCAGGTCAGAATGCAACCCCAGCAAACCCTGATTTACTTCCTGGAGCTGCCTCTCCACCACAGTCATCACACTCGCTGCGGAAGAAGTTGTACATTTCGAACTGTGTGGAACACCATTGATTCCCAAGAAAAATGGTGTCAGATTCGCTGGGTCTGTTATTGACACTCACCGGGCTGACAGCCACGCTTAAACTAACAATACGCCCCTCATACACACACCGATCGGAGACAAGAAAGGGGCAAGTTGTGCTGGAGAACCCATTCTGCTGTGGCCAGAGGGCACCCAGGGGGGTTTCTCGGGGGGGGGGGGCACCTATACAACCCAGGACACCAGGTTTAAAACGGGCTGTCAGCAGCATGCCCAGCCACATGGCTGCATTGCCAGCTGCGGTAATGGTGTTGAGTACCCGTCCACCCCGACCCCACAGCCCACCTCCTGGCCACCCCCCACTACTCTCTCCTCCAGCCCTGGCAGGAAGCCCCCTAGCCAGCCACATGGCTGTCGTCAAAGTATGGCGGTGCTGGGCACTGTCCATGCGCCCTCTCTCTCGCTCAGCAGCCACCACACGATTTGTGAGAGCACACATGGACTGCGCTGTCAGGAACTCGGGCCATTGGAGGCGGAGCATCGTGGGTGGGACCACTAATGGTGTTGCCACTATGCGCACCGTGCGCCGTTTTGATGCCGTTTTCGAGGAGACGGAGCATCGCAATTCGGGACCAAACTGGCACCTGCTGCGTTTTCAGCGTCGGGAGCTATTCTCCGCCTGATTGCACGCCCTGATTATGGCATCAGCGAAAGGAGAATCCTGCCCAGCATCTTGTAACCATTGCGGAGATGGAGCTGCAGGATGGCAAGGAAAGGATCCTGAATATTGTGGGATATATGACATTCAAGATGAATTAGCAGCAAGCTAAAGGTAAAGGGGTAGTCTGGGGTGCCCATAATCAAAGATGGCATTTATGCAATATCTAGAGATGACCTTGTTTCAAGAAATCAGGATGTAGAATAAGTTTGGGTGGAAATGAGGAATAGTAGGGAAAATAAGTCATTGCTGGTAATGGTCTACAGATGCTCTAAGAGTAACTTATGGACCTACTGTGCTTAGATTGCCACATGATAGAAGCTCATAGTGTAGAGGGTAACGTACTAGCATGGATAGAAGATTGGCTGGCTGGCATAAAACAGAGAGCATACATAAATAGATCTTTTCTGATTGGAAGGATGTTATTAGTGGAGTGCTGCAGGGGTCTGTGGAGGCCTCAATTATTTCCAACTTATATTAATGACTTAGATGAGGGGAGAGGAGGCATGGTAGTTAACTTTGCAGATGGCACAGAGATAGGCAGGAAAATATGATGAGAAGAAGACAAAGAGTTGCATAGATAGGTGAGGGAAGAGGCAAAAGTCTGGAAGGTGTCGTATAATGTGGGAAAATGTGAAGTTGTTAACTGGCAGGAAGAATAAAAAAAAACAGACTACTACTTAAATGGAGTAGGGTTGCAGAATTCCACGGTGCAGAGAGATCTGGCTATTCTATTGCATGATTCGCAAAAGGTTAGTAAGCAAGGCCAGCAAGTAATTAAGAAGACAATTTTGGTCTCCTTATTTAAGAAAGGATGTAAATGCATCATGAGGCAGTTCAGAAGAGTTTACCAGATTGATACCTGGAATAAGCAGGTTGGCTTATGAGGAAAGGTTGGACAGACTGGGTTCATTTCCACTGTAGTTTAGAAGCGTGAGGGGTGACCTGATTGAAGTAGAAAAGGTCCTGAATGGTCTTGACAAGTGGGTGTGGAAAAGATGGGTTTGGAGCTCTGCCTCAGAAGCTGATGGAGGTGGAGATCATTGAATAGATTAACGACGAAAGTAGCTAGATTCTTGTTAAGGAAGGGAATTGTAGTAAATCGGCAGTAGATGAGACTGCAGGATTTGAAACACAAACAGATCAACCATGATCCAATTAAATGCCGATCCAGGCTGGGGAGTGGATGGGGCGGCCTATTTCTGTCCCTATTTCATAATGTTGTTTGTTCATACATTCGAGGAAAAAATAAAAAAAAGCAAGGACTCTCGGCTCTGAGTAAAATCTTACAATTGAAGGTGTATTTTATTTTCTCCTTCTTACTTGCAGTGAAGCATTCCATATTCTAATCACTCTCTGCATGCACACAGCTTTCCCTTTTTATCTAATCTGCTCCCGCTTCATGGTAGAGATTTAATATTTGAATTGCAGTGTGACATATGGCTCGCTAACCCCTACATCTGTTATACATTCCAAACCAAAATGATTAGATCGGAGAGGAATTTGTTTACAGTTTTTGTTTGTGAATAATGATGCGAAGGATCCATTTAGCTCATCTGCAATTTCCTAGTCTCCTACAACATATCTGTCAAACTTCAGAATTTCTCAAGAGGCGAAAACACTTCTTGAAATGAAATGAAAATGAAAATGGCTTATTGTCACGAGTAGGCTTCAATGAAGTTACTGTGAAAAGCCCCTAGTCACCACATTCCGGCGCCTGTCCGGGGAGGCTGGTACGGGAATCGAACCGTGCTACTGGCCTGCTTGGTCTGCTTTAAAAGCCAGCGATTTAGCCTTGTGAGCTAAACCAGCCCCGGATAAACTTTGCCTCGGATTTGCCACAAATCAATTTCTGTTGTTTTCTTCCTTCTCATTGTTTCCTAATTACTGTGTAACTCCTCACTTCAGTACATTTCGTTTCATCCACTTGTTTTCCCTCTAATTTAAAATAATTTTGCTTCATCTTTGTTTGTTTTTTTCACCTGCTCATTCAGCCACAGCAGCACAAAAGCAGAATTACTGCGGAAGCTGGGGATCTGGAATGAGAAAATACTGAACTCTGGCAGCATCTGAGGAGAGAAACAGGAGATGGCCTTTCAGCTGGACCACCTTCCATCAGAATGCAGGGAACCCAAAACATGAATTCTCTGTTTCCCTCTGCAGATGCTGCCTGACCTGCTAAGTACTTCCAGTATATTTTATTTTTATTTCAGTCACAGCAGTACTGGAGCCCAAAGTTCCAGCACAGGGTCGGGAGCTGGGCGAATCACAAAGTGATGGCCAAAACGGAGGATGGGAGCCATTTTTCCAAAACTCTTCGCACTTTATTTGTTGCCCACATTCCAATGAAGGTGGGAGGAGAGACATTCCTTTTCTCATCCCCCTATATCAAAGCTGCATGTTTGGAAGACTTCCAAGGCTAACCCTGGAATTTCTGTGAATTTCACCGTCAGAAGGCTTCAGTGGAGCCTTCACTAGCTGAGAGCTAGTATGAGTAATGTCACAAAGCTCTGACCTGCTCATTCTGAAAAAAGTGATTTTTCAACTTTCAACTGACTGGAAATTTTGCAATTTGAAATGACAGAATTGTTTAAAATGCAAGGCCACCATCCAAGGTGAAGGTAAAAAACTAACTAAAAGACACACCCTCAGGGAAGTGTGAAGACAGACATTTCCAATAATTCAAAGATCCATTGAAACTCATCACCTTCGAAGGACTAGACATACATTCCAAAGTGCTGGATCTTGAAACAATGGCTCCCACAGGCAGGCCCATCCAAAACCCCTTGGGAATACACAATGGGTGAAGTACAACAGGTCAGGCTGCAGTCAGAGAGATTGAAAGTGACTCAGGGAATATCAAGAAAGCTTTTGGCAAAGGAAACAGGCTGAAAGGTTATGCTCTCTCGCTCTCTTCTCTTTTGGAAAATGTGCGTCACCCAGTTCAAGACATGAACTATTAGAAAATTACCAGCGAACCGAGATGTCATAACAATCTGCATCATCTACATCTGACCCCATCCACAAAACCAGCTACTCTAAATCGGCCACAACATTTAACAATCTACGCCTGAAGAACAATCAAAGGACACTTTACAAGATATTATTTTAACTGTTTTTATTGGACTCTAGCTTTCCTTATTTCTGCTACCTGTGTGTGACATTGCATTTTTATTACCTTTTCTTTTGGGTTTTGTGGTGAATACATTTACTCTTTCTTCAATGAAAAAAATTAAAATGAAAATCGCTTATTGTCACAAGTCGGCTTCAAATGAAGTTACTGTAAAAAGCCCCCCGAGTCGCCACATTCTGGCGCCTGTTCGAGGAGGCTGGCACGGGAATTGAACCCTGCTGCTGGCCTGCCTTGGTCTGCTTTAAAAGTCAGCTCTTTAGCCCTGTGCTAAACCAGCCCCGTAATTCAAGAAAATCTTGTTGTTTGGTTCCTTATTGGTCACTGCAGAAATATTTGGATTCGGAAAAAGAATATCCTCGTGAGAAAGAAACTTGAAACCTTTGTCGTGGCCAATCAAGCAGGCTGAATGCGGGGGGGAGGGGGGGGGCGGTTCAGTTCACTCCATCAGACCTGGTCTCAACAGTATCACTGAGGCTTTCTGCTGATGGGGGATTGGAGGGGGGGGGGGGGGGGGGGGGGGGGCGGTTCAGTTCACTCCATCAGACCTGGTCTCAACAGTATCACTGAGGCTTTCTGCTGATGGGGGATTGGGGGGGGGGGGGGGGGGGCGATCAATTGATCATCTCTTCCCAAAAGGTAAATTAGCTTATTTTAAGAGTTCAATGACAGTGTTATTTATTTTTTAAAATCTGGTCCAAAACAACCTCAAAGGAATTTCAGCTCCATTATAAGCATTCAGGTGGTTATTAAACCTCCACTGGCTCAGTAGGACACCTGGAATTTTGAGCCCTTGGTCTTTTCTCAATATTTACAAAGTTAGTCTGCTCTGAATGATTTTTAAATTACTTTTCTTTTTTTTTGCACTTCTCTCTCCAGGACTTAGTTGAAGGTGAAAAGCCTGTCGCAATCTCAGGAGGTCTCATAGCCCTTTACTGCCAATGAAGTTGTTTTGAAGTATAATGTAGGAAATGCAACAACCAACTTGGGCGCAGCAAGTTCTCTGAAACAGCAGTGCGATATTGCCGAGATAACGGGCGGGATTCTCTGCCCTCCCAACTGCGTGTTTCTCGGTAGCGTGCCGTTCGCTGGCGGGGGGGATTCTCCACTCCCGTCGCTATCAATTCAATTCCCATTGAAGCCACCCCACGCTGCCGGAAATTCCATGGGAGTTGGTGCGCTGCTGACTGGACCAGAGAATCCGGCCACCAGCGAACGGCCAGAGAATTCCATATCTTTTAGTGGTTTTGAATGAGGAATAAATATTGGTCAGGGCACCAGGAATTTCTCTCCCATCTCACCCACACCTTTTTTTCTTCAAAAGAGTGCCACCTGAGAGAGTAGATGGGGTCTTGTTCTCACATCGTACCATAAAGACACCACCTCTGACAGTGCAGCACTCTTTTAGCAGTGCCCTGGAGTATCAGCTTCACATTTCCATTGAAGTCCTGGACAGGAACTTGAACTTCAAACTCAGGAGAAAGAGTAACAGCTAACACCAATGGGTAAGGCTCCGCCTGTTGTTTGATTGCCATTTCACTGGGTAACCAATTGCTGAGAAATGTAGTGCAGCATGCAAAAGTGACCTCTCTACAGATTACAGTTTGATCAATTTTGGAAATAATCCTACAAAGTTCTGCACTTGCAACAATACCTAGACTAGGTCAGGGATTCACCAAAAGGGAAACAGAACTATGGTGCTCCTCAAATAATCGTTCCCATCCAGCACTTCATTAATAATACTTCCAAACGTAATTCACTATTTAATATCTCTGAGACCATTTACAATTCTGGTTTTGTACCCGGCCTGTTGAACAACTTTCTTTTCAATCAAGTAATGGAAGCCCCATTCTTAACCATGAACACAGAATACATCTCATCAACAAAGTTGCTTCAACTTTCAGGCTCCTGACTTTTTTCATATGTTCTTTTAAGCCATTTAGTACAATATATCACAGTAGACTGGTTAGCTATTAAACTTGACTGAACTGTGCTCGTCAAAAATTACGAGTTTGAGCCTCAGCCCAATACCTGAACAAATCTCGGCTGCAATGTGGCAGTTGGGATTTTCAGATGAGATATTAAAACAAGGCCCTGGCTGGTCCCTCAGGTGGTTATAAAAACATGCCAAGGCACCATTTTCTTTTTTTAAAAGTGGCCGTCTTCAACAGTTCAACACAAACATTAAAAACAAATTGTCTGGTAAGTTACAACTTTGCTTTGTGTATTTTTTTAATGAATTGAATGTGGGCATCATTGATTGGACCAGCATTTATTGGCCATCCCTTATTGCTGAGTGGTTTGCTATTTGGTTTTTCAGAGGGCACTTAAGAGACAATCATTTTACTTTGGATCTGGCGCCAGACGATGTAAAGATGGCAGATATCTTTCCCTAAAGGACAAGTGAACCAGATGTGTTTTCACAGCAAACAGCAATAGCTTCCTGGGTGCCGTTAGACTTTTAATTACAAGTTTTCATTGAGTTTAAATTTCACCATCTGCCAAGGTGTGATTCAAACCTAGGCCGAGAGTATTACATAGAAACAAGAAGAAGAAGGAGGCCATTCGGCCCTTCGAGCTTTCTCCGTCATTCATTATGATCATGGCTGATCATCAAGTTCAATACCCTGATGCCGCCTCCCCGCCCATATCTCTTGATCGCTTTAGCCCCAATAGCTTTATCTAATTCCTTCTTGAAATTACACAAAGTTTTGGCCTCAACTACTTTCTGTGGAAGTGAATTCCACAGATTCACCATTCTCTCAGTGAAGAAATTTCTCCTCATCTCAGTCCTAAAAGGTTTACCCCTTATCCTCGAACTACGACGCCTAGTTCTGGACTCCTCCACCATTGGGAACATTCTTTATGAATCTACCCCGTCTAATCCTGTTAGAATTTTGTAAGTCTCTGTGGAATCCCCTCTCACTCTTCCAAACGCCAATTAATATAACCCTAATCGGCTTAGTCTCTCCTCATATGACAGCTCTGCCATCCCAGGAATCAACCTGGTAAACCTGGCACTCCCTCCACAGCAAACAAATAAGGGCACCAAACTTCACACCATACTCCAGATGTGGCCTCAACAATGCCCTATACAATTGCAGTAAAACATCTTTATTCCTATACGCAAATCCTCTCGCTTCAAGACCAACATACCATTTGCCTTCTTTACTGCCTGCTGTACCTACACGCTTAATTTCAGCCACTGATCCATGAGGACACAAGGGCCGGGATTCTCCCCTACCCGGCGGGGTGGGGGGTCCTGGCGGGACGGAGTGGCGAGAACCACTCCGGCGACGGGCCTCCCCAAAGGTGCAGAATTCTCCGCACCTTTAGGGGCTAGGCCCGCACCGGAGTGGTTTCCGCTCCGCCGGCCGGCGCGAACGGCCTTTGGCGCCCCGCCAGCCGGGGCCGAAAGGCCTTCGCCGGCCAGCGGAAGTCCACGCATGCGCCGGAGCGTCAGCGGCTGCTGATGTCATACCGGCGCATGCGTGGGGGAGGGGTCTCTTCAATGGCGGAGACGGAAGAAAAGGAGTGCCCCCACGGCACAGGCCCGCCGGCCGATTGGTGGGCCCCGATAGCGGGCCAGGCCACCGTGGGGGCACCCCCCGGGCCAGATCGCCCCGGACACCTCACCAGGACCCCAGCGCCCACCCGTGCCGCCAATCCCGCCGGCACCAGACATGGTTTGATTCCCGCCGGCGGGAAAGGGTTGTCAGCGGCGGGACTTCGGCCCATCGCGGGCCGGAGAATTCCGCCCCTGGTCTCGCTGAGTATCCAACTCTCTCAATTTACACCCATTCAAATAATATCTGCCTTCCTACTTTTGCTACCTTTGGTCTCTCGATTAATAATCCAGTGACAATACCACTATGCCACCACTTCCCTGCATTTTTGCTGTTGTGTTTCTCTACAATACAACAGTGATTATACTTTAAAACACTTTATTGGCTGTAAATAATTTTTTGAACATCAAGACACGCAATATATTAAAATTACAACATGGACCATTTGGCCCAGCTAGTTCGTACCTACCCTCCCGTTTGTGCTCTAAGCGAGCAAGTAGCTCTAATCACATTTTTCCCTCTTGTTCCCATGCTACTTCAAACCTATCCTGTCTAATCTTGAATTTTCTTTTATTTTTCAAGTTAAGGGGCAATTAACGAGCCCGATATACCTGCCCTGCACATCTTTTGGGTTGTGGGGACGAGACCCACGCATACACGGAGAGAATGTGCAAACTCCACGCAGACAGTGACCCGGGGCCGGGATCGAACCCGGGCCCTCGGCACCGTGATGCAGCAGTGCTAATCACTTTGTCATGTGCCACCCTCTAATCTTGAATTTTGACACAGTTTCTGCTCAACCATGAAAGAGCCATGGAAGGAAGTTACAAAACTCTTGCCACTCTCTCATGTTAAGATATGTTTACTGTCTGCTGTTCTAAATCTCTTACATTTAAACATCTATCATTTTTGACCTTCCCAACATGTGGAACAAGTCTGCTTTTATCGAACAGGCTTGCAATGCAGTAACTCAGTGCAGAACTCGGCGAGTGTCGAGCAGTCAGAGATGGTGGCCGGAATTCTCTGGCCATTGAAATTCTCTTTTCCTGCTGGCAGCACACCCTTGCCCCCGGGTTTTCTGGTGGCATGGACTAGCTTCAATAGGAAATCCCATTGACAACCGACGGGAAGAGAGATTCCCTTTGCCAGCGAACGGCGTGCCACCGAGAAACACGCGGCTGGGGGACCAAAGAGTCCTGCCTGGTGTACTTCAAATTTCATTAAACTGAAGCATTACCTACTGTTTGGAGAAGGGTAGGGAAGACCTCCCGGTGCTTTGGCCAATATTTATCCCTCAATTATTCATCACAACAAGTTGGACCTTGCTGTTTGCAAACTGGTGCTGCATTTTCCTACAGTAACTGCTGAAGCAAGTCTGACTCCAATGAAGAAAAAAAAAAGAATCAGAAGTTAAGTACTTACATATTTGAAATTATGTAACTTGGTGATGGCTGGATTAGATCTGTGGAGGCTGATTTTTGTGTTTGTTTTTAAGTACCACACACAAAGACTTTTTTTTCCTTGCATAAATGTTGTATATTATCATAAAGCACACCCACAAATTACAAATGTTATAGAAATGGTTTACCCACTCAGCATAAATCGAGCCAATCACCGATATCAGTCAGGTGACTTTCCACTGATCAAGGTTTCTATTTTTAGAGAAAGGGGTTTTGGCTTTTCAATCCGAGATTATACAGAAATTCTGAATATGCCTGGTTACTATGGTGACAGAATCTTCTTTTCAGTAAATTAATGTTATTCTGTCAGACAAGTCTCATGTCACAAAGACTTGGAATTGAATGTTCCCTTCAGAGTTGTGCCAGTATATATATTCAGTCTCCAAAATAAAGCCTCGAGTCACTCCATTGGTGTCACGGCAGATGTTTATGAGTTCTGGATACAATTCAATCATTTACAAAAAAATGTTGGAATTTAATATCTTAAGTAATCAAAATATTTTTACCATAACAAAATCCATTTGGTTATATTAATCACAGATATATTCTCAGGCAAACAACCCTAGCCGTGATTTGAACAACTGGTTTGGAAAGATGATTTACGTAATCTGAAATGCTTTAGGCAATTTGAGAATTTTTTTTAAGCTTGTCTAAAGCTGAAATTGTACCGCAAGGAACATTTTGCCCTCAAATCAATTTTTGAGAGAGAGTTCATAATCCATACCGAGTCTCAGGCTTGCTTTAAATGTCTAATATGAATTAGCTATTGGGAATAGATGAAAAAAAACCCACATATAATAAAATACATTTTATCAATAAGCCAGGCATTGCATCATATCAGTGAAGGACTAAACTCTGGGCCATCTCTAATGTAAGGTTGCCAAAGGATCTTGTCCTGATGGAGTCCAACATCAAATGTTAACCTGACTTTTTGTTTTTTGGATGCTTAATGACATCCTGTGCATTTCTATTTTTACCTGATTTTATTTTACATGTCCGTCATATACAGTGTGTGCATGATAATGCCAAAGGATGATCTTCAGAACCCCCCCCCCCCCCCCAGCTCTCCTGCCATTGAACCTGTCGGTGTGGCCATGGGAGAATTCCACCCAGTGCTTCTGAAACTTTGAATGGATTGGGATGGGGAGCAGCAATTTTCTCCTATCTGTCCTTTCTTGCTTTTCCAGGCATTCCTGGTAGGTTACTATGCATTTCCATAAATCCAATAGATGCACTTTAATAGCAGCCAGTGGTACAAACATTGCAAAAAGCAGTCATTTTGGGCCCAAATAGAAACATAGATGCCACGGGACAACACGGTAGTGCAGTGGTTAGCACTGCTGCCTCGCGCTGCCGAGGACCCGGGTTCAATCCCTGCCCCGGGTCACTGTCCGTGTGGAGTTTTACATTCTCCCTGTATCTGCGTGGGTCTCACCCCCACAACCCAAAAAGATGCAGGATAGGTGGATTGGCCACGCTAAAGTGCTCCTTAATTGAAAAAAAAAGAATTGGGTGTACTAAATTAATATTTTAATAAAAAGAAATTTAGATGCTGCTCCTAAATTCCAGTTCTGTTCAGTAGGCTGCACTATGATGTCATGACAGTACAGGCACGTATCCGAATATGAGAATAAGCCCATCCCAGAATCTGAAACTAAGTCACTGGCAGAATAAAGATGTAGCTTGGCTATTAGCAGGTCGATTATTAGTCTAAGCTGGAGTCACAGGCTAACGGCACAGACTCACGTCTGTTGTGGCAAAGTAACAGGCTACAAAGCAAAGCAGAGTAGAATCTCCGGCAGCAGGGCACACCTCAGCCCAGCCACGTCGACGCTACCACCAAGTAACCCTATACTTTCTCAGGAAGCTAAAGAAATTCAGCATGTCCACATTGACTCTTACCCACTTTTACAGATGCACCATAGAAAGCATCCTATCTGGCTGCATCACACCTGGTATGGAAACTGCACGACCCAAGACCATAAAAAACTACAGTCGTGAACATAGCCCAGTCCATCAGGCGAACCTGCCTACTATCCATTGACCCTGGCTACACCTCCTGCTGCCTTGGGAACGTGGGCAGCATAATCGAAGACCCCTCCCACCTGGGTTATTCTCTCTTCCAACCTCTTCCATTGGACAAGAGATACAAAAGTCTGAGGCCACGCACTTAACAGATTCAAAATCAGCTTCTTCCCCGCTGTTACCAGACTCCTGAATGACCCTCTTATGGACTTAACTAATCTCTCCACACATCTTCTCTACTGAGTAGAACTGTACTCCTGTATGCTTCATACGAAACTGCATCTATGTATTTACATTGTGTATTTATGTATACCCTATGTTTTTTTTTCAGGTATGGAATGATCTGTCTGGACTGTATGCAGAACAATGGGCGGAATTCTCCGCTCCCGGGAAAAATCGGGAGGGCCGTCGTGAACTCGGCCGAGTTTCACGACGGCCTCGGAGGCCGCTCCTCACCCCCTATTCTCTCCTCCCGGCGGGGCTAGGAGCAGTGCTCCGTAACTCTCGGCCGCCGGGCGGCGCGCCGAGAGTGATGCGACGGCGGCGCCTATGTGACGTCAGCCACGCATGCGCAGGTTGGCCGGCTCCAACCCGCACATGCGCGGCTGACGTCACAACGGCTGACAGCTCGAACCCGCGCATGCGCGGTGGCCGTCTTTCCCTCAGCCACCCCGCAAGACATGGTGGCTTGATCTTGTGGGGCGGCGGAGGGGAAATAGTGCGTCCGATTGAGATGCCGGCCCGACGATCGGTGGGCACCGATCGCAGGCCTGTCCCCTCCCGAGCACAGTCGTGGTGCTCATTCCCCACCAGGCCCCCTACAAGCCCCAAAACGGGCGTCTCACGGCGATTTCATGACGGCAGCGACCAGGTATGGTTGCCGCCGTCGTGAAACGGTCGCGAACGGCAGGTCGCTCGGCCCATCCAGGTCGGAGAATCGGCAGTCGCCATGAAAAACGGCGAGCGGCGATTCTTCCGAGCGGGGGGTGGGAGAATCGCGGGGGGCGCCAGGGGGTCGTGAAATTAGTCGGGGGCCCTCCCGCGATTCTCCCACCCGGCGTGGGGAGCGGAGAATCACGCCCAATACTTTTCACTGTAAACAAATCTAAATCCATTTATTTTATTGTTTTTTTGAGGGGGGAACCTTACTGTCTACAAATTGCCTGCTGCAGCTGCCTGCAAAACAACAATGACGATAAGTAATTTGTTCCAAAATGTTCTGATGTCCTGAAGACATGAAAGGTGCTATACAAAAGGCATTTTTTTTAAAGACACAAGCAAAAACATGTTAGAAACCTTTGTACTCCCTTGCAAATGTTCTGATAATGATCACCAACCGTTTCACATTTCCAAACATTCCAACTGGTGGAATGGTACAGCTGACTTGAGAAAAAAAACAAGAAATGAATGATTTATAACAACAGAATCCATTCAGAAATTTTTTTTAAATCTCAATTTCCACCGAAGTTGTAGAATTGAGGAGTTCTAAACAAATGTTATATCAATTTATGAAGCAAAACATAGGTGCGGAATACAATTACAATTTGTAGTCATAGAACATCAGAATATAATGTTAGCTGAAATAAACAAAAGTGGATGCTATTTACCATGAGTCCTCACTCGAGGGGTTTATCTAGAAATCGCCAATGCGCGTTATATTTCAACTACATGCATTTTAATGAACGGAAGAGTCAAAAATCTATTTATTTTCTTTATTATTTCCAATCCACGGCAATATTTAACAGAGATCCAACATGTAGGTTCCGATAAAAATCCAAAAACTACATTTCAATGTTCGAATGAAGTTTTCCCAATATAAATGGCTTTAAATCGGCCTTCGGCTTGGCTGTACTCCACCTTCGATTCGTTCCAATTTTCTTTCAAAGCAGGTGAGTATTTTAATCTACAAAAGAAACCATGTGTTTACTGACCTTTTGAGTGGACATCGCTGGTCGAGGCAGCAAGCGGTGTCTTGGCGTCCGACCTCCGGTACACCACATGGACTCTCCCACTTTCTTCTTCCTGCTCTACTTTGTCTTTCTCCAGTGGTTCGATAAAGAATTCATCATTGTCTGTCCGAATCATACCAGCCTGAGTGACAGGATCAGAAATTAGACACTCTTAATTACTGGGGAATTGCTCATGCAGTTATCGTGCAGGTCAAGCTTTCATACACACAAATGCCCACTGGATTTCCATCGTTTGAGGATAGCTGAAGTTAAATACTTCATGAGAAATAATACAGCAGCCGTTCTTTAGTCTGACATTAAAAGCAATATAAAAGCAAAAACACACATTTCATCCCACAGGCCAACCTATAAAACTTGGAAATGTTGATGGACAGCTTCAATAATGCTGACTACTCGAAACACAATGTACAACTGAAAATCACTGCTGAGTAGGCCCAAGCCCAAGGTCACGGTTTCCAAGGTGGCTGAAGATGTTGTCAAATTCCTTTTCATTAGACTGGGTTTCAGGATTTTTATTACTGGAAGGGTATCGTATTCTGCTACTCAGTTTGTTTTGCCATGAAAACTGAAACCCAGTGGTCTCACGTCTGACATTCAAATTAGTTATATAGGGAGTTCACTAAAGCATGAACTTGTCATGACTCAAGCTGCAGTTGCACCCAATATTACATCAGTTTTATATCGGGGTGGGGGGGGGGGGGGGGGGTGGAGTGAAGTACATATTTTTGCAGTGATGAACTTGAAATATTTTAAATAAGAGCGCTGATGCTGCTAAATTTATTTACGAGGCATCTACATGTCCCCTAGAGAAAATTTAGATTTTTGACAATTTTATTTGTTGCATTTTCCTGACCCTTAAGTCACCCTTTCAAAAGGTTTCAAATGTCTGACATTATAATGCCAATTCTGGCTGCAGGCCTTGCTAAAAATGACCAACTCCAATCACTTTTTTTTTAATGTCTCATTAGGTCAGGTTTGCTGAGCTTTCTACTTTCTTCTAAAATATAATGTAGAAGAAATAAGAGTATAGAAAACTGCATGCACAGGATTATTAAAATTATTTGGCATTTTGGGTTATTTCCAATGACATAGTGACAATGTTTCCAAACCAGTGAAGCAGCATTCACTGATATTTTCGGAACACAAGTACCAGTCACACTCGCCATCCTACCCTCGAACAAGCTACCAACCTGGAAAGAGAGCTTCTGAGCTTGGAGCAGGCAGGGGCAAGTTGTGTACTGTACCTACCTCACCTGCCATTGTACTGCTGAGCTTTATTAGGAGGGAGGGTTAAAACAAAAGTGACATGATGGGGGCTCCAGCTATTCTCAATCTCTCAATGAGCTGCCATTCACTGGATCACTGTGGTGTGGGGGAGGCAGGGAGGGAGGGAAGAGGAGGATAAAAAAAGAGTGCACCCCATACTTTTGTGGTGGGGGCGGAGTCACCCCAAAGCTTGTAGGGGGTTCTCCATGGCCGTTGGGGGGAGGGGAAGTATTTTTTTGCAGATCGGGGCATTCTTTAAAGATGGTACCTGAATCTCCGTCGAGCTGAGTTGCTGGCTCTATCAGGCCCCTCCTGAGTGACGGCGTAAACGCATGCTCCCGGCCCAATTCTTTTTGACAGAGTGTCAGAAGATCGGGTCAGAGGTTTAGCTATGTTTCTGGACAGAAACACACTGGTTTTCAGTCAGAACCCAACACTGCCATTAAATTTTTTAAATGCCGCCTATTTAAAACAAAAACATTTAAATAGCAGATTGGTGAGTGTCACAATGAATGAATGGAGTGTTTGTCCAGTAATATCACATTATTTCTATGTTTTCTTCACAGAATATTAACCAAGGGACGCTGTCACTTGGTCTCAGTCATGTGCTGGTTCAACAGTACTTCAGCCATCTAAGAATTTCCTGTAACTAGAAACAGATTTTAACTATCTTGAAATAGATTGATCGTTGTAAGTTTGGTTGTAAATAATCACCTGGGAGAGGCTAACAGAGGAAAAATCAGACAGGAACAATCCCATAAAATGGACTGAAAATTGGATGGGCTCCTATACAATCTCTCAATCCCTTCCTCTCCCAATCCTTGCCTGATTTTTCAATATGTGCTCCAGCCGAACATTTATTTACACAATGCAAAAATGAGTATCTGCCTCATCGCTGATTGCACAAACTGTGCAACATTCAACGTGGCACTGGATCACCCAAGCAATGGAGTCTTCACTACTGCATGCCAGTTTCATGACTCCATATTCTGAAATGCCCATCCCATAACCTAAAAATTAGTGTTTAGGCTATGCGAGGAGCCGCAGAAAGCACTTAGAGCGTGGACCAGCATATTCTTACTTTAAAAAAGCACAATGATTATACATATTGTCAACAAGTTAATAAATGTGTGGTTAAACAATCCATTCCTTCAAGTACAAAAAGCATTCAATATTTGACAAAAATAAAAGCCACTGATTTCTGCTTAATGGACATGAGATAAACAAGGTTTTTTATTTCCTTAAATGGCCACCTGTAACAATCCATACCAAATTAACACTGACACTGGCATGTGTCACGTGTCATATAGAGCTGCACTCATTCACCTAATTAGAGTGTAACCGCTCTATCGCTGGCCCTTTATCATAATTAATATTCATCTGAATGTTAGAGGATAGGACAGACTTGAGTGATCAGACTTAATGTTGGTATCTGCTGTTATAATATAAAACTAGAGGCTGCAGTTTAGAATGTAGGTTCTGTGTTGTTACGTTACTTTGAGTAACATAAGCCGCTACTGGTATAGGCGTTGCTGAAGGATACTCCAGACTCTGAGGTAAGTTGAACGCATTTATTGAGTGGTTAACAAAGCTCCTAAATGAGTTCTACACTCTTACTAATCTGATTCTAGTAACACAGTATACTCTACTAACTATATGAACTTGCTCTAGACCACATGCTATGATGTAGTGGTGCTGCTAACCACACACGTTTTGCTCTCTAGGTTTCTGCCGGTGGAAGAGGCAGGGCCTGTGTGCCTTGTCCTTTTTATAGTGGTCATGTGGTGCCCTCTTGTGCTGATGCCACCTCTAGATGTCCTGATTACCCATTGGTTACGTCCTGTTCTGATGACCCATTGGTTACGTGTCCGCATATCATTATATCTCCTCCCCCCCCTACTATTTTTTCTATATGCCTGTGTAATGTGGTAATAGGAGCTGTGGTTGACAGTGCTAAAGAAAACAACCTGATTTGCATGACTTGTATATACAGTGGACATAAGAAGGTAAATGTTCATAAGTCCAGTCTCTGGCGTCTCCGTCTTATCCTTGATGACCTCTGGAAAGGAGGCTGAGGGGATGCCGGTGTCTTGATAGGTGTGTGGGAGTCATGACTGGTGGAATTGTGGTTTGTGGTGTCTTGAGGTGGCGCTTCAACAGACGGAAGTGGAGGGGGAATTGGTTGTGGGCGTATGATTTTCCAAAGTGCCCTTCGATTTTGTCGAACGATGGTGCCGTCAGCCGTTTTTATCACATAGGATCTGGGCACGGCCTGCCGAATGATGACAGCCAGGGCAGACCACCCATCATCAGCTGTTTTGATCCTGACAGTGTCTGCTGGGGATAGCGGGTCCAGATCGGTGGCATGTGCGTCATAGTTCTGTTTCTGACTGTTACGAAGCTGTTGCATCTTTTGTAGTACCGGTAGGTGATCTGGGTTGGGCAGGTGTAGGGCTGGAAGTGTTGTCCTCAGGTCCCTGTTCATCAGCAGTTGAGCTGGTGACATGCCAGTTGATAAGGGAGTCGTCTGGTACGCTAGCAGTGCAAGGTGTATGTCGGAGGCGGAGTGCGAGATTTTGTGGAGAAGATGCTTGACCCCCTTTTCGACTTTGCCATTGGACTGCGGGTAGTGCGGACTGGAGGTAATGTGTTTGAAGTTGTAGCTTTTAGCAAACGTGGTCCATTCTCGACTGTGGAAACAGGGGCCATTGTCGCTCATGACAGTATTCGGGATGCCATGCTGCAAGAACGTTTCTTTGCAACGCTTTGATGACGGTCTTTGATGTGAGGTCAGACAGCTTCAGCACCTCAGGATAGCTTGAGAACGGGCAGCTCGGTGGCCTATGGCGCTGAGGACCTGGGTTCGAATCCCGGCCCTGGGTCACTGTCCGTGTGGAGTTTGCACATTCTCCCCGTGTCTGCGTGGGTTTCACCCCCACAACCCAAAGATGTGCAGGGTAGGCGGATTGGCCACGCTAAATTGCCCCTTAATTGGAAAAAATAATTGGGTACTCTAAATTTATTTTTAAAAAAGGATAGCTTGAGAAGTAATCAATGAGTAGGATGTAGTCGCGACCATTCGCGTGGAATAGGTCATTGCCGACCTTGAACCATGGAGAGGTTTCCAGGTGGTATTGTTGGAGCATCTCCTTGCCCTGTGCTGGTTGGAACCTGTGACAGGTTTCGCAGACCAGGACCATGTCCGTGATGTCCTGGTTGATGCCGGGCCAGTAGACAGCTTGCCGGACCCCTGCGTCTGCACTTTTCTATGCCCAGGTGCCCCTTGTGAATTTGCCGCAGTTCCATGCACTAGAGACACAGCGGGATCACTATTCTGTTCATCTGTAGCTGGATTCCGTTGATCAGCGTTAGGTCATCTTTGATGTTGTAGAATTGAGGGCATGGCCCTTTCGGCCACCCATTATTGAGGCTGTGGATCTTTGGCCATTTCTTCTCTGATGAGAACGATTTTTTCGTCTGTCGTAGGGAGGTTTCTTGCGCACATTTGTACCTGCGATTCAATGTGCTGGATGATCTCCAGTGGCTCACTCGGTGAAGTGATGGAGCGGGGCAATGCATCGGCAATGATGAGCTCTTTGCCAGGGGTACACCAGATTGAAATCGTATCTCCGGAGTTTGAGCAGAATTCTCTGCAATCGGAGCGTCATGTCGTTCAGGTTCTTTTGGACGATGTGGACCAGAGGTCTGTGATTTGTTTCAACGGTAAATGTTGGCAGGCCGTAGATGTAGTCATGGAATTTGAGGATGCCGCTGAGAAGACCTAAACACTCCTTTTCAATCTGCGCGTACCTGGTCCATCGGTGTCATTGCCCGTGATGCGTATGCTACTGGGACCCATGATGATGTGTCGTTTTTATGTAGCAGAACCGCTCCAATGCCACCCTGACGTGCATTGGTCGAGATCTTAGTTGCTTGATCTGGCTCAAATAATTCGAGGACGGGTGCAGTGGTGAGTTTGGCCTTCAGCTCCAACCACCCTGTCTGGTGTTCCATCTTCCACTCAAAGGCGGTTGATTTATTGATTAGTTTTCTTAGGAACGTTGCGTGTGTGGCCAGATTCGGGATGAATTTGCCAAGGACGTTCACCACTCCAAGGCAGCGCAGTACTGCTTTCTTGTCCTCGGGGATTTTCATTGCCTCAATGGCGTTTATTTTGTCCATGTCCAGGCGTACACAGTGTTTCGATATCTGATCACCCAGGAACTTCAGCGTGGACATCTCAAAGCAGCACTTGGATTTGTTTAGCTTTAGGCCATGCTCATTTTTGAAGAAAATAATAGTCAGCACTTCGGTCCTTTATTTAACACAAAGTTCGTGGGGGATTAGATAGACCAAAGTCATTCCAAATGTCCCCCCTCTACAGAGGTAAGGCAAGGAATTTATATGTTACAGTAAGCAATATCTCGGACAAAATGCATTCTTTAGATAAGCAGAAAGACAGAAAAAACGAGCAGGCCTCGAGTTCCTCGCCTAAGAAAAATAATAATTGTCTGCTGTCAGCAAAACAGTGTGCAGCTGTCTGCTTATTTACATTGTATGACCTTCTGACTGTTTATTCAGAACCTCTTGACTAAAAAAATAAGGCAAAAGATCCATCATGCTTTGCCAAGTGCCTATTTCCATGAAATATAGTCAAGCAGCTGGTTAAAATGAATACAGAGTATTAAGGCAGCTAATCCACCAACTAAAGTCTCTTCTGCACTCATATACGCGTTAGAATACTCTCTTTAGTTGCGACACATGTCCCTCCGGAGTTGAAAACCAGATTATGACATTGTCAATGTAGACACGAACCCCATCTATTCCTTCCATCATCTGTTCCATGATGCGGTGGAATATTTCTGATGCCGAGTTGATGCCAAATGGCATTCGGTTGCAGCAGAATCTGCCAAAAGGCGTGTTGAAGGAGCAGAGCTTTCTTCTGGATTCTTCGAGTTCAATTTGCCAGAATCCTTGGGATACGTCCAGTTTTGTGAAGAAGCGCGCGTGTGCCATTTCGCTCGTGATTTCTGCCCTTTTTGGGATTGGATAATGTTCCCGCATAATTGTTTTTTAGATCCTTGGGATTGATGCAGATTCATAGGTCCCCTGAAGATTTTTTGACGCACACAATCGAGCTGACCCAGTCGGTTGGTTCAGTAACCTTAGAGATGATGCCTTTCATTCGTAGACTTGTGAGCTCTGCTTTCAATCGATCCCTCAGTGGAGCAGGGACTCTCCTTGGTGGGTGGACCACTGGTTTGGCGTCAGGCCGCAGTAGAATCTTGTACTCGTATGGAAGTGTGCTGAAGACATCTGGGTATTGGGTCAGTATGTCGTCGATGCTGGCCTGAAGATCCTGATGAGAGGGCATCATGGTGTAGACCCTTTGGATGAGGTTCAGTTGCTTGCAGGCTTGCGCACCTATCAGGGACGCCCTGTCTGGTTGGACAATCACAAATCTCAGGCTTGTCTCTATGTGTCGGTTGGACACTGTCAGATGGCATGACCCCAGTGTCGTAATTGCATTGCCATTGTAGCCCTGGAGTTGGCAAGCAGCTGGAAGGATTTTGGGAGCCTTCTTGATTTTCGTGAAGTCCAACTTCGAGATCAGGTTGGCGGAGGCACCCGTGTCCAGTTTGAACTGGATGGGGCATCGGTTGACATCCATCACTGCATCCATTCATCCTTGGAATCAACGGCAAGGATTGACGGGACTTGCGATGTGTCCGGTGTGGCGTATTCGCACTTCGTGATGATGCCTACTTGGTATGTTTTACCCAGGTAGTCATTATCTGGATCTGTAGCACTACCTTGATCAGAGTCATGCGTTTGGTGTTGCACACTTCTGATGCGATTCTATTTGAACTGTCGTCACTGACTCCTGAACTGTGGTGCAGATCTGCACAGGGCTGCATAGTGGTTGAGTTTCCCACATTGGAGACATGGTTTGCCTTTTGCAGGACATTTATTTCTAAAGTGGGCAGTTCCACAGTTTGCACATGTCATGATGTCAGCGTCATGACGTTCAGTGCGTTGTCGCGTATTCAAGGTGCGGTTCTCGGCCGTTTGCACATGCGCAGTGCGGTTCTTGGCCGCTTCGTATTCCCGGTCGTGTTGTGCATGCGCCGGGCCCCGGGAGGAGCGTGTGAAATGGCTGCCGTCGGAGATGTGGAGGCACTGCATCTGGGAGATGGCCTGAACACTCTCCACCTCGTGGGAGGTTTGTTTTTCACTCTCAGCATTTTTGTATTGTGAGTAGCGGTTTTTTGAATGTTCATTCACAGTGCACGTTTCAATAGTGATTTTTAAGGTCATGTGTTTGATTTTTAGCAATTGCTCTCGCAGAGGATCAGAGTGGATTCAAAAAACGATTTGGTCTCTGATCATGGAGTCCGTTATGTCACCAAAGTTGCAGCATTGCGCTAGCAGTCTAAGGTTAGTGAGATAACTATTGAAGGATTCATCTTTACCTTGCATCCTTTGTTTAAGGATGTAACGCTCAAATATTTTGTTTGTGTCAACCTCGCAGTGGCTGTCGAATTTTTCCAGGATAGTTTTGTATTTTCTGTCCTGCCCTACTGTGTATTGAAACGAGTTGAAGATCTCTATCGCATGGTCACCCGCAGTGGTCAGTAGGAGAGCTTTCTTCCAAGCATTGGTTTCACCATTCAAGTCAGATGCTTCTACAAATAGTTGGAATTTTTGTTTAAACAAACGCCAGTTAGCACTGAGATTACCGGTGGTCCCGAGTTGATGAGGAGCCTGTACCTTGTCCATCGTGCCTGGATTCGGTAGCTGTTTGACTGAGTTTGTCTCTAACCTTACTGAGTTGAACTAGGGAGATTGAGTAGCCACTCCTGCACCATGTGTTGTTAAAACATAAGTCGTTACTTGGTGTAGGCGTTGCTGAAGGATACCCCAGACTCTGAGGTAAGTTGAACGTATTTATTGAGCAATTAACAAAGCTCCTAAATGAGTTCTACACTCTACTAATCTGATTCTCGTAACACAGTATACTCTACTAAATATATGAACTTGCTCTAGACCACATGCTATGATGTAACGGTGCTGCTAACCACACACGTTTTGCTCTCTAGGTTTCTGCCGGTGGAAGAGGCAGGGCCTGTGTGCCTTGTCCTTTTTAGTGGTCATGTGGTGCCCTCTTGTGGTGATGCCACCTCTAGATGTCCTGATTACCCATTGGTTACGTCCTGTTCTGATGACCCATTGGTTATATGTCTGCATATCATTACAGGTTCCAGTGCTGCATATTAGTTTCCAATTTTGTGTATTTAAAATGTCACAAAATGTGGGAACAGAATTTCGTCCCCATAACTCTCCTGGGGTCCACAGAAATTCCTCAGTCCAGTCACCTGTCAATCATTCCCCTCCCCATCCTATTGATCTCTGGTCTATCTAAAAGATATAGGGCGCGATTCTCCCAACGGGAGACTGAGTGCCGACGCCGGAGTGAAACCCGGAGTGTTTCACTCCGATGTCGGAGGCCACTCCTCGCCCCCTATTCTCCACCCCCCCCCCCCCCCCAGGGGGCTAGGAGCGGCGGTTGGTGAATCCCGACCGCCCAGCCTTGACGCTTGCATGAAGTGGAGCGCCGGGAATGACGCGGCCGGCGGCACCGAAGTGACGTCAGCCGCGCACGCGCAGGTTGACCGGCTCCAACCCGCGCATGCACGGTTGCCGTCTTCCCCTCCACTGCCCCCGCAAGACATGGCTGCTTGATCTTGCGGGGCGGCGGAGGGAAAAGAGTGCGTCTCTTAGAGACGCCAGCCCGCCGATCGGTGGGCACTGATCGCGGGCCAGTCACCTCATGAGCACGCCCGTGGTGCTCGATCCTCCCTCCGCCCCCCCACAGGCCCCACACCTACTTGTCACGCGCTGTTCACGACGGCAGCGACCAGGTGTGGTTGGCGCCGGCGTGAACCAGTCGGGTTCGTCAGGCCGCTCAGACCGGGCCGGAGAATTGCCGGTCGCCGTGGAAAACAGCGAGCGGCGATTCTCCGAGCGGCCTGTCGAAAAACGCGACACGCCATTTTTTGGGGTGTGGGAGAATCGCGGGGTGTGCCAGGGCAGTGTGTCGTGATTCGCCCAGCCCTCCCGCAATTCTCCCACCCGGCATGGGGAGCGGAGAATCGCGCCCATAATACTTGCTGGTTCAGAGTCTGAGCCATATGATTTTGCAAAGACTCTTAACTATCAAGGTGCAAAATTGGGTCAGAATTTTCACCACACAGAATACTGCGAGGCCTGAATAAAATGGACATGGAGAGGATGTTTCCACTTGTAGGAAAACTAGAACTAGAGTACACAGTCTTAGACTAAAGGGACTATCCTTTAAAACAGGGGAGGAATTTCTTCAGCCAGAGGGTGATGAATCTGTGGAACTCTATGCCGCAGAAGGCTGTGGAGGCCAAATCACCGAGTGTCTTTAACACATTAAGACAGAGATAGACAGATTTTTGATCAATAAGGGCATCAGTGGTTATGGGGAGAAGGCAGGAGAATGGGGATGAGAAAAATATCAGCCATAATCAAATGGTGGAGCAGACTCAATGGGCCGAGTGGCTTAATTCTGCTCATTTGTCTTATGGATAATCAGATGCTCTTTCCTGCGGTAGGAGAGTCAAGTCTAGGGGACACAAGTTTAAAGTGCGTGAGGAAAAGTTTAGAACAGATGTGCGAGGCAAGAGTTTTTATTCAGAGGGTGGTAAATATATGGAATGCACTGCCTGGGAGGTGGTGTGAGCAGGTATGGTAGCAGCATTTAAGGGGCATCTAGGCAAATATATGTATAGGGTGGAATGTAAGGATACAGACTCCGTAAGTGCATACAGTTTTAGTTTAGGCAGGTTCCATGGTCGGTGCAAGCTTAGAGGGCCGAAGGGCCTGTTCCTGTGCTGTATTGTTCTTTGTACTCGATCAAGTTTGCTCAGTCCTTGTACTGTTTGCTTCACAATCCTTCAATCTGATTGGTTATGGGGATACACTGTTTTTTACCCTGTTTTCCAAGTCCCAAATGTCTTGGTTTCCTCCCTGCGAAGTTATCAGCTTGCACCATCAGCAACTTGTTTTGAACTGAACGGTGCAAAGGCACGTCTAGCTGACAGCAGACGCCATTGGGAACATGGGTCACAAAATCAGGCGTGGAGATCTGCATGCCTGATTCATCAGCCGTGTATTGTGAAGAAAGCATTTGAAAACTTTTTGGAACTTATGCTACAGGCCAACTCAAGCTACAATCTGCTGTAAATACCATGAAAATTTTTGGTAATTCACTGAATCTTACAATTTGTTCCATCGTGTTGTTCATCATAGCTCACGGGCAAATTATGATCTAATTTGTCTAGTTTTTGGAGTAGGCTTCTTTAAAGGTGAATCGGGCTTTTTTAGTGTTTTGAAAGTTTTTTTTCCTTGCTATGTGGTTTAAACTGCTGAGGTCTCGTGGCGCAATGGGTAGCATAGCAGCTCCACTACTGAGCCAAAAGCTCTGGTTTGGGTCCCACCCTGAGACTTGGTGGCCATTGAAGATGCATTCATAATGTGGTCAAACAAGTTATTAACTTGGAAACCCTTCCAATAAGCTTATGGTGGGTGATAGGAGCTAGCGTGTTCCTTTGTCAGCCAGTATCATGTGTTAGCTGCGGCGCAACATTCCCCACATTAAAAAGTTCCATACGCAAGCTTTTGCCACGGGCTGTACTCTGTGGAACGTGACCTCCCCTCATTGGCAATTTTGGCAGACTGCTCGTGTTGGCCAATAATGGCAAAAAAGGGACACATGTTAAAATCACAGCTTCATTGAGGCAAGTCATTTACTATGACGATCATTTTATATGGGTCAGATTATTAGTGCCAGCCAGTACCCGAAACTAATCAAACAACCTTGATTAGATTGCAGATTGAATTATTAGGTTAAAAATTGATAAGCAAGGACTTGTTAGATCTGCCGGGCTCGTCCTACCCGTGCTGGGGATCGGGCCCGGGGGTGCACTGCCCTTATGAGGTGCAGTGCGAGGGGCTTGATGACCCCCTAACTGGTGAGTTGAAGCATTCGGGGGTCCAGAGGCTGTGGTAGGGGGTCTAGAGTTTGGGCCGTCATTTTTAAATGAGACCCCCGATCTCTTCCTGCATTGCCGAGCAGAACTCGTTAGTGCAGGGAATGGGACTAAATACGACCTTGGCAGGGCAACCTCACCTAGGCCCAGAAATGAAGCCGAGCACCATTTAATAACAGCATCATTCTCGGCGCTGCCAAAGCCGGGAAACGCCTGGCTAAACGCTCCGAACACAGGACTCTTTTTCATCTCTGATTAATCACGCCCAGGTTTAACTAATGATTGAATTATTTGGTGAGGTGACAAAGAAGGTTGATGAGGGTAACACAGTTTATGTGATGTTGTGCACATAGCCTTCCAAAAGGCTTTTGATAAAGTGTCACATAAAGTTAAAGCCCATTAAATTAAAGAAACAGTAACAGCATGGACAGGAGTTTGGCCGAGTGACAGGAATAATGGTGAAGAGTTGATTTTCAGGCTGGAGGAAGATACATAGTGAGGTTCTCCAGGACTCAATGCTAGGCTTTTCGTAGTCTATATTAATGACCTAGACCTGGGTGTGTAGGGCACATAGTCAGCACTTGCAGATAACACAAAAGTTGGAAGTATTGTGAACTGTGCACAGGATAGTGATAGACTTCAGGAGGACATAGGTGGGCGGAATGGGCAGCGAGGTGTGAAGCAATAAATCTTTGTAGAAAGAACAAGGAGAATGTAAAAAAGAGACTTACATTCATATAGCTTTTTTCACAACCAACGGACACCGCCAAGCACTTTACAGCCAATGAAGTAAGTTTGTGATGTTTTTGATAAAATAAAGGATACAATTCTAAAGAGGATTAAGGAGCTGTAGGGGTAAATGTATACAAATTATTGAAGGTGGCAGGACAGGTTGACCAATCTGGTTAAACATTTTACAGGATTATGGACTTTATAGACAGAGGCATAGAATACAAAGCAATTTATGCACTGGTGAATCCTCAGCAGCACTCAGTCTCAACTGGAGTATTGTGTCCAATTCTGGGCACCAGAGTTTAGGAAGGACCTGAATGCATTAGGGAGGATGCAGAAATTATTTACAATAATGCTTCCAAGAACTAGGGAATTCAGTTACACGGATAGATTGGAGAAGCTGGGATATTCTCCTCAAAGCGCAGAAGGCTGAGAGGAGATTTGATAGTGGTGTTGAAAATCTTGAGAAATGTGGACCAAGTAGATAGGGAGAAAAACTGTTCCCATCAGCAGAAGGGATGAAAACCAGAGGACACAGATTTAAGGTGATTGGCATAAGCAACATGAGGAAAAACTGGTTAGAAAACACATGTGGAACACATGGCCTGAGATTGTGATGGAGGCAGAGAATTGGATAATTACCTGAAAGAAAAGAAAATTGCAGTGTATCCAGGGAAAAAGGGTGAGTGGAACTAGCAGAGTTTCTATTGGAGAGCGCCAGCACAGAGGCAGCAGGCCGAATGGCCTTATTCTGCGCTGCCCCGATTCTAAGATTCCATGTTGTCATTGATTTCATTTTCTGCTATTGCAATGGAATTGTGGACAAAATTGCAATGATATGTATAATCTAAGGAGAATAAGGAGAGATGATGTTCATATGTATATCAACACTAGATAGCATCACTGAGGAGTCTTGTAAAAGGCTGCATCTCTAAGTATTCTGGGAGAAGCTGATGGAGAAGGATACTGTGAGGCTGAGTTAGAGTGTTGGTTGTATTAGAGAGAGATAATGAATTACTATAACATAGATTCAATACTATTATTTTGTTAGCTGTTACTCAGTAGAGTGCGAACCATTTCAAGTAGTGTAAAATAAATTAAATTTGGTTTAATGGGCTGGTTTAGCACAGGGCTAAATAGCTGGCTTTTAAAGCAGACCAACAGCACAAGTTCAATTCCAGTACCAGCCTCCCCGAACAGGCGCCGGAATGTGGTGACTCGCGGTTTTTACACAATAACTTCATTTGAAGCCTACTTGTGACAAAAAGCGATTTTCATTTTTTCATTTTAAATACATCTCTTAATGTTCTTTGTAAACACTATGACATTTGGCTATCTTGGAGAACAATACAAGGAACATTACAAAAACCTCTGTGATCAGCCTTTGTACTGATTTCGACTGACGATAACCAGTTGCATCATCATATCTGATTAAGAAGTCAAAAACTGGGAGACGTATCTTCAATTTATGATGTCAACTGTACGGAGGCAAGTGAAAACTTCACCAAACATTAATATACTTTCCACTCCCTATGGTTTAGCTCAGGGTTACTGGCACATATGCTGACCAGATCAATGCTTCCTTACCACACTTCTTCTAAATTCCAGCTTTACATTTGGTATATCATGGCTCCTTAACATGCTCTTTTCATAAAATTACAGTAAACTTAAAATGCATAAAACTATAAAGATCATGCACTGAAAAAACTGATTCACCCCGGCACTGTGCAGTCAAACAATTAGAATCAAACAGCTGTCCAGCTCCAAACATTTTTGGCTTGTATCCAAAAGAAATTTAAACCAAACTCCAAAAGCTACGCCAGTGAAGACTGATGTTATGCCAAACGGAACATATGGTTTATATGAAGAAGCTGCTTTCAGACCACATTATATGCTACAAAGGATTTCACAGTGGGGAGAAAACAGAGGGAAAACAAGATGCTGTATATGTGCGCAGCCCAAAGCAACTCCTAGTTTTCAGCTCGTGGTGGGCGGGAAAAAGCATCAATGGCTCACCATCGTGGGCAAGTTTCTTGGCCAGCAGTACCAAATTCCATGCTGTGAGCTAATGCTGCACTGGTCGTGGAAAGGGGTCACCAAAAAAAATACTTTAAAAAGGAGCATGATGGAAAAATGAGGACACAAACAGCAATTTTGACCGTATACGTGAATAAATATAACTGTAAAGGTGGCATCCATTCATATAAACAACCTCTAAATCACAGTGCAAAGGAATTCTTTCAAATGTTGCCAAGTAACTTTATTACCAACTTTCCTAGTTTTACGATAAAAGATGTTTTCAACTATGTTCTTTTCAAAGTGCGAGTCAACCAAACCACAGCACTGATTATGTTACAGGTCACAAAAATAAAAGTGTTGGAGCATAAATTTACATATAAAAATCTGTGAAGAATAATAATCCAATATTTAAATATCTCTGCAGTTTTTAAAAGAATTTAAAGCTTAAAAATTCTGTTACATAAAAGAATGTACAAATGTTTACATTACACAGAATAGAGGAAAAAGAGAGGTGCACAGCCAGCACCCTCCAGAACATTTATGCTCTCTCGATGTCCCCATCAATACCTGGCCACCAAACATAACTCCAGGTCAATATTTTCATTTTCGACGCCCCGGATTGCCACTATGCTTTCGCCGCCCAGATTCCCAATATGCAAGTCCTGCAGCAGGGCCTCTAAACCCTGTGGGGGTGGTGGTGGGGGGGGGGGGGGGGTGGGGGGGGGGGGGGGGGTGACCACCCAAGCAACCCACAATGTAACTCTATCCTCTCAACTGAGCTCAGAGACCTTCTGAGCAAAACACCGAAGAGTCGCTGGGAGGGCCTCCTTTGTACTGCAGGACCCGAAGCTTCGCCAACTCCGGGTATCGCTGTGTCCACGCACACACCTGAGCAGTCATCTCCAGCAAGGTGTCCATAAAATATAGCTTCGCAATCACAGCCTCATGGCCAACGGCTGATGGCGTTGCATGGCCAATCTTAGTACCCGGCGGGCCTGAAAAGTGTATTCGTACATGTCAAGAGGCTGCGCCCAACGCTGGATCCTGAACGATGTGATTGGCAGGATGCCCTTATCCTCCCTGAAGAGACCGAGCAACAGCTTGTGGTCCACTAATCCCACCTTTGTTACCAGTATAATGAAGCAGAGGAGGCTGATGGTAAGCATAAGAGCATAACACAGCATCTCACTCCCGATGCAATCCTAGCTGGAAGGATTTATCTCACCAGGCGGCCCTGATCTGGGCCTGCTTTTAACCTTTGCTCATAATGAGCTCCAGGTGTTAGGCCTCCATCACTACCTGGGCAGCTCGCACTCCACGAGCCCATCAATGAAGGCTTCCCCGTGGTCTTCGTGGCAGTTACGACAGATGGAAATAAACTTTCGGAATACATTTGACGAACAGCAAGCAAATAAAGCAATCTGGCAGATCGATAAAAATTGGAAGACCATTGGCCACAACCAACATGATTTCCTGTAATATGCGTCAAGCTTCGCATGCCAGAACTCAGGCATCAGATATTCTTAAATAAAAATTTACGATAAGGCAGTTGGCTCATGAAATAACAATGAATTGCAACTGAAGAGTTAGCACCGCATCAACGAAAGAGCACCAAAACCACCAAAATGGGGAATTAAAATCAGTCAGTGTCTACTTGTGCCGCATCACTAGGGGGAGCACCTCTTACACATGCACAGAGGAAGAGTCGGTCACAGAAAGTGAGAAACGCTTTCAAGTGCAGCTGGTATCTTATGACTCATTTTAACATTTGCAATAGACAGGCAGCTGAAATTAAACTGAAACCTGTTATTAGGAGGGAAATTAAAACAGAATCACGTTACGTTGAAACATAAGATGCTGAGGTGATTTGGCATGGGGATGCGGAGAGGATATTTCCCCTTGCGAGGGAGTCCCCAACTAGGAGACAAAGTTTAGATAGAATAGAATAGAACAGTACAGCACAGAACAGGCCCTTCGGCCCTCGATGTTGTGCCGAGCCATGATCACCCTACTCAAACCCACGTATCCACCCTATACCCGTAACCCAACAACCCTCCCCCCTTAACCTTACTTTTTTTAAGGACACTACGGGCAATTTAGCATGGCCAATCCACCTAACCCGCACATCTTTGGACTGTGGGAGGAAACCGGAGCACCCGGAGGAAACCCACGCACACACAAAAAACCACGTTTCTGCCATTTAAGACTGAGATGAGGAGAATTGTTTTTTTTTCAGGGGGCCATTAATCTGAGGAATTCTCTCCCATGGAGGCTGGGTCATTGAATAAATTCAGAGCGGAGTTAAATAGATTTTTGGATCGACAAGGGGTCAAGGGTTATGGGAGGCAGACAAGAAAGTGGAGCTGAGATAACAATCAGTCATGATCTTATCGAATGGTGGAGCATGCCCAATGGGCCAAACGGCTACGTGTGTGTGTGTGTGTGTGTGTGTGTGTGGGGCAAACTGAGTGCGATGCTCCCAATCTGCGGCACCGTCCGTGTCATAATATACACACAAGTAAATGATGGTGCATAGACAGACACTGACTGATACACTGAATGACCAATCAACACACAGAACACAGCAGCCAATCACTAGACAGGACACGGCCACTATAAAGCCAGAGGTCACTAGTTTTCCCGCTCTGTTGGGATGCAGCCTCTGAGACAGCCAGAGCCCGTGATCAGCAACACGAACATCCACCATGTGCTAGCAGTATAGTCTGGTCAGGTTAGCCTCAGGTCTCCAGTCAACCTAACATAGTGTCAACCCACAGTGCAAGTATGTTTAACAGCTCATAGTTAAATAAAATAGAGTTGTACTTCTACAAGTGTTGGTAGCCTGTCTCAGTCACTGCTATGGTAAACGCAGTCCTCACAGACCCAGCATACCCAACACATCAGCCCGCGGCCCGGTTGAACCCCTTGCTGGGCCTGAACCAGATGAGCCTATTTGAGTGAACATTTAAGTATGCTCGGCTTTTTTCAAGATGAAGTCTTCGGGCTCCTGGGATTCTCCGGTGGGAATCACAACTGGTCTTCACCAACGGAGAACAGATGTGATGTGATAACTACGCCAGGAGCTGGTTTAGCTCACTCGGCTAAATCGCTGGCTTTTAAAGCAGATCAAGCAGGCCAGCAGCACGGTTCGATTCCCGTACCAGCCTCCCCGGACAGGCGCCGGAATGTGGCGACTAGGGGCTTTTCACAGTAACTTCATTGAAGCCTACTCGTGACAATAAGCGATTTTCATTTCATTTCAGGAGGCTCGGAGACCATTGGAGCCCCTGGGTGGTCGGTGGACAGGGCACACTGGCACCCTGGCAGTGCTGGGGGGTTGGAATTGAGGGGGGTGGAATTGAGGGGGAGGGGCGGAGAGATCATGAAAGGAGATGGCCACTAAAGGTGGCGCACTTAGCAACCCCGTATTGATGTGTTTCTCACCTTGGTGGAGGGACGGGGGTAACTTTCAGGGGGGGGGGGGGGGGGAGGAGGTAGCGCCTGATGCTGACTAGAAGGGAACAGGTCTGAAGGGAGACCCTTTGGAAGAGCCCCAATGCCAGTCATCCTGGCAGGTTGGGGTGGGGTGTGGCGAGAGAGAGGGAGAGAGAGGGAGAGAGAGAGAGAGAGAGAACGAGAGAGAGAGAGAGAGGGAGAACGAGAAAGAGAGAGGGAGAACGAGAGAGAGAGAGAGAGAGAGAGAGCGAGAGCGAGAGCGAGAGAGAGATTGGGGTAGCCTTCCGATCTGAGGCTGTGCTGCCAGAGTCTTCAGGTCCCACTTTCTTGCTGGGTTTCACGACACACTCCAAAAAATTGACAAGTGTGGGAGAATTGTGATGGAAATTACACCAGCAGTGGGATTCACACTGGTTTTCCGGGCCAAAATGACACTAAGGGTTGGTTTCTCCAGCCTCCCGGCTGCGTGTCTCCTGGCAGCAGGAGAAGTAATGCCTTTCGTTGACAGCAGGATTCTCTGCTCCTGTTGCCGTCAATGGGAATTCGCATTGAAGCTACCCTGTGCCACCTGTGGGGCATGTTTCCTGCAGTATCCAGACAAAATATTGTAAACCTAATTTTCAGAATAAAACAAATAAATGTCAACATCATTAAACTAGCGTTTGACAGAAACATAGGGTTGATTTTCCAACTGTGCTCCCAGCCTTGCCCACTGGGACACAAATCACAAATCTGGGCATGCATTTTCTCAACATTAATTTTCTCCCAACAGGTAGGGCGCCTCATAGGAAGTTGAATGTCTGATGATAATTCCAAGTGGTTATCTTTTCTGTTCTCAAAATGGCTCCATACAGATTCCCATGTTCACATCAGAAGTTTGGAACTTCCATTGAATTATCAAAGTCTGTGAATAAAGAGGTTAATTTAACTAGTTGGTTCCTCCGTCACTAAGCATGCAATGCTGATGGACTATGAGTGCCTGAATTTATCAGTGTCAATATGGTATCACTCTCATGAACTACAGACAATTCTCCCAAAACGGAATAAAGTCCACTAGAATGCACGTTTAGCCTTGTGTTTCCCGGAGCTCACAGTGCCGAGAAACACATGCTATTCAACGGAACTCATGTTGTTATAAGGTACCTGAATAAGGAACGTGCAGCCTATTCCGGACCGCCCCACCCCAGCCCAAACGCACTTTGGGAGGATCACCGGCCCCACCCACACCTCCTGACACCCATGTAGGGCACTCCCAACGAGATCAAAAAAATGTCAGGCTGGCATCTTGGCAGTGCCAGCGTAGCACCACCCATGCCATCTGGCAGTGCCACCTGGGCAGTGCAAGTCTGGCAGCCAGGTGACACTGCCAAGGTGCCAGGCTGGCACTGCCAGGGTGCCCAAATGGCACCATCAATGCCAGGGCACCACCCTGCCCGAAGGGCATTCAGCTGGGGGCCTCCAATCCCTGGGAGACACCCACAAGTGGCGTTCCACCTGATCCCTGTTTGTGGAGCCCAGTGCCCAATGGCACTCAACCCAGGTCTTCTAGGCAAAGGGGATAAATCCCAAAGCCTCAGGTACCTCGGGAATCTTCACATTAGAGTGAGGCTAGCTGTCTCGCTCTAATATGCAGATTTGCCAAAAAGATTGTACTGGATCTCATGAGGAATTGCAAGCCGGGTAGATCCCAGGAGCGGGGTCTCCCGGCTTTCATCGGACACACTGCGCCGCAGCGAGCTGCTTCTCAGGCACAGCGTGACCATGGGATCATGCCCGACAACTTTGGTGCTGCAGCAGACGTTTTTCTCCTTCGTTAAATAGAGCAATGGTCAGGTGCAAGAGCACAAAGTCATGACTCATCCTGCGAATTCCGGCCTTGAAATGCATGAAACAAAATCCTAGTACTCTAAAGGACATGTTCCAATTTTCTGACTGGAAACTGATGTACTCTGCCCCGTTCACAGTTGTGCATTACTCGCTGGCCCCCATTGTCCTCCTCCACAGGGCAGGTAAAGATAAACTATTTCTCACTGGTTGGAGATTCTAAAACTAGAGGGCACGGTCTAAAAATTAGGGCGAGATGTTTGAGGAGAGATGTTCGGAAGAACTGCTTCACTCGAAGGGTGGTAGAGGTTTGGAACTCTCTCACCCACAAACAGCAGTTTCAGCCAGATCAATTGGTAATTTAGAATCTGAGGTTTTGTTCAGCAAAGATATTAAGGGATATGAGCCAAAGGCAGGTATATGGAGTTAGGTCACAGATCAGCCATGATCTCATTCAATGGCGGTACAGGCTCGAGGGGCTGAATGGTCTACTTCTATATCTATGTTGCTATGTTCCACTATGCTCTAACCTTCTCCACAGTGCTGTCCAGGTCAAAATTAGACCATTCAAAGGATTACAAACATGCTCAATCCCACACATTGAATGGGATCACCCATGTCTACAGTGTTTTGCGTGGCTCGTCCATCCCACTACAGCGCTCGCCTTCGGCAGGACAGAAGATGCCGCCTGCGGGAAGGGCTGGGATATTTAATCCTTTTTTAAAAACATTAATTTTTGACAGAACGTGGATTAGGCCGGCATTTATTGCCCATCCCGAATTGCCCTGGAGAAGGTGGTGGTGAGCTGCCTTTTGAATCACGGCAAGTCCCTGTGGTGGTACACGCCCCCAATCCTGATAGGGAGGGAGTTCCAGGATTTTGACCCAGCGACAAAAAATAACTACAAACAACGTCAGGGTATTAAAGTTTTCTGTTGATAACTAAACAATATTACATTTTGAGCTAAACTGGAGAAATTCAGCACCTTGAAATATTGTACATCGTGTGTAAAATTACAAGGCAAGGCATATAGTTGTAGAACGAACAAATTCTCACTGCAAGATCAATGATCATCCCAGAATGCGGTCAGTCAAGCAAACGTTTTGAGTAGTTCTCTTTTACCTAACGTTTGTGAAAGATACTTTTAGATTGAAGCACCAGAATTAGGAGTCCTAGGATGTCATATTAGTTTTAAATAATAAAAAGTTTTAATGATCTGTAATAGGATGAGTTTAGTCTCCGTGAGTGCTGTGGACACAAAAAGCCACCCGCCTTCCCGACGACTTGGCATCTTTCGACTGGAGGGGAAAGGTGGAGAATAGCATTCCAAGCAACAAACCAATTGAACCTTTCAGCGGCCAATTAAGGGCCTCTTTCTACCAGTGGCAAGCAAACTCTGGCAGCCTCCCAGCATGCTCGGGGACCGCGGACTGATGGAGTGTGGGGGGAGTGGGGGTAAGGGAGAGGGTGATGCCCTCAATCTCCGGACATGCTTTTGGTCCACGGAGGCCCAACAATGGTAATGGTTCCCCCATGGCACATCACCCACCGCCCTCACTTGGACCCTTCTTGACTGGCCCCAGCACCATGACACAATATATCATTCCCGGTGGCAGCTCGGGTGACCACTACCTAACTGCCGGCACCTGAGAAAATGTAACTAGGAATCCCAGCTTTCCGACTCAGAGTGAGAACACCTGCTACGATGAATAAGCTCTGTTTGTTATCTCGGTTTCTTTCTCCGCCAGTTGCCGGACCTGCTGAGTATATCCAGTATTTTTATTTCAGATTTCCTGCATCTGCAGTAGGTTTCCCTGATCCTGAGACTGTGTCCCCGTGTTCTAAATTCTCCAGCCAGAGAAACTATCTCACAGTATCTACCCCGTCAAGCCCCTTCTGAATCTTGCATGTTTCAGTGAGATCACCTCACATTCTTTTAAATGTCAGAGAGTAAGGGCTCACTTTACTCAGCCCACCATCAGAGGACAACTCTCTCATCCCCGGAATTAACCTATTGAACCTCCACTGCACCACCTCCAAGTTAAGTATATTCTTCCTTCAAAATGGATAATAATACTGCACACAGCACTTCTGGTGTGGTCTCAGGGAAGCCCTGTAGAATTTATAAATATCCTTTCATTGGCTGTGAGCATTACTACCAAGGCCAGCATTCGTTCCAAATCCCTAACTGAATAAGAAACTGATGGTGAGCTACCTTCTGAACAACTGCAGCTAGCATTGTCCGGCAGTGCTTTTAGGAAGGGAGATCAAGGATTTTCATCCAGCCACAATGAAGGAATGATGTCCTTCAAGTCAGGATCATGTGTGGTTTGGAGGGGAACCTGCCGGTCGGTGGGTGTTTCCATGCCTCGCCTGCCCTTGTTCATTTGGGGAGTGAACGTTCCAGGTTTGAATGGCGCTGTTAAAAGGAGGCTTCATGACTTCCTGTAGTGCAACTTGTATGTGGGCACACACTGCTGCCGGTTGTGGAGGGAGCGAATGTTCAACAAAAACAGAAAATACTGGACAATCTCAGCAGGTCTGGCAGCATCTGTGGAGAGAAAAGGGAGCTAACATTTCGAGTCTGGATGATTCTTTGTCAAAACTTTGACTTTGGTCGATTTGAAGTTGGTGATTTAAATTAGTGGATGAGGTGTTAATCAAAAAGGGGTGCTTTGTCCTGGATGGTGTTGAGCTTCTCGACTTTGTTGGAATTGCACTCATCTAGGCAAATGGAGAATATTGCATCACACTCCTGACTTGTGCCTTGCAGATGATTGTCTGGCTTTGAGGAGTTAGGAGGTGAATTGCTTGCGATAGAATTCTCAGCCTCTGACTTATTCTTATAGCCACAGTATTTATATCGCTAGTCCAGTAACAGCCAGACTTCCTTACTTCTGTACTCCAATCCTCTTGCATTAAAGGTCAAAATGTCATATGCTTCCCCAATTGCTTACTGTACCAGCATGCTAATTTATTGTGTTCCTTCTATCAGTGCACTCATGTTTCTTTGAACCTCCACATCTAGAAGTTCTTTCTTGTAAAAATATTCTGCTATTCCATTTGTACTATCAAAGTGAATAATTTCACATTTCCCCACACTATACTCCATCTGCCACTGTTTATATCTCTTTGCAGTGTTCAACTCAGCTTTCCCACCTGTATTTGTACTGTCAGCAAACTTGGATACGTTACGCTCATTCCCTTTGTTTAAATAATTCATACTGATTGTCAACGGCTGAGGCCCTACCACTGATCCTTGCAGCACTCCACTGCAGCAGTTACAGACTGACAACTTGAAAATGCCACATTTATCCCTAATCGCTGCTGTTAAAAAAGATCCTCCATCAAAGCTAATATACAATACCTCTAACTCCATGAGCCTTTATCTTGTATTGTATCCAATATCTTTTGGAAATCTAAATATACTACATCCATTGGCTGGTCTTTACCTACCCTATTAGCTACATCTTCAAAGAACTAAAATTTGTTAAACACCATTTCCCTTTATAAAAACATGTTGAAACTATTTGATCAGACTACGATTTTCGAAACACATTGTTAGGATTTCCTTAATTTCCTAGATTCCAGCAATTTCCCGATGACTGATATCAGGTTAGCCCGGCCTGTAGCTCCATACAGCTGGCATCACAGGAATCATCCCCAGCAGTCGGGTCCTCGTGTTTGGGTCAGCTCACATGCAAACTGGGGACTGGGAAAGGGAAGCCTGTGGCAGGAAATTCTAAACAAATTTTAAAGTTAACTTTCCTATGCCTCTTCCGGCTCGGAATTCACTTGCAGGATCTCTGCAGCTGCATTTGAGAATATCGTTGTTGGATTATAACTTTATTACTTTAATGAGACCCCCATTGGCCAGGGTCTTAGGGGATTGGTTAAATATTCCTATAAAGGACGTGGGATCTGAAATGGACAAAAGCCTGCGAGATGAATACTAGGAATGGCTGCGGCAGACTGACAGCTTTATGAGAAGGTGAGAGGATCACTGCATTTCAATGAGAATATTGATTGGCTGTTTGGAATTCCCCACTGAGACTAGGGTTCCCCAGAGGTGCCGAAATCCAAGTCGACTAAGGAAGGGTCCCAACTTCAAAACTGTGCAGTAGGGAACTGTTGAAATGTCCATCCCGGCAATAGAACCGACAAAGGTGGGAATGCTGTGCGTATGCTGGCAACCCACATTCTTATCCTGCACCTGCCAAAATTGCCGGAAACAGGAACAAGGTCGGAATTTTGGAATTGGCCCCGACCCACCATTTCTAAAGGCCCCCTAGCTCAATGGAATCCGGGTTTTAGAGTTAACTATCCCTTCCTGCTACATTTTCCAACCACTTCACAAGATGTTCATCAATCCTTCACGAGGAGAAGTCGCACAGGACGCCAGGCAGCATCCTGTCACAGGGCAGGAAGAGCATACCTACAGATCTTGAAGATCCTGGCAGTCAGGGGAAGGGTCGTTGTGGAAACCATGGCCACTGGCAATTCTGCAGGAGATTCCTTGCAGGTTTCTTTATATCTAATCATCTTTGTCTCTGCACTCATCCCACACACTTTTCATGACAAGCTGCAGATACCTGTCAACGCCGCCTTTCCCTCTTCCATCAACCAATTGTCAGCTTCATACTATTCATGGAGCTAATGAGCTGCTAAATAATTGAGGGCTGCAAAAATGTTTGCAGTTTGCTCACCAAAATTGGAGAAATTGTGCTCAACAGGAAGAATATTTCATGGTTTATGGATTGGAATATTTACATTCTCCTTCCAAGTAAATGTGTGGAATTTTCTGTGACCCCACAAATAGCCTCATGTGAACCCCTATCTATAGCCATCGCCTGACCTGGAGTTCAACTCTTATTTAATTCTTGCATGGACTCTTCAGCTCACCTCTGTTTGCAGTTACCACTCTGCTGGTAGGTAAGTAACGTCGCCTTAGTCCCAGATTACCATTTGAGGGGGAGTGCTGACCAAAATCGATTTGGTGATTTATCCGGATCGTGGGTGATTTAACCGGAGGATCACCGCACCTCAGGCAAGGGACAAGGTTGAGAAGGCAGGGCCTTCGTGAATAACCTCAGCCAGTCTGGGAATTGAACCCACGCTGTTGGCCTTACTCTGCACCACAAACCAGCTGTCCAGCCAACTGAGCTAAACCCGCTCCTATAATATGCTACTCACCCCACTACACCAGTCCTCATTGGTAATCCCAATGGTAATATTCAGCGAGTCTCCCAATATCAATCAATACACACAAATGGATGAAGTTACAGCTGACAAGTCAAATCCATTAATAAATCCGTCTTTTGTATATATCTAAAACTAACACATATCCACGTTTACATCCATTCACCCCATTTAAAAATAACTGACCTCTCAGTTATCAGTTCCTAATATGAAAATAAGTAGGCTTGTTAAAGGGTTCATATCATAAATAATGAATGTCTTCATCAATGACTTTCTCACTCAAAGAGATTAAGTTGCAGCTGACTTTCAGCATTGACTGGGGTCATCTCAGAGAGCTGGCTGAATGTTGCACTGGGGGTGTTCCACGGAGAGGTATGCTGAGGCGCACATCTGGAACTCTGGTGGGAGCTGACCTTGGGAATTCCTCCGAGGACTAACATAAGAGGATTTGTTTTGGGGCTGGTTTAGTGGGACGAATCTCGTGTCGGTTATTGAGAACTATAGTCGGACCAGGTGAGGGCTATTTGCAAAGGTGAAATGCAGGCGGTTTGCATTTTTGCTGTCGCAGCGCAATTCAGGTAATTCCAATCTGTCTTTGTTATATCTCAACGCCCTTCACACTCACCCAGACATACAAACATCCACAGCATCTTGCAATGCAAATTCCGTTTTGCACTGTCTTTTGGGGGAAGCATGCTAACATATGTTTTGCTTTCACTGAGCACTGACTTTCCTTCTCCCAGTGACACACTTCTGCTATCTTACCTTTGTGCCACTATTAGCACCTTCTACAGTCCTTCGCACTGCCTACACAGTTCCTCTGTCCTGAGCCCTGTACATTGTTATGCAATCTCTCATAGTTCCCACCCATCACTGACCTTCCACTTCGCTCCACCTATATACAATCCATCAGATTTCTCCCTCTCTTTGGCTCTAACAGAGTCACATGGACTCAAAATGTTAACTCTGTTACTCTCGCAACAGATGTTGTCAGACCTGCTACGTTTTTCCTGCTTTTCAGCTTTTATGGCGGATTTCCAGCATCCGCGGTTTTTTATTTTTACTCTGACATATGTTTTTCTTCTGTAACTGTTGGCCTCACAGTGCAGCCTATTAACATTGCCAATGGACCAGAGTGAGCCAATCTCTCACAGAACTCTGCAGCACTAATATTTCCAAGGAATAGCACAACTACACACCTTTGCAGGATTCAAACAATGATCCTCAAGAGATAACATGTGATGTGCAAAGTGTTTCGGTGAGGAGCAACTGTTGGTAGCAGTGGGAGCAGCTGATGTCTGCCACCCAGATAAGCCATACCGATACGTCAAATGATCCCTCATTCTTGAGAGATGAAGCACAAGAGTGGAACTGGACCCACAAGTCATGCTGCGATTGCTGTTTTATGGAACAGGAGATAAAACCTATTCACATATTTCATAAATTTGTGCATAAGGAAGTGATTGTATCCTAGCCAGGTAGAAAGTAGAGGCCACAAGGTTGAAGGAGGAGGTGGCCTTAACCATCACTGTCATTCAATGTAGGTTGGCTGCTCTCTAACTGCATCACTGGAGAACTGAAGACTGTAGATCTAGTTCTCCCCTGTCACAGTCAGGTAGCTTTGTCTTGGCTAGTGGATACAGTTGCTGGAGTAATGCCCAAATGTATGCTATACTGCTTGGTGCCTTCTCAGTTCCCTAGCCTTCTTTGACCTTCATCCTTTATATCTGAAATCACACCATAGGGACACTTTGAAAGTAATCCTCACAGTTTAGAAGCCAGTTTAAAAATTGTTAATCCATATTGATCCCTTTCCAAAGGATGATATTCTTACTGGACATTAACATCCATTTTAACCAGATGGTGTTTGGGTTCGACTGGAAATACAGGAAATTATGCACTGCATCATAGCACCATTTTTTCCTGTGGTCCTGTTTCAATCTTACCTCCAGCCAGGGCCGGCTCAAGGCACCGGCAACTCGGGCGACTGCCCGGGGCGCCATGTGCTCGGGGGCGCCAGAGACTCGGGTCCCGCGCATGCGCAGTTGGGATGGTGCCAACCAGCGCATGCGCGGTGACCGCCCGCCCCCAGGGTGGCCCCCAGGCTCGGTCCGCCCCCCCGCTCAGTCCCCCCCCGCCCCACCCTCGGGTCCGCCCCCCCCGCCCCGCCCTCGGGTCCGCCCCCCCGCCCCGCCCTCGGGTCCGCCCCCCCGCGTCCGCCCCCCCGCGTGTCCGCCCCCCTCTCGGGTCCGCCCCCCCGCCCCGCCCTCGGGTCCGCCCCCCCTTCGGGTCCGCCCCCCCCCTCGCCCTCGGGTCCGCCCCCCCCTCTGGTCCCCCCCCCCACCCGCGCCCGCCCCCCCTCGGGTCCGCCCCCCCCCTCGGCCTCGCCCCCCCGCCCCTCCTCGGCCTCGCCCCCCCGCCCCTCCTCGGCCTCGCCCCCCCGCCGCCCCCCCCCCCCCCGCAAGGGCGCCGAAGTTCAGCTTGCCCGGGGCGCCAGCAACCCTAGAGCCGGCGCTGCCTCCAGCTGCCCATCATTTGTGTTCCTGGCCCAATCCAAGAACTGAGGCATTCAAATATTTCAGGCAGGCTCTAATGCCATGGAGCACAACAAAAGAAGCCCCAAGTTTGGGGAGGGATGGAATCCATTGCATCAATGCATCACGGTCGCAGAGGAAGGATAAATAAAGATGTTAAATTTGTCCAGTTCACCTTTAGATCAGTTTCTCCAATGCAGTCAAGTGTTCTTTATTAAACAAACTGACCTTTTAAAACTTAAATTTGCCAAAATCCTTAATAAAGTTGGAAATTAAGAAATACAGGTCACTATATATCGAGCATTGCTACGACAAAATTGACAGGATTGTGGACATGCAACCTCATCCCATCATTGTCCAACAGCCAGACAAACGGAGACTCACCTCCTGCAGAAACGGTCTGTTCTCAAACAAAAGTTAATGAAATTTTGCCTGTGGCCTGTCGAGATGATGTCAGCTTCATGCTGATTTCAGGCAGGTATTCAGGACAATGTCAAATGAAAATATTGCACAATGTGGAGGAAGGTGAGCACTGTTGTCAGGAGAACAGATAACACAAAACAATCAGTTTAAAGCAGGACACAAGTAAAGCACTGGTGAGTTTAGGGCCGTGCTATTTTCTGGCTTCTGCATGTCCAGTGACTGCTGCCAAAATTCGCATTCACTGGCCAGAATTGTAACCTCACTGACAGAATTGTCACGGTCAGAAATCATGGCCTGAATTTTCATCCTTTATCCAAATTTTTAAAAATAAATTTAGAGTACCCAATTCTTTTTTTCCTAATTAAGGGGCAATTTAGCATGGCCAATTCACCTATCCTGCACATCTTTGGGTTGTGGGAGTGAGAACCACACAAACACGGGGAGAATGTGCAAACGCCATATGGACAGTGACCCGGGGCCTCGCGGCCCGATAGCATGATTCGCAATGGAATCCCTTACAATCACCGCCATGCATAATTTGCATGGCAAGGGCCACTGAAATCGCTTCTGGACACTGCTCCAAGCACCAGCATGAAACAGAAGTGATTCAGCTCTGCCGGGAGAACATCGTCCGCCAAATGGAGAATCTAGCCCCAGATGTTGGAGCTCAGCGATTTCCCCCTGTATTGATTACCACCAGCTATTTGAGTAGCACAGTAAACATGGGAAAACAGTGATTTCGTGAAAACAACGCTTATAAAGCACAACTACAAGTATTTTATCTGACTAAACATTTACATTTTTTAAAAAAATTAACATATTGGATCAATCTCAATACCTGTTATGGTGATTTGAATATTGAGGAAGCTCTTGTCCGTTTAAGAAAACTTTAGTCAATAAAACAGTATTGCAACAACTATTGAAATGTTGGGTCCATTCACTGTGGTTGTGTACTAGTACGAGGGAACACTGATATCATTGGACAGAAAAATCACAGCAAATGCCTGTGATTTTCCAACACGCACTAAGAATCTCAACATTACCCGTTGTACCTGTTGCTATTTTTCTTCAAATTTATTTCACGAACAATGGTTTATTTAGATCAGTTCAAGTACAAGAAGGTGCCAGTTTAATCTGTCAGCAAATAAATTGCATTCGAGCTACAATTGATTGTTTTGATCCTCTTCAAGGTGACGATTGTTGCCCGGAAACATAGGGCGCGATTCTCCCAAAACGGGAGAAATCGTAAAGCTGGTGTCAAACCCGGGCGGGTTTGACGCCAGGGCGCCCCTTCCCGACCAGGAACCGATTCTGGTCCCCGGTCGGGGCTAGCAGCCCGACGCCGTAGGCTCCGGCATGACGGGCTTAACGAATATCGTTAAGCCCGCTTGCCGGAGTTAGCGCCGGCTGACGCGTCATATGACGTCAGCCGCGCATGCGCGGATTGGAAGACTCCAACCCGCGCATGCGCGGATGACGTCATCGCGTATTTGCGCGAAACCCGCGCATGCGCGGACCGGGTTGCCCCTCAGCCGCCCCGCGAATGGATACTGCGGGGCGGCGGAAGGAGAAAGAGTGCGCGGGCATCGGGCCCGCTGCCCGCGATCGGTGGGCACCGATCGCGGGCCCATGGCACCCTTGGCACGGCCGTGGTACTGCCGTGCCAATCGGTGCCATGGTTATGAAAAGTGAGTTTGTGACGCCGTTTTTACGAACGGCCAGACCAGGTGTGTTTGCTGTTCGTAAAAACGGCGTAAAGGGCTGGGACTTCGGCCCATCGAACAGCTGTGAATCGCTGCCGGCCGTAAAAAAACAGCGGCAGCGATTCGGGTCGGGAGTTGGGCGGGGGAGAATAGCGGGAGGGCGGGAAAAATGTCGGGAAGGCCCTCCCGCTATTCTCCGACCCGTCGTGGGGGTCGGAGAATTTCGCCCATAGATTTCCTTCCCACCTCGGTAGTTAATGGTGTTTCCCACGGCTTCCAATAAATTGGATGTTAATCTCAGAAATGTTCCCCAACATGCTATCTCCAATATGAGCCATTACTTTGATCTTTTTGGGTGAAATTGACAATTTAGTACCAATCTATGTTAAATTATGAGGATATGCCTGTCTTAAGACGGTGCTCTCTGGAAACTGACTGAAAGGAAGTACAAGTTAATTTTACATGGGATCCTTCCAGCTAGGAAAAAGATAGTTATGGTGTGGAAGTAAACCAAAGTTACAGAGCAGAATGAAGACTGTGTTTACCAATTGTGTCACTCAGTTTCCTCCCTTTCAATTCAACATGGATATTACTCTCTTCAGTTTTTCCGTTCCCTCGATCCACTTGTGCGTTTCTCTCACTATGTCTGAGCACCAATTTGTCAGACTTCACGGGCGGGATTCTCCCATACCCGGCGGGGCGAGAGGTCCCGGCAGGACGGAGTGCCGTGAACTACTCCGGCGTTGGCCCGCCCAAAGGTGCGGAATCCTCCGCTCCTTCAGGGGCTAGGCCAGCGCCGGAGTGGTTTGCGCCCCGCTGGCCAGCGTGGAAGGCCTTTGACGCCATGCCAGCTGGGGCCGAAGGGACTCCGCCGGCCAGAACGGGTCCACGCATGCGTGGGAGCATCAGCAGCTGCTGACGTCATCCCTGCACATGCGCAGGGGGGGTTCACCTACGCGTTGGCCATCGCAGAGACTGACACGGCCGGCGCGTAGGATAGGAGTGCCCCACGGCACAGGCCTGCCCGCGGATCTGTGGGCCCCGATCGCGGGCCAGGCCACCATGGGGGTACCCCCAGGGGGCCAGATCGCCCCGCGCGCCAACCAAGATCCCGGAGCCCGCCCGTGCCGCCAGGTCCCGCCGGTAAGGGACCTAGTCTAATTTACGCCCCCTGGGACTGGCAAAGAACCAGCGGGTCTTCGGCCCATCGCGGGCCGGAGAATTGTTGGGGGGCCGCTGCGAGCGGCCGCCAACAGGCGCGGCGTGATTCCCGCCCCCGCCGAATCTCCAGTTCTGGAGAATTCGGCGGCCAGCGGGAACGGGATTCACGCCACCCCCACCGGCGATTCTCCGGCCCGGCGAGGGGGTCGGAGAATCCAGCCCCACCTTCTCCTAAACAGCCTCCCAGAAAAATCGCGAGCAAGGAAGGAAACAAAGCCATATGTTCATAAATCTGCCATTGGCCAGCTTCACGGAGCTCCAGCTGACTATCTCCACCAGTGAAGGGCATCCTAGGCTAGTGATTGGGCCGCATGAGTGGCCCCCCTTCATGTCAAATTGGGAATTTGCACCAACCATGACCTATGAATAAGATTAAATACATTTAATACACACCATATTTCATTGCCAGTTACAGAAGACGCTTAAATAATCATACATATATTAATAGAACTGTCATCAACTTTAATTGGCAAAAACAAAGATATGGGCCGGGATTCTCCCCTACCCGGCAGGGCCCCTCAAAGGTGCGGAATTCTCCGCACCTTTAGGGGCTAGGCTCGCGCCGGAGTGGTTCCCGCTCCACCGGCCGGCGCCCGGCCAGCCGGGGCCGAAAGGCATTGGCCGGGCGGCAGAAGTCCGCACATGCGCCGGAGCGTCAGCGGCTGCTGACGTCATCCCGGCGCATGCGCAGGGGAGGGGTCTCTTCCGCCTCCACCATGGTGCAGACCATGGTGAAGGCGGAAGAAAAAGAGTGCCCCCACGGCACAGTCACGCCCGCCAATCGGTGGGCCCCGATCGCGGGCCAGGCCACCGTGGGGGCACCCCCCAGGGCCAGATCGCCCTGCGCCCCCCCCAGGACCCCGGCGCCCGCCCACGCCGCCAATCCCATCGGCACCAGAGGTGGTTTAATCCACTCCGGCGGAAAAGGCCCGTCAATGGTGTGACTTCGGCCCATCGCGGGCCGGAAAATCGCCACGGGCGCCCGCCGACCGGCGCGGCGCGATTCCCTCCCCCGCCGATTCCCAGGGTGGCGGAGAATTCGGGACACGGCGGGGGCAGGATTGACGCCGGCCCCGTGTGATTCTCCGACCTGGCGGGGGGGTCGGAGAATTCCGCCCCGGGTGCAATTTAATGGAAATGGAAGAGTCCCGTTTCGAGCGCGTTTAGTCAGTGTTCCCCAGCGTTGGCACTGCCGAGAACAATCCTGCTATTAAGCGGGACTCTGCTTCATTTCTGGGCCTTGGCAAGAAACACCTCCATGAGGTCGTATTTAGTCCACTTAAAAATGGCGGCCCAACCCCCAGAACCCCCACTGTGGTCTCTGGACCTGCCCAATGCACTAACTCACCAATAAGGGTGATCTAACCCCCCCCCCCCCCCCCCCCCCGCACCTCACCTCATAAGGGCAGGGCACACATGGGCCCGATCCCCAGCACAGGCATGATGACACCTGGGAACCTTGGGGAACCCTGGTACTGCCAGGCTGGCACCTGGGTGGTACTGCCCAGGTTCCCTGGCTGGAGGTGCCATGGTGCCCAGGTGGCCTCGAGGGTGCCAGGGGGTGCCCAGAGCCGGGCCTCTCCGGGCCCTCGATCACCTAGGAGACTCCCCAATGTGCCGGTACACCTGTTCCATGTTTGTGGAAACCAGTGAGAAAGGGCACCAGTCTCGGAGGCAAGGGTGTTAGGTCCCAGGTACTGGGTAGATCTGGCGTAGACATATTCAAGTGAGACTGGCTGCTCACATGAATATGCAAATCTGGTTCCCGACCACAATGGGCAGGATACAGATCACGACACCTCGTGACATCTTGTTAGATTTCACGTGGCACTGCGAGGCGCTAAATCCCGCGAGAGACCTCGAGATGGGCCGATAGATCGAGCCTGTAATATTTCGCCTGTAATATTTACACTTACGTTGTCTGTATTAATGCAACTTATGGGTGGATCTGCCCCTCCCTAAGATTTCTTAGATTAGGACTCAGGAATATGCGTCGCAATTCAGTGCTGAGATTTCCATCCATTAGTCTGTTTCAATTGATGTGTCCCATAGCAGACAATGTCTGCTCGAATGTGTATGTTGATCCAAATATTGCCATGAACTGTGCAACGCAATGCTGTAGCACTGGACTGGGCTATTCAATCAACATTCTTGTACATCTTTCCTGTTTAGCTGATTAATTTTGTCTTCATCCAGGGCACGAATATGAAGCAATTCCGCCTCAAACCTCTTTCAGCCCCTAAACCTTTGGCATACTATGTCACATTTGCTCAGATCAATTTCAAATGGATTTGAGAGCAATGAGAGGAAGGGCTTCAGATCACTCAGAGAAGAAAAGCAGTTCAGAAAACGTTCTGTCTGGGCAGACAACACTTGTACGTGTGCCAATGGACCATATTTAATTCCTTGATCGGAATGTTTTTCCAGTATTGTTTTCAAATCTGGGAAGCGAGTGTAGTCACATGAAGGTAACCGAGTGGACATTAACTGTAGGTGCAGTCTGAATTTTCTTACACAGGCATCTAGCGTGGGCCAGAGGTGATTTTTTTCCCCCACAATGACTCGTTCAACAAGTTTGGGTGACCAGTGATGTCTGCGAGAAAAGCCACATCCAAAACCCAGTTTTTATCTTCTAACTCTGGATATATTTGAGATTTCTGGGCAAAAAAGCATTGGATTTCCGTCTGAAATGCCAAGAAGGGGTACCATGGTGGCACAGTGGTTAGCATTGCTGCCTACGGCGCTGAGGACCCGGGTTCGAATCCCGGCTCTGGGTCACTGTCCGTGAGGAGTTTGCACATTCTCCCCGTGTCTGCGTGGGTTTCACCCCCACAACCCAAAAGATGTGCAGGATAGGTGGATTGGCCATGCTAAATTGCCCCTTAATTGGAAAAAATAATTGGGTACTCTAAATTTATTTTTAAAAAAGAAATGCCAAGAAGCGGTGCAATACTTTTCCACGGCTCAACCAGGTCACTTCAGTGAGCGTGACAACGTCTCCATATTCTGTTTCAATATAGTCCACAAATTCCACTGTGATGCAGTGGGCGAGCACATATGAAGTTAACAATCTGTCCATTAGAGATCCAGTCTGTCTCCCTTGTCAAGTTTAGCAGAGCACTTCTTGGTGCATTATGCAATGCTCAGCAAATATGTCAGGTGCACAAGCTTTCAACAAAGCTACAAATCCATGGTGTATTCCTGCCATGGAGGGGCACCCATCTGTTGTCACAATTTCAAAGGTAACTCATGCTTTTTAAGATAATCACTAAGTGCCTCGAAAAAGTCTGTTCTCGCACGTGTGTTGCCAAGAGATCTAAAAATTCTTGTCACGTTCAGTTCGTTGTCAACATAACAAACACATATGAAGAGCTGAGCAATGTCATTAATACCTTTGCATTCATCCAGTGCTACACTGATAGCCTTACTTGAACGTCCAGATCTGCCAGGCACGACCCCGGAAACGTAACCAGCGCCCTGGTCCCCATCAGCGCCCTGGACCCCGCCAGACGCAATCACCTACCTACCTTCCACAAGGTCAGACTTCTCCCATTGGATCTCAGGATCATCCAGCTGCAGCCATCGACCGAGGAAGCGAGGGAAACGCGGCAGTCTGCAGGTTAGACTGAAGCAACGTGGTTTCAAGACCCCTCTCCCCAGTATACTCCTGATAAACGTCCAAGCAATCGAAAGCTCCCGAGTATAAGAAGGAACCCCTGCCATATGTTCAGCCTCTTGGAATCGGCTCTCAACTGTAGAGACCCTTCCACCTGCACCACCAGAAGCAAGTAAGTTCAAGTTCAACGCTCGCTACCAGACGGACGACCATAGCAATACTCCTGCGACCTCTTCGAACCCAACAGCCTCAGATCTGAACAACGGCCATTGTTCCTCTGGCCTAAGCAGGCACTCGAAATTAAGTATAGGTGTTAGTGGTAGACATCGTTTAGCCTGTAGTGTTATTGTGCATGAGTAAACCATACTGTATGTAAATAAAGTAGCATTGACTTTGAACTAACTGGTGTATTGGTTCTTTAATCAGTATTTGGTTGAACCTTGTGGCGGTATCAAGAGATACCTGGCGACTCTGAAAGCATATTCATAATTAAGATTAAGAAAGGCGACCTTATTAACCACCATATTTATAGACACTAAAAGAGAGCAACAGGGGCAAAGATATAACTGCCAAAAAATGTATTTGTATAAAAAAACACAACCTCTCACAGGTGTGCTGACATCATGAATGCAACAATGTGCTGGCCGCCATCCCGGCATGAACTATAGCAGCTCCATCCCGGCATGAACTGTAGCAGCGCCATCCCGGCATGAACTGTAGCAGCTCCATCCCGGCATGAACTATAGCAGCGCGATCCCGGCACGAACTGTAGCAGCTCCATCCCGGCATGAACGGTAGCAGCTCCATCCCGGCATGAACTGTAGCAGCTCCATCCCGGCATGAACTGTAGCAGCTCCATCCCGGCATGAACTGTAGCAGCTCCATCCCGGCATGAACTGTAGCAGCTCCATCCCGGCATGACTGTAGCAGCTCCATCCCGGCATGAACTGTAGCAGCTCCATCCCGGCATGAACTGTAGCAGCTCCATCCCGGCATGAACTGTAGCAGCGCCATCCCGGCATGAACTGTAGCAGCTCCATCCCGGCATGAACTGTAGCAGCTCCATCCCGGCATGAACTGTAGCAGCGCCATCCCGGCATGAACTGTAGCAGCACCATCCCGGCATGAACTGTAGCAGCTCCATCCCGGCATGAACTGTAGCAGCTCCATCCCGGCATGAACTGTAGCAGCTCCATCCCGGCATGAACTGTAGCAGCTCCATCCCGGCATGAACTGTAGCAGCTCCATCCCGGCATGAACTGTAGCAGCTCCATCCCGGCATGAACTGTAGCAGCTCCATCCCGGCATGAACTGTAGCAGCTCCATCCCGGCATGAACTGTAGCAGCTCCATCCCGGCATGAACTGTAGCAGCTCCATCCCGGCATGAACTGTAGCAGCTCCATCCCGGCATGAACTGTAGCAGCTCCATCCCGGCATGAACTGTAGCAGCTCCATCCCGGCATGAACTGTAGCAGCTCCATCCCGGCATGAACTGTAGCAGCTCCATCCCGGCATGAACTGTAGCAGCTCCATCCCAGCATGAACTGTAGCAGCACGATACCGGCATGAACTGTAGCAGCTCCATCCCGGCATGAACTATAGCAGCTGCATCCCGGCATGAACTGTAGCAGCGCGATCCCGGCATGAACTGTAGCAGCTCCATCCCGGCATGAACTGTAGCAGCTCCATCCCGGCATGAACTGTAGCAGCTCCATCCCGGCATGAACTGTAGCAGCTCTATCCCGGCATGAACTGTAGCAGCTCCATCCCGGCATGAACTGTAGCAGCTCCATCCCGGCACGAACTGTAGCAGCTCCATCCCGGCATGAACTGTAGCAGCTCCATCCCGGCATTCTTGATTAATAAGGGGATCAGAGGTTATGGGGAAAAGGCAGGAGAATGGGGATGAGAAAAATATCAGCCATGATTGAATGGCGGAGCAGCCTCGATGGGCCGAGTGGCTTAATTTGCTCCCCTGCCTTATGCCATGACCTGTAGCAGTATGATTTTGACATGAACTGTAGATTCTCCAGAAAAACCTCTTGTGGTAGCAAGCACGAATTGCTGCGAGCTTTCTGACGCCCGGCCCAGCGAGGTTGGCATCGCAATTCAACGTTAATTGGTCCACTTAACGAGGCAATGTGGGCTTCTCACCACAAGTTGAGGCTCGCCAGCTGATTCACCGGGACTGCGCTCGCCAGCCCCCTGCTCACAAGGTCGAGCAGCACTTAAGCTGCACTTGCTCAGCCAACCCCAGCCAGTTCGCAACAATGGCAACGAGGAGATCAGCCTCAAGATTTGGGGAGCTCCTAGATGCAGTAGAGGCCAGAAGGGGTGCCCTGCTCCCCCAAGGGTCCCGGAGGATCAGCCAATGCTACCTGGGATGAGGTGGCGGCAGCTGTGAGCTTGTGGAGTGTGACCAGGTGGATTGGCCTCCAGTGCAGGAAAAAGATCAATGACCTACACCGGGTGGCAGCACGAGTGAGTAGATACCAATGCCGCCACGAGCCCCCCCACCTCCCCCTCCCCTCTCCCTCCCCTCTCCCTCCCCCCTCCCTCCCTCTCCCCCCTTTCTCCCTCCCCTCTCCACCCCCTCCTCTCCCCTCTCCACCCCCCTCCCCTCTCCACCCCCCCTCCCCTCTCCACCCCCCCTCCCCTCTCTCCCCTCGCTCCCCTCTCCACCCCCCCGCCCCTCTCTCCACCCCCCCGCCCCTCTCTACCCCCCTCCTCTCCCCCCCTCCCCTCTCTCCCCTCTCCACCCCCCTCCCCTCCCCCCCTCCCCTCTCTCCCCTCCTCTCCCTCCTCCCCCCCTCCCCTCTCCCCCTTCCCCTCCCTTCTTCCCCCCTCCCCCCATTCTTCCCCCCCCTCCCCTCTCCCCCTCTCCTCTCCCTTCTTCCCCCCCTCCCCTCTCCTCTCCCTTCTTCCCTTCTTCCCCCCCTCCCTCTCCCCTCTTCCCCTCTCCCCTCAACATTATTTATGAGCTTGGTCGGTAAGGTCCACACATTCTGAAGCTTTTAAATTTGGCTATTTGTGCAAAGGACTCTTCAGCTTTGTTCGTGTTAATTCCATTCGTTTAGTGATTAAGATTGGGTGAATGGGTCCTTTGCTGCCAAATACCTCTTTCTGAACATAGGAACTACAATTGCTTATTTCTAGTGTTACACCATAGTCGATTTTAAGACTGGAGCAGATGATCACAGAATGTAACCTTGGCACAAAAGACTGTAACTTCTGTTTTTTCTTTATAAAAGGCAACGACCAGAGACACAGGACCGCTAACTATGTTTAACATAAGAAACAAAACCTTTATTAAACAGGAAAATATTGAATTATGATACAATGCACCTTTACTCCTCCCCTTCCCCCTTAGCTTAACAAAGTCTTTATAATTAACATGGATTACAAAGTACATAAAATTGAAAATCCCCCCCCCCCCATTCCCATAATCAACCGGTGTGTATCCAGGTCTGGAACCTTCACCAACACCTTCTTCACAAATTCTGCATCGACCCAGTTGAGTCCTGATAAATGCGAACTGCGTGCCCTTCCTCTCTTGTCTCCTTTGTCCACCATGGGATCTCGCTCTAGGGCAGCCCGGATCGGCTCTGCTACCTTAGCCAAGTCCTCTAAGGCCGCTTTCCTCTGCTGCTGGAATTCAGCCATCAAAAACTCCACTAGTTGCTCTGTTGACCATTGTGTGGGCATTGGTGCCACAGATCTCTGTCATCCATTCCTCCGTCGCACCTCAAGAGTCCTCCTGGTCTGACTGTTGCCCTTTGTTGCACTCCTCGTTTGGTACGTCTTGGGCATTCCCTACTGAAGGCGAATCACTAATTCTCAATGCTCCTGCGTCTTCCATCTCCACAACACCCCACAAAATGGGCAAAAAGGACCAAACAAATCCAACCTCGGGCAGGAGCCAAGTAATGTGTGACCACTCGTTCCATCGGAAAACGTTGTGAGACTGTTTTGAGTTAGTTCACAGGAAATAAGTTATTGGTCTCCACGGGAATTATAACACTTTGTAACAAATGCAGCTGTCACATCGCATATTCACTTACAGACAAACTGAGGCTAAAAATATTTTTCCAGGAACAAATAAGACGAACAATTTTGTTGTCCGTTTCACAAAATGGATTTAAATATCTTTTTGTATGTCTCTTTCAGCCTTGAAAAATTGCTGAAGTACCTTATGCCCTCAAGGTTGGAATCTCTCCCCTACTATTCGACAAACTAATGCCTTTGTATAGCAGTAAATATCTTGTCAAGCATGCTATGCATGCTAAATATCAAATTTCATTTTGAGTCAGACAGCAGTTTACCGCACAATGAAACTTTGAGAAGAAACATTCACTGGCTGTCGGGAGTCTTGTCTTTCTGCTCCATGTAACCCAGCCTATCAAAACCCTGATCGGGAAAGTGGCAAAAGCTGAACAACTAACAGAGGGAAATCAACAGAAACTAGCTGATTTCTCTGGTGAACTGCATCTTTGGTTGATCAAACTCTGCCAATACCCATGCAAGCAAGAGGGGATCACTAAACCCCGGCTGACAAATTGCATCTGAAGTCTCTAGAGTTGGGTAAATGGATGTTTCCTTCTTGTGAAAATGTGCAACTAACATTTTGTAGCATCTTTAACATAAAAGGCCCCAAAGGATTTCACAGAGGCATTATCAAACATAGCATGATGCCCCATCACACAAACATATATGGGGGCAGATAAGCTTTATCATATGGGCAGGTCACAATAAACATCTTAAAAGAGGAAAGTGGGGGAGAGAAACGGAGAGTTTGAGGAGTAGAATTCCAGAAGTAGGGCACAGGCAGTGGGAGCCATGGCCATCAATGATGGAGCAATTAAAATCAGGAATGCTCAAGTGGCCACAATAATGTGGATATGTCTGAGATTGTGGGGTAAGAGGAAATTGCAGAGATAGAGAGTGGAGAGGCCATGGAAGGATTTGTAAACATGGCTGAAAATTTTAAAAATTGAGCCATTGCTTAAATGCCAACCAATGTAGATAAGCAATGTTGGCTGAGCGGGACTTGGTGTAAGTCCATGTCTTTGTTACCTCTAGGCCTAACTATTTCAACACACTCCTGGTTGGTCTCCTGATATAATTATGAGGTTTAAAAGCTTGTTATGTTTTGGGACTGTACCTTTAAATTAGGATAAATGGAAGGTAGTCAGGTGACCTGTTCTGAAGTCTGCCGGGCAACAGACCTGGGTGAGAGGGTTGCTAAAGATTAAAGGGAGGCCCAGATTATTTTGTTGGGAGGTGTAAGGTGTTCACAAATGGAGACAATGGCAGCAGCATTTGTGTTTTCAGTGATTAGACTGCTAGTTTCCAAAGTCCCGGCAACGTGATGATAATGTCAGGTTGCAAACAGTTGATTCTGTATACACCTCCCACTGCCTCAGGAAGGCAGACAGCATTATCAGAGACCCCTCCCACCCAGGCTTTGCCTTCTTCCAGACCCTTCCATCAGGCAGAAGGTACAGACGTCTGAAGACCCGCACATCCAGACATAGGAACAGCTTCTTCCCCACAGCTACAATACTCCTCGTCCTCTCGGACTGATCTGTTCCTTGTAAGAACATTATTCACGATGCCTCATGCTGCTCTTGCTCATGTATTTGCTTTGTTTGGCCCCTTGTTCCGCACTGTAGCCAATCACTGTTTGGCGATGTACCATTTGTCAATGTACTCTGTCGATTATTATTTTTTTGTCTACTATGCACATATTGTGTACGTTCCCTCTGCCACAGAAAAATACTTTTCACTGTACTTCAGTATATGTGACAAAAATCAAATCAAATCAAAAGTTATGCCTTAAATTGCCCACTTACTTCCGAGGTGCAAGTTGGGAGTGATGTGTTGAGTATGCTGGCAGGGGAGGGCGGATGCTGTCCATACTACCGGATGGCTGATGGCTGGTCAAAGGTAGACTATCTCAGGGTAGGTCCATCAAACTCTAACATCACGCGCTGGTACCATGATGTGTTGGGTATGCTGGGTCTGTGAGGACTGCGTTTACCATAGCAGTGACTGAGACAGGCTACCAACACTTGTAGAAGTACAACTCTATTTTATTTAACTATGAGCTGTCAAACATACTTGCACTGTGGGTTGACACTATGTTAAGTTCATTGGAGACCTGAGGCTAACCTGACCAGACTATACTGCTAGCACATGGTAGATGTTCGTGTTGCTGATCACGGGCACTGGCTGTCTCAGAGGCTGCATCCCAAGAGAGCGGGAAAACTAGTGCCCTCTGGCTTTATAGTGGCCGTGACCTGTCTGGTGATTGGCTGCTGTGTTCTGTGTGTTGAATGGTCATTCAGTGTGTCAGTCAGTATCTGTCTATGCACCATCATATACTTGTGTGGATATTATGACAGGGAGGTCCTGAGGAGAGATAATCAGCATTTTCACCTGGATGCAGGTTGGCATGGAGATAGGCTTTGAGAGGGATGGATTGCTCCGACATCCCCGAAACCTGTCATACAGAGACAAGTTGTAAGCAAGATGGAGCAGCTAGAGGCCAGAAGTTTTATGGTTCACCGTGCAAGAATGCAGTGGGAGCTTGCCCTTGGATTGAAAACACTAAATTCTTGAGGATTTGAAACAAGGCTGGAAGATTCATCCAGTTTGTGCTGGAGGGAGAATCACCCAGCAAAAAAAAAACTCAAAGTGTAAGACAGCGAAGCTAAAAAGTTACTAGGCTGAGAAAGGTAAGAACAGAAGTAAACCCTCAGGAACTAAGAATTACTTTGGACTGGTTCCAGGAGAATTAAATGCCTAAGTAGAGGATAGTGCACCAATGAAGTATGTTTTCAGTTGTGCTAAAAGTGAAAATGGGAAGGTTCTGTTCTGAGGTTTAAAATATACATTGCCTACAGAGATTAGTCAATAGGTTTTTTTTTACAGTAAAAGACTTAAAATGTGAAATCTTGTTATCCTTTCGTTACAAATTTCTTTCCAAACGTTATTGGTCATAACACTCCCACATTCTACCCTCCATAAACTTGAGGTCATCCAAAATTCTGCTGCTCGTGTCTTAACTCACCCCAAGTCCCATTCCCCTATCATCCCTGTGCTCACTGACCGACACCATAACCCAGTTAAGCAATTTGTCAATTTTAAAATTCTCACCCTTGTTTGCAAATTCCACCATGTCCTTGCCATTCCCAATCTCCATAACCTCCTCTTACCCCACCACCTCAGAGATATTTGCACACTCCTAATTCTGTCCTCTTGCTCATTCCCAATTTTAATCACTCTATCAATTGCCAGAGCCTCGAGCTCTGGAACACCCTCACTACATTTCTCTGTCTCTCTTATCCCCTCTAAGACACTCTTCACCCTTCCAAGTTTTTGGTCATCTGACTCAAAAGCCACTTTTGTGATTTGATGTATTATTTTATTTTCTAACGCTCCTGCAGAGCACCTGGAGACTTTTTGTTACATTAAAGGCATTACATAAATATCGGCTGTTATTGACATAGGCCCAAGTGCAATGTGTCCAAGTTTATAGACGACACTAAGATGAGTGGTAAAGCAAAAAGTGCAGAGGATACTGGAAGTCTGCAGAGGAATCTGGATAGTTTAAATGAATGGGCTAGGGTCTGACAGATGGAATACAATATTGACAAATGTGAGGTTATCCATTTTGGTAGGAATAACAGCAAAAGGGATTATTATTTAAATGATAAAATATTAAAACATGCTGCTGTGCAGAGAGACCTGGGTGTCCGAGTGGATGAGTTGCAAAAAGTTGGTTTACAGGTGGAACGGGTAATTAAGAAGGCGAATGGAGTTTTGTCCTTCATTGCTAGAGGGATGGGGTTTAAGACTAGGGAGGTTATGCTGCAACTGTATAAGGTGTTAGTGAGGCCAAACCTTGAGTATTGTGTTCAGTTTTGGTCTTCTTACCTGAGAAAGGACGGACTGGCGCTGGAGGGTGTGCAGAGGAGTTTCACAAGGTTAATCCCAGAGTTGAGGGGGTTTGATTATGAGGAGAGGTTGAGTAGACTGGGATTGTACTCATTGGAATTTAGAAGGATGAAGGGGAATTTTATAGAAACATATTAAATTATGAAGGGAATAGATAGGATAGATGCGGGCAGGTTGTTTCCACTGGCGGATGAAAGCAGAACGGGGGGGCATAGCCTCAAAATAAGGGGAAATAGATTTAGGACTGAGTTTAGGAGGAGGAACTTCTTCACCCAAAGGATGTGAATATATGGAATTCCCTGCCCAGTGAATGTTTTCAAGGTAAAGATAGACAGTTTTTTGAAGAATAAAGGGATTAAGGGTTATGGTGTTCAGGCCGGAAAGTGGAGCTCAGTCCACAAAAGATCAGCCATGATCTCATTGAATGGCGGAGCAGGCTTGAATGGGCATATAGCCTACTCCTGCTCCTAGTTCTTATGTTCCAGGACACAGCAGCAGAGTTATAATAATAATAATAATAATAATCTTTATTGTCACAAGTCAGCTTACATTAACACTGCAATGAAGTTACTGTGAAAAGCCCAGAGTGCAAACAGGCAAGTGTGGATTTCTCAGTAGCTTGAACATAATTCGGAGTTTTAAACAGCTAGATGATCCAAAGAAAATGGAACATTTCAAACATCTAAAGTTATAAACAAACACGTAGTTCCACAGTATTGAACTGAGGGCCAATGCGAGTCTTGTCCACAGCATCAAACTACTATGGTTATACAAAATTCAATGGCCAGAGGTAGAAAATAGGGTATCAGATGCAGAGCAAAAGCTATTCCCCCCCCTCCCCCCGCCCGCCCCAATGTACCCATTAGTTACCTGTGGGCAGCACGGTAGCATTGTGGTTAGCACAATTGCTTCACAGCTCCAGGGTCCCAGGTTCGATTCACGGCTTGGGTCACTGTCTGTGCGGAGTCTGCACATTCTCCCAGTGTCTGCATGGGTTTCCTCCGGGTGCTCCGGTTTCCTCCCATTGTCCAAAGATGTGCAGGTTAGGTGGATTGGCCATGCTAAATTGCCCTTAGTGTACAAAATTGCCCTTAGTGTTGGGTGGGGTTACTGCGTTATGGGGAAAGGTTGAAGGTGTGGACTGAGGCAGGGTGCTCTTTCCAAGAGCCGGTGCAGACTCCATTGGCTGAATGACCTCCTTCTGCACTGTAAATTCTATGATCTGTGGAAACAAGTTTGTGCCTCCCATGCATTGTATCATCTGGTGGTAAGGTAAGGTTCCCTGCACTTCCCGCAGCGATTTGCTCCTGATTTCAACATATGGAGATACTGAGAAAGGGACAGAAATTCCCCAAGGGAAAGCATTGTATGAATTGGAGGATCACTCGCATCCACACACCTCCAAGTGCTTCTGACACACACCTGGCATCAGGTCCTGTCTGCTGGGGACAGATTATAAGGGATAAGGCTAAGAAAAAGGAAAATGTACAAGGAACCAAATAAATGACTAAAGTGAGGAAAGGCTGCAGGTATTTAAAAGGTCCCTAAACAGAACTTAATCCACCCATTACTCTTTCTCAAACTCACTGTTCTCAAGCTGTGTTGATTAACACCAACATGTTACTGCCTTATTTGCTGCATTTCCCTTGTGCCAACCAGCCATATCCTCTCAAGTTAAGAAAACAACATTTCAGCTGAGCAGGAGAAATTATGTAATTTACTCCACTGCCAGGCTCAAACCAACTTCACCACTTCTCAAAATATTTTCACTCCGGCAGAAGATCGCACTTGTTTAGTGCAGATGTAATGTGCATACCAAATTGACAGGTTCAGTGGTGGTGTTGAACCCAGATCATCTTCACTAAGAGATCGATCAGACAGCAAAGTAGTCGTGTCACAAGGGCATCACAATGTAATGTAGGCTGGTATACAAATATAACAACATTGGTAATTAACTCCTACTTCAAGCATCTTTTCTGCTATACAGAATCTCAAATCTCAGTTGGGTGGTTTCAGACACCCAACCATTTCAGCATCCATCAAATGGCACTACAATCTCTTGTAGCCTCTATAAACTCTAACTAATAACACAGCAGTGTCCTGCACAGGCCTCCCACAAAGCAGGCTGCTGCAAATTTAGAATTATTGTGCACGTAACTAAATACACATTTAAAAGACTTCAACCAAGATTAAAGGCAAAAATCAGGCATTTTATCACTTTTCATTTTTAAAAGATTTTCTTCGCAAAATTCTGATTAATATTCTCCTTAAAAGTTTTTAAATATTTTAACTAATATTTAATAATATTAGTTTATCGAAAAAGAAAGTTATAATGCAAATGGAAACTGGAAGAAGCTCCTAAAAGGCAACATATTAGTAAATAAAAGCAATAATCACCGAATACCACAAAGGTTTCAAGTTCCAAAATTATATAGCACAACATTGATAACAAGCATATTAATGCTTCATATTAAATTTTACTATTTTAACAAAGGCATTATTTGTTTTAATGTGAACATCAAGAATAAAGATGTTGTATAATAGACCACTAAAGGAGATGGAATTAACTTTTCAGTTTTTTTTTTCCATTTTTGATTTGTCAACATGATTGGTTACATTCATAAACCTTGAAGAGATAATTTACCAACGGGCAGCTGTTAACATTCCTAACATGGTTATGTGCCTGGAAATACTTTTCCAATAAGCAATTGTCCTACATGAGCAGCAATAAGGATACCTACTCAGCACTCGGCCTACATTCACATTTTAGCACCTTAATAAGCAGGAAATGAGATTCTTGGCCCAGGTAATATACCAGACCAGCTGGAATCTTGTTGTATTGATTGAAAATGTGGATGAGTAGGATAGAGGACAAGACAAAGGTTACTAATCTGGAGGGAGGAAAGGAGAGAGGGAATGTCCTCATTCTACAGGAGATCCTGTTGAGGAGAGTGAGAGAACGCCATCCCGAGTACACAAACCTCCACCCCAACCAAGGAAGAAACTCTCCACAAACTGGTGGAGTTGAAGGAGGATTGAGCCATAGGGGGCAGCTGCAAATTACATGTTTTGTACAAATCATTCTGTAAGAGCAGAACAACAAATAAGATTTAATGTGGACAAACAGAAAGTATTGCACGCAAGATGGGAAAATGGGCAACATGTGTGACAAAATTATGTTTACATAAATATGAAGTTAAAAGAGGTAATTAGAAAATTAGTGAGGGGAACATCCAAGAATCAATAGGGTATTTTGTATGGATTGACTAAGATAGTCCCACAGCCAACAGATCATATCAAAGTTCTGCCATCCTGCTCCATCCAATCATGAATGGTGGTGGACAATTAAACAACTAACGAGAGAAAGAGGTTCCATGAACATCACCATCCTCAATTATGTTAGGACCTAGTTTGCCAGTGCAAAAGACAAAGTGAAGCATTTGCAATGATCTTCAGCCAAAATTGCCAAGTACATGATCCATCTTGGCCTTATCTTGAGATCCTCAGGAGCCAATCTTCAACCAACTCAATTCACTCCACACAAAATTAAGAAACACATGGGTTTACTGGATCCAGCAAAGGCTGTGGGCTTTCACAAAAGACTGGCTACAGTACTGAAGACTTGTATCCAGAGCTACTTAGACCACTAGCCAAGCTGTACCAGTACAGCTACAATACTGGTGTCTGCCCAACAATGTTGAAAATTTTACAGGTATCCCCAGTCTACTAAAAGCAGGAAAAAAAATCAATCCAACCAATTAATATACCAACAACTTACTCTAAACGAGCAAACAAATGGCAGAAGGGATGATCACTGGTGGTGCCATCAAGTGGAATTTCCTCAGCAATAACCTGCTTACCAATGCTCAGATTTGGTTCTGTTAGAACCACTCAGCACCAGGCCTTATCATAATCTTGGTCCAAACATAGGCAAAAGAGCTTCATTCCACAAATGAGATGGAATTATTGACTTTGCCATCAAGGCAGCATATGACTGAGGGGAGCATCAAGGAGCTAAACTGATGTCAATGGGAATCAGAGGAAAAACTCTCCATTGGTTGGAGGCATACCCAGCACAAAAGAAGATGGATGTGTTTGTTAGTTGTTAGAATCAGCTCTGTTCCAGGACATCACTGCATAAGCTCCTCAAGGTAATGTCCTAGGCCCAGCCATCTTCATTATTGACCTTCGCTCTATCATAAGGTCAGAAGTGGGAATGCTTGTTGATTATTGATTATGTAGAACCGATCATAACTCCTCAGATAATGACATTTTGTGTGCCCACATGCAGCAAGACATGGACAACGTGAAGGTTTGGGTTGAGAAATGGCAAGTAACATTTCCACCATGCAAGTGCCTGGCAATTATTATCTTCAACAAGGGAGCCTAATCTCCTCCCCTTGATATAGCTAAGTTCCGCACGCATGAATGCGGACTCAACCGGGATCTGGGATTCATGTCGCATTACATTCGGCCCCCACCAACAAGCCTGGACTTGCAGAGGCCTACCGACTGAACTGGCTTGGGACAATTCACACCTCTTTAACCTGGAGTTACCTCTCTCTCTGCATCTTTGATGATTTGATTGCCTGCAGGTGCTCGCATTCCGGGGCATCTCTGACTGTGTCTATATAAACATTTCTGGAACAAGCCTTTCCATTCACCTGAAGAAGGAGCCGTGCTCCGAAAGCTCGTGTTTGAAACAAACCTGTTGGACTTTAACCTGGTGTTGTAAGACTTCTTACTGTGCTCACCCCAGTCCAACGCCGGCATCTCCACATCATGGCTACCATTGACACCGCAAACTGCCGGCTCAAAGTGGAGAGGATCTCCAGGAAGATCGCGCATATAGACACTGACATTCAGTTTCTACAAAGATGCAAAAAAGCAGACAAGATCCCGAAAGGACTACAGATCAAAAACCCACTCAAGTCGACTTACAACACAGACTACGCTGAAAGACTCTGCCACCGCACCTCTGTCACACTCCTCAAACACCTCGTACACCAACTCTACAGCAGTCGACGCAACCTGGAAACCAAGAGAGAGGCCATATTCTCAACTTGCGCTCAGGACACAGCAGACCAGCTGCGGAACACCGCCAAACAGATGAGACAGCAATACTATGCCACCTACATGCACACCAAGAACAGGAAGCTTGAGAAACTTGGCATCACCACCAGCAGCAATCAAGCTTCTCCCGGTACAACAGTCGAAAACAATACAGGGAAATCCATTGTCAACTTGTCAGACTACACCCTTCAACCAGACGAAATCGAAGTCCTCAGCAGAGGGCTCAATTTCTGCACCACCACCAAAATGGACCCCATCAGTCTCGCGGCAGATACGGAGGAATTCATCAGGCGAATGAGGCTCCGGGAATTCTTCCACAGACCCCAAGAGGCCAACAGCGAACCCAGGGACACGACCAATGAACCGGAACAGCAGACCGCGAGATCTGCAGTGCAGCAACCGAAAAGGAAAGAGTCAAATTGGACCCCTCCGGAAGGCCGCTGCCCTAGACTCGACATGTATGCTCAAGCCGTCAGAAGTCGTGTCAATGCCAGATTCATCACTCGCAATCACAAGGCAGCCTCAAACGTCACCCAAGCACAACGCAACGCCATCCGCACTCTCAAGACCAACCGCAACATCGTCATCAAACCAGCAGACAAAGGAGGGGCCACCGTAATACTGAACAGAACAGACTACTGCAAAGAAGTATACCGACAACTCGACAACCAGGAACACTACAGGCAGTTACCCGCAGATCCAACCAAGGAACACATCCGCCAACTCAGCAGACTGATCAAGACCTTAGATCCAGACCTTCAGAACACCCTACGTGCTCTCATCCCACGTAATCCCCGCATTGGAGATCTCTACTGCCTCCCGAAAATACACAAGGCCAACACACCAGGCCGTCCTATCGTTTCAGGCAATGGGACCCTGTGTGAGAACCTCTCTGGCCACATCGAGGGCATCTTGAAACCCATCGTACAAGGTACACCCAGCTTCTGTCGCGACACGACGGACTTCCTACAGAAACTCAGCACCCATGGACCAGTTGAACCAGGAACATTCCTCGTCACAATGGATGTCTCGGCACTCTACACCAGCATCCCCCATGACGACGGCATTGCTGCAACAGCCTCAGTCCTCAACACCGACAACTGCCAATCTCCAGACGCAATTCTGCAACTCATCCGTTTCATTCTAGACCACAACGTCTTCACCTTCGACAACAAATTCTTCATCCAGACGCACGGAACAGCCATGGGGACCAAATTTGCACCTCAATATGCCAACATCTTCATGCACAAGTTTGAACAGGACTTCCTCACCACACAGGACTTTCAACCGATGCTATACACCAGATACATCGATGACATTTTTTTCCTTTGGACCCACGGCGAGACATCACTGAAACGACTACACGATGACATCAATAAGTTCCATCCCACCATCAAACTCACCATGGACTATTCTCCAAATTCAGTTCCATTCTTGGACACACTCGTCTCCATCAAGGACGGTCACCTCAGCACCTCGCTTTACCGCAAGCCCACAGATAATCTCACGATGCTCCACTTCTCCAGCTTTCACCCGAAACACATTAAAGAAGCCATCCCCTATGGACAAGCCCTCCGTATACACAGGATCTGCTCAGACAAGGAGGAGCGCAACAGACACCTACAGATGCTGAAAGATGCCCTCGTACGAACGGGATATGGCGCTCGACTCATTGATCGACAGTTCCACCGCGCCACAGCAAAAAACCGCACCGACCTCCTCAGAAGACAAACACGGGACACCACTGACAGAGTACCCTTCGTCGTCCAGTACTTTCCTGGGGCGGAGAAACTACGACATCTTCTTCGCAGCCTCCAACACATCATCAGCGAGGATGGACATCTTGCCAAGGTCATCCCCACACCCCCACTACTGGCCTTCAAACAACCGCGCAACCTCAAACAAACCATTGTTTGCAGCAAATTACCCAGCCTTCAGAACAGCAACCACAACACCACAAAACCCTGCCAGGGTAATCTCTGCAAGACATGCCAGATCATCGACATGGACACCACCATTACACGTGGAAACACCACCCACCAGGTACGCGGCGCATACTCGTGCGACTCGACCAATGTAGTCTACCTCATACGCTGCAGGAAAGGATGTCCCGAAGCGTGGTACATTGGCGAGACCATGCAGACACTGCGACAACGAATAAACGGGCATCGTGCGACTATCAACAGGCAGGACTGTTCCCTTCCAGTTGGGGAACACTTCAGCAGTCAAGGACATTCAGCCTCTGATCTCCGGGTCAGCATTCTACAAGGAGGCCTTCAGGAGACGCGACAACGCAAAATTGCTGAGCAAAAACTTATAGCTAAGTTCCGCACGCATGAATGCGGACTCAACCGGGATCTGGGATTCATGTCGCATTACATTCGGCCCCCACCAACAAGCCTGGACTTGCAGAGGCCTACCGACTGAACTGGCTTGGGACAATTCACACCTCTTTAACCTGGAGTTACCTCTCTCTCTCTGCATCTTTGATGATTTGATTGCCTGCAGGTGCTCGCATTCCGGGGCATCTCTGACTGTGTCTATATAAACATTTCTGGAACAAGCCTTTCCATTCACCTGAAGAAGGAGCCGTGCTCCGAAAGCTCGTGTTTGAAACAAACCTGTTGGACTTTAACCTGGTGTTGTAAGACTTCTTACTGTGCTCACCCCAGTCCAACGCCGGCATCTCCACATCATTGATATTAGATGACATTGCCATTGCTGAATCTATCAACATTCTGGGGGCTATCATTAATCTGACCAGAAATTTAATTGGACCAATATATAAATATTTGGCTGCAAGATCATGACAGAGACTGGGAATTCTGCAACAATTGCCTCACCTCCTGACTTCCCACCTCCTGACTCCCCAGAGTCTGTCCACCAGCGACAAGGCACAAGTCAGGAATATGGTGGAATACTCTCCATTTGCCTGGATGAGTGCAACTCCAACAACACTCAAAAAGCTGTACACCATCCAGGACAAAGCAGCCCACTTGACTGGGACTCCATACACCACCTTAAAATCCTTCCACCACCAACACTATGACTGTGTGTCCATCTGCAAGATGCACTGCAGCAACAGGCGAAGGCTCCTTCAACAGAACCTCCCAAACGCACAACTCCACCATCTAGAAGAACAGGGGTTGCAGGTGCACAGCAACACCACCACCAGAGAGTTCCCCTCCAAAGTCACCCATCCTTCTCCCTTGAAAATATATTCCTGTTCGTTCACGTTCATTGGTTAAAATCATAGAACTAGTTAATTAGCAATGAGAGAGTACCTTCACCAAAGAGACTGCAGCAGTTCAAGAGAGCGGCTCACCACCACCTTCTGAACAACAATTAGGGATGGGCAATAAATGTTGGCCTTGCTTGCGATGCCCACATCCAGTAAATGAATAAATAAAAGTGAATGGCCTATCTCATCCATAACTATCTTGTGATCTTTGAAATACCAACGTGTTTAGGCCTGATCTAAGCTGATAGGGGCACATAGCAGGAGGGCCAAACATACTTTCATGACAAAGAAACTCAGAAGGGCAGGATATTTTGAATGGCAGGATTTCCCCACCCCATTGAAAAGGCAAACACGTTCCTGCTCCCGAAATTGGGGAACACATCTCCATAAATTTGCAACCAAATCAGGTGCCAGCGGTAAGTGGCAGGACGTATACCCGCAGAATGTTCTGCACCCCCCCCCCCCCCCCCAACCCACCCCAGCCTGTGAAGCAGTCAGTGGATGGCCGTTAAATTCTGCCCATTATGAGAAGATAGCATCCAGTCCCTGGGCAAAGGAGCTAGAGCAACTGAAACTATCACAGCCAGAAAAAAAAGCTGTGTGAGGCTTCTTTACTCCAATGCCTGACAAGTTGTATGGGACGGTCTGTTCGCAAATCTACCACACATATTCATTTCATAGGATATTGTCCATTATACACTTAATTATATGAAGTTTATAGATGCCAACCAATACTGAGGAATGTTAAAGGATTCAGGCGAGGACATCCGCTTGTCACTAATGCAAAGAAACTTGGGCTGAAGCTACAATAATCCCATACATCGTGCTTCAAAGCTAATGAATTACTTTGAAAGTATAAACACTGTTGTTACGTAAGCAAGGAGAACAGCCAGTTTGGCCTGAAAAATAAACACTGGCCATGGCACTAGAAGAGCGACTCCACCCTTCTTATCGATCCATGCCATCGTCTATATCCATCTCAACAGGCACGTTGGCTGATCCAAACAACGGCAATTTCAGATAAAGTAGCACCGACCACCCTCCCTCAGGTTTGCAGCCTAGAATATTTAAATTGATCCTGAATTGGGGGCTTAACCAGCATTCGGAGGCAAGATTATCGCCACTGTGTCAAGCAAATACTTGAAGCTAAATTAGCTTAACTTAACTGGTCTAGTTTTATACCTGGAGCAATGCAACACTGTATTCCGAGTTCAATGAGTTAAGGATATGTAGCTCAATGTGCATTCACCAGTTGGTGGCTAAAACCTGATCCACTGAGGTGATTGCAAATCAGGCTAAAATGAGGTGACAAGCCCTCGGGGTCAAGTTTCTTTTGACAGGAATGCACCTCTAGTTGGTCAATCACACACAGCTGTGAAGAAGCTGATAGCCCAGGCCCACCAATGAGAAGAGGAAATGTGGTCCATACCATGCAGCAAGAGAACTTCTTTTAATCATGCTGTACATCCTGTATACTAGACCACTTAAGTTATTTTTACTGCTAAGTGCTTTGCTTATAAATGCAGACACTTTCAGTTTATGTACAAGAGCAGTGCTACTACAGTGTGCTTCTTCAGAAATGCACTGACTATCCAAAGTCATTTCACACAGGCTGCTAAAAAGAAAGCCAGAAAGAAAAAACCTTCTCTTGGTTTAGCTGACCTACTAAAAGGGCAGTATTTGTAAACAAAATGACATGCTAAGTTAGAATTATACACATGATATAGAATTTGTGGCATTACCTGTGAAACGTGCATATACTCAAACACGCCAGCTATGCAATGCAATTATTGTACAAGTGCACCATATTATGCAGGGCAACAAATGACATGTGCTGTTCAGAGGAGAGGTATATGGTCACATTTAGCTGTTCCAAGAACAAACCTTTCTTTATACCATAGATCCACACACCAGGTCCATGGCCAGAATCGCCCATGACCGTGCCAGCAGGTTCAATGGTGTGTGTGTGTGTGTGGGAGGGGGGGGGGGGGGGGGGGGGTGAGAATGGGGGGGTTCCGGAGGAAAGAGGTTGGCATGGGACAATCATTTTATGTTGATGTGGATTTCCCATGGGATCTTCCGCTGGTGCCCTCCATGGCAGATCGGGAAATCTGCTGGACGCCAGTGTGAAACTCTTTTGCATCCAGCATACACACCCACCACAGCGATTCTCCATGGCACCAGCAGGAAAACACGGCAGTATGAAACACATCTGAAACAATATGGTGTGCAGATGTCTGGACTCAACTGAACAATGCCCCGGGCTGCCTCTGGAATGCAGGATGGAGGCCACCGGCAATCTTAGATTCTGGAACACCACAGCAGTGGGTGGGGGGAGCATCTGCTGATGAACCTTCCAGATTCGGAGTCGTGGAGGAGGTCCATCCTCTCGCCTCAGAATGTTCCGGGATATCCATCTTCCTTCCCAGGAGGTCCTTCTTATTTCTTCAATAGTGGTCAGTGATGTGGGGCTCCTTTACAATATGTTGCCCAAATAGGATGGCGGGCTACACACCATCAGACCTGCTCCGCCATGGAACAAACTGCAAAACACCCAGTTGCATAATTAATGAAATCGGGATGGGGAGATTTGGTGTTTTCCTGCCAATCCTCTGCTGCGAGGAACACTCAACTTTATTGTCCTGCCAGGAGACTTGGTCCCAAAATGGGAGAATTCTGCCACATGTCACAATGAATAATTCCTGAAAGCATTTTCTTAAACTTAAAACATAACAGATATTTTTTTTTTCTCTAAACTTAGAGTGTCAAATTCATGTTTTCCATTTAAGGGGCAATTTTAGCATGGCCAATCCACCTAACCTGCAAATATTTTGGGTTGTGGGGGCAAAACCCACGCAAACACGGGGAGAATGTGCAAACTCCACAAGGGCAGTGACCCAGAATCGAACCTGGGACCTCAGCGCCGTGAGACAGCAATGCTAACCACAGCGCCACCGTGCTGCCCTAAAACACAACAGATATTTATGCTGTTGGTTATACTCAATATAACCAGAGGATGCTCTATATAGTGGATAAAACTGACAGCGCAACATGGTCATTAATTGTTATGTATTCTGCAAATTACTCTGTATACCGTTCTGAAGAAGTCATATGAAACCTGTTCTCTCCACATTTGCTGCCTGATCTGCTGCGGATTCCATTGCTTATGTTTCAGATTTCCAGAATCTGCAGTTCTTCTTTCATTCAACCTTGTTCCAGTGTTGCTGAGCTAGCTGTGAATAGACTGAATGTTTTGTTAACTACTTAAAACAAAAAAATCAACCTTCTCCTATTTACAGACACACTGGAAGAAATCACATCGATCCCCATCAATTTTGCTGCTGTGGCAACTTTCACAGGCAAATTAGTATTCAAACTAGTTTCTCCACATGCCAAGTTTTGTCTGATATTTAATTAATTCCAGAAGCAATTGCAGCATACTCAAAAACAAAATCTGCTTTGAGCTGTGTGTCCAATAAATAGATCCCAACTATCAAGCTAACATGATACTAATATTTAGGGAAAGTATGATAATAGTTGATTATCAGGGTTGGAGTGTTATGTAAAATCTGTAATGCAGGCAGTTACTCATAACGGAGTCTCTGTAATCCACAACTTCAAAATCTGAAATATTTGATTATCTGAAAATAGAGATACCATTTGTCCAAAATACTGTAGGATTTTTGATCTTGAGTAAAAGGCAAATACCCCATTTTCTTTTTTTCTTCATTCTTGGAATGTGGGCATTGCTGGTTCGGCCTGCATTTCTTGTCCATCCCTAATTCCCCTCATGAAAGCGTTGATGAGCGGCCTTCTTGAACTACTACAGTCCATGTGGTGTGGGTACATCCATAGTGCATGAACTCTTTGGCCGGGATTCTCCCCTACCTGGCGGGGCTGGGGGTTCCGTCATGTCGGAGTGGTGTGAACCACTCCGGCGTTGGGCCGCCACAAAGGTGCGGAAGTCTCTACACCTTTAGGGGCCAAGCCCTCACATTGAGGGGCTAGGCCCGCACTGGAGTGGTTCCCACTCCGCCGACTGGCGTGAACGGCCTTTGGCGCCACGCCAGCCGGGGCCGAAAGGACTTCGCCGGCCGGAGACGTCTGCGCATGCGCCGGTGCATCAGCGGCTGATGTCATACCGGTGCATGCGCAGGGGAGGGGGTCTCTTCCATCTCCGCCATGGTGAAGGCCATGGTGGGGGCGGACGAAAAAGAGTGTCCCCACAGCACAGGCCCGCCAGCGGATCGGTGGGCCCCGATCGCGGGCCAGGCCACCGTGGGGGCACCCCCCGGGGTCAGATCGCCCCGTGCTCCCCCCCCCCCCCCAGGACCCCGTAACCCGCCTGCGCCGCCAATTCCGCCGGTAAGAGAGGTGGTTTAAACCACGCCGGCGGAAAAGGCCTGTCAGCCGCGGGACTTCAGCCCATTACGGGCCGCAGAATCGCCGTGGGGGGCCCGCCGACCGGTGTGGGGGGCCCGCCGAACGGCACGGCGCGATTTCCGCCCCTGCTGAATCTCGGAGGACGGACAATTCGGGACACAGCGGGGGCGGGATTGACGCCGGCCCGGAGAATTCCATCCTTTATTTCTGACTTTTCTCTAGCAGTTTGATACAATTGAATTATTTGCGAGCCCATTTCAGGGAGCCATTAAGATTTAACCATATTACTATGGGCCAGGTTTCACATGCAGGCCAGCAAAACTGAAGAGCTGGTCATTGACTTCAGGAAACAAAGTACTATACACATCCCTGTCTGCACCAACGGGGCCGAGGTGACGATGGTTGACGGCTTCAAATACCTAGATGTGCACATCACCAAAAATCTGTCCTGGTCCATCCACATCGAGGCTATCATCAAGGAAGCACAACAACGCCTTTAATTCCTCAGGAAACTAAGGAAATACGGCATGTCCACACTGACTCTTACCAACTTTTACAGATGCACCATCGAAAGCATCTACAGATGCACCACTGAAAGCATCCTATCTGGCTTCATCGCAGCCTGGTATGGCAACTGCTCGTACCAAGACCGTAAGAAACTTCAAAGAGTCGTGAACACAGCCCAGTCCATCACACAAACCTGCCTCCCATCCATTGACTCTACCTACACCTTCCGCTGCCTGGGGAAAGCAGGCAACATAATCAAAGACCCCTCCACCCGGCTTACTCACTCTTCCAATTTCTTCCATCGGGAAGGAGATACGAAAGTCTGAGAACACGCACCAACAGATTCAAAAACAGCTTCTTCCCCGCTGTTACCAGACTCTTAAACGAACCCCTTGTGGATTGACCCGATTACTACTACACTCCTCTATGCTTCACACCATGCCTGTGTCTATGTATTTACATTGTGTACCTTTTGTTTCCCTATTATGTATTTTCTCTAAATTTACATATACTAAATTATCTGTTTGAGCTGCACGAAGAAAAATATGTTTCACTGTACCTCAGTACACGTGACAATAAACAAATCCAATTCAACTAGGTATGGATGTCAGATTTGTTCACAAAAGAACATTAGTGAACCAGAAGGGCTTTTATGATAATCTGGTAGTTTCACAGTCATTATTCTAGAAACTAACTTTTTAAATTCAGATTTACTGATTGATTGATTGATATTTATTGTCACATGTACCGAAGTACAGTGAAAAGTATATTTCTGCGGCCAAGGGAACATACACAGTACGTACATAGTAGACAAAAGAATAAGAATAATCGACAGAGTACATTGACAATGGTGCATCAACAACTGATAGATGAAATTAAATTCCACCAGTTGCCATGGTGTAATCTGCTGTCTTCAGCGCACAGGTCTGGGCTTCTTGATTACTACTTTAGTGACGTTGCTACTACACGACCAGTCCCATCATTTATCTCAACTGTTCTGCTCCCACACACATTTCCTGATGGAGGCACCATGCAATTGCACACGCTAAATATTCTCTTTTAACAAAATAATTATTAGCATGGCTAATAGTTAGCATTGCAAATGAAAAAGACACAAATGGCACTTGTAATATTGAGTTTAGTAAACAGCACCTGCAGTCATACAGTTAGAGTCATTTACTGCACAGGACAGGAGGAGGCCACTCGGTCCATTGTGTCCCTGCCAACTCTCCACGAAGCAATCCAGTTCCATTCCCCTGTCCAATCCCTGTAGCCCTGCTAGTTTATTTCCTTCAAGTAACAATGCAATTATGTTCTGCTTCCGCCGCCCTCATGGACAGTGTTTTCCAGGTCATTACCACTCACTGCAAAAAAACTTTAATCCTCACATTTCCCTCCTCTGCATCTCCTGTCTAAACCATAAATCTGTATCCTCAAGTCTTTCTACCATCAGCCAAAGGAAAAGGTTTTCCCCTGTCTACCTTATCCAAACCAGTCACAATCTTGTACACCCCTGTCAAATCGCCCCTCAATCTCCTCTGCGCCAACCCTAGGATGACTGTTTCCTTCTCCTGTTCGAAGTTAAGAAACACTGGGCATTTACTTGTGGGCATTCCATTATGATTCATTGTGCTCTATGACAGTTCCAAGGAGAAGTTTTCTTGCAATTACTGTCTACACTTTGATAAATCGGCACAGGCACTTAACATAACAATTGTCTTATTATCACCTACATGCCATACACTTAACATTGTTCATGTGTATCATCATACTCGGCACCATTTTCCTAATGTGCATTTAGTGCAAGATTGTTTTGGCTTCTCAATGGATTAATTAGCATTGGAAACAGCCATACTTCCCTTCTCATCCCACTTTCTTCCATTTGTCCCTGCCAAAAAAGTCTCATTTGGAAAAGATGTTAAGCAAGGTGGCTGGTCCAGCCAAAAACATATATTTCTTTGTCAGGGCAAGGTAGGAAGGTTACATGAACAAATAAGTCAAAAGATTCTTCTTTAACATTAAATTCTTCTGTGTTAGCATTAATAAGGTGCAATTCTCGTCAATAAACTATTTTTGTGTCCTTTACACCCATTGATCCTCAAGTACACTGAATGGCCACCTTCACATATCACTACCACCATGAAGCTCATGCATACCTACAACAAGGTGCAAAGCACAAGAAGCAACATGTGGCTCTAACATAGATTCATTGTATGTGCATGATTTATGGCCTTGTACTACGGACCACTGACTGCCCTTACTTCCCCAACTTATTGCTATGCTGTTACAATTATGAGATTTATAAAATCATTATAATTTGTGACAGTCGCTTTAAATTTAGGGTAAATAAAAGGGGTTATATGACCTGTTCTGCAGGTTGCTTGACTGCAAGCCTCGGTGGTGTGATTTTTGGAGATCAAAGCAGGACTTGGATTATTTTACTAAGGAAAAGGTGACAATTATTTAAACTCTGAGACAAAGGCAACATTCTCTAATTACCGTGAGTAGATGCCAAGTCTCCCAAAGTCCCAGAAAGGCCTTATGTGCATCAGGTTGTGAACAGTTGCGCTGTAGACTGTCCAAGATGAAAGGGAGTCGGGATCAAGATAGATAAATTGCATTTCTACCCAGACACACGGTGAATGCATTTCCTGTTGTAGTGGGTGAAGAGAACAGAGTACGCCATTTTTGAGACCAGGTTGTTGGCTTCCCTTCAAATCAGTGACTATCATCACAGACAGACTGTCGAGGTTCTGTGTGGTCAGCACAGAGAAAAAGGCTGCTGGACCTTGAAAGCTACCATAGGAGAAGATGGTATTTAGTTGAAGTGATAAGTCCTGCAGCCTTCTGCAATTTCCAAGAGATTTGTCCTGGCATGGCTAAGGGGAAGGATAATCACTGGAACAGGCTTTACTGGTGCCGGTAGATTTTTAAAAACTATGTGGTCATGGCATGCGCGCTGGCTAGGCCAGCATTTATTGTCCATTCCCAATTGCCCTCGAGAAAGGTGGTGGTGGAAAGCTGCCTTCTTGAATCATTGCAGTCTATGGCGGTGTAGGAACACCCACAATGCTGTTTGAAAGGAAGGAAGGGAGTTCTGGGATTTTGAGTGGGTGACAGCAAAGGAACAGAGATATAGTTCCAAGGCAAGCAAATTGCAGGTGGCAGTGTTCCCGTGCATTGGCCTTGTCCTTCTAGGTCATACAGGTCACAGGTTTGGACGGTGCAGCTGAAGGAGCCTTGGTGAGTTACATCAGTGCATCTTATAGATGGTGCACACTGCTGCCAGAATGTGACAGTGATGGAGGGAGTGCATGTTGAAGTGGGTAGAAGGGATGCCAATCAAGCAGCCTCTTTTGTCCTGGATGGTGCTGAGCTTCTTGGGTCTTGCACACATCCAGGTAAGTGGAGGGGATTCTATCACATTCCTGACTTGTGCCTTGTAGCTGGTGTACAAGCTTTCAGAGTCAGGAGGGGAGTCATCTCAGAATTCCCAGCCTCTCACCTGCACTTATAGTCACAGTATTTATTAGGACTGATCCAGCTGCGTTTTTGGTCAATGAAAACCCGCAGAATGTTAATAAGGAGGATTCAGTGATGGTAATGCCATTGAATGTCAAGGGGAAATGGCAAGATTCTCTCTTGTCGTAGATGGTCATTGCTTGCTACTTGTGTGGCGCAAATGTTTGTCAGCCAAGCCAAGCCAGGTGTCCTGACACGGACTACATCAGTATTTGAGGCATCACAAATGGCACTGAACATTGCATAATAACCCGTGAATGTCCCCACTTCTGACCTTACGATACAGGGAATATCATTGATGATGCAATTGAAAACGGTTGGATCGTGGTCACTACCCTGAGGAACTCCTGCAGCGATATCCTGGAACGGAGATGATTGATCTCCAGCAGCACAGCCATCTTCTTGTACCAGGTATGATTCTGACCAGCAGAGAGATTTCCCCCAGTTCCCATTGCCTTTGGTTTTTCTCGGGCTCCTTGATGATACTCTTGGTCAATATGTTTCCTTTATTTGAAGTGCAGTTACTCTCACCACAGATCTGGAGTTCAGCTCTTTTTAGCATGTTTGATCTAAGGTTGTGATGAGGTCTGAGTGGCCTGCCAAAACCCAAACTGAGCTTCGTGAGCAACGAGTTATTATTGAGTAAGTGACGCTTTATAGCATTTTTGACAACACTGTCCATCACTTTGCTGATGATTGAGAGTAGACCGATGGGGTGGTAATTGATCGAGTTGGATTTGATCTGCTTTGTGTGTACACATTGCTGGGCAATTTTCCACATTGCCGGGTAGATGCCAGTGTCACAACTGCACTGGAACAACTTGGCTAAGTGTGCAGCTAGTTCTGGAGCATAGGTCTTCAGTACTATTGTTGCAATGTTATCAGGGACCCTAGCCTTTGCAGTACCAAGTGCATTCAGCAGTTCTTGATATCACGTGGAAACATTGGCTGAAGACTGGCAACTGCTATGCTGGGGACCTTAGGATGAGGTTATGATGGATCATCCACATGGCATTTCTGACTGAAGGAGTTCTCTGAAAAGTGAGGAAAATGCATGGAGATAATCACTCAAAGTTACTATTTGGCAAAGGGGTGGTTTGAGAACCATTGGAAGATGGCAGCAATGATGGATTGTTAGCTAGAAAGCTGTAATTCCATGAGGACCGCAATGTGTGGTAAATGTATACATTTATGGTTCAAAGTATAAATTGCTCACAAAAAGAAAATTCTGGGTGGGATTTACCGTGCAACCCACTGCGTGTTTTTCAACGGAGGAGGTGGCTCGCTAGCGGGATTTTCTGGTCCTGCCGTTGTCAATCGGACAGCCAGTTAACTACACTGTTCATCGTCGGGAATCCCATGCGCTGTCGGTGGGACTGAAATATCCCACTGGCGTGAACAGCCAGTAAATTCGGTCTAGTGTTTGGTGTTTTTAGTAATTTGTTACAGTAAAAGTCTTAAAATGTGAAATCTTGTTGTGCCATTCTTTCAGCCAATAACTACATTGAAATCTCTGAGAAGTTATAAGTCTCCAAGGATATGGTGACAATAATTTGAGATCAGAGGGCAAATTACAGCCTGGAAAAAAAGTGTATACAGACAGTAATCCTGGTATAAATCATATCTCAACAGTACATATCTTCAAAACCAATTACATTAGGCACATGATTTGTTTTTTTGTTATGTAAGCTGCTTAGCCACAGAAAGCATTTACTGGCAGGGCAGCTTTCACATTTAGATGTTTTGTATAACTTAAATAGATTCATAATAGCCACACAGCATGAAGTGTACAGAGAATGATAGGAGTTTTATAATTCAGCATAAATGTGCTTTTATGGAAAATATGTCTTCAGAGAACATCTTTACAATTCAGTTCTATTTAATTATGCCATCGGTCAGCATAACCAAATACTGGAAAGATCCTCAATTTCTCTGCAATGCCCTTTGAAAGAAACTCCTTTTTTCTGTGCTGTGCATTCATCAATACAGAACATGTTCAAAATAATGCCTTGGATGACCTTGAATTTTAAATCTTTCCTGTAGACTGCCTGGCCTGCACCCACTTTTCTGTTGCTTTGTTTTTAGATTTATTATTTTCTCTTCAGTGTTTCACAAAAGACAACAAAATGAATTAAACTGTCAGAAATATTGCCTGCACCTCTAACATGGGCAAGCAGCTAATTTTAGGAAAATTGCATGACTCCCAGAATCTGTATATTATAACCAAATTAAACCTACTGGGATACCCTATCAGAAGGCATAGTTAAGTTACGATGAGGCAGACAAATAACAGAATGTGTATTTTGCAGACATCTGCAGTGTTCAACAACATCTTGGTTTAAATTGGTTCAGAGTTTGATTCATTCGCTCCCGTTTTAATCTTCTGTGGGCCATTTGTATCCACGTCGCTTCATGGCCTGGGAGCATGAGACACTCTGGGCCGCACTGCTATTTTTGTTGACAATGTCATTTTGTTGACAACAGAACATATGACTTAATGTATAAAAGTTGGGCAATGTCAGTCTTCCCTCTGTACATGCACAATACTTGTTTGGTAGCTCCATTTCTGACCCGATGAAGTGGAGCCACTATTGCTCCTCTGTAAGGATAAGATGGGAATCTCTACAATCTGTCCAGGTTGAAAGCAAAGAAAAAAATACGACACATTTTGACCAGAGAGCTCCTCCACGCTGATGATGCCATTTTAGTAGCCCACAAGGAAACCCAGTGACAAAAACATAGGGATTGTCTCTTCCCAGTCTGTAACTAGTCCTCCCTGAAACCATCATGAAAACTGGATATGCAGGGAAATTCCTGCCACATTTGTGGGAAAAGCAATGATCAGGAGCATGGCAAACAAAATGCGAAAGTGGGTCTAGGACACAGTTCTGCTCCACTCCATTCTTCGCCCTGAAATGGTGTCTAGGTACGCCAGCCTGACTGCTAGCCAACTTGCACACTATGGGCGGAATCTACCATTCGGAAGTCTAAGTTTGAGCTGGTCAGCTCATTGTGAATGCATCCACAAACAGTTCACCAAATCTCCTAATGGGGAAGACAGGAAGTCGCCGCCATTAACTCATTGGTTGAAACTCCAGACGCCATGTATAAAAGGGCACTGAGGCAGCCTGCATTATCACTTCCGCTTTTGCCCGGCCACTGCTCCATCCATCTCTGCTAAGCCCGCCTCCCTTCATCCTCATTTGGTCATCCTCCACTACCATCACCCAGTCTGAATACAGACACTCCCCAAAGGGGACAATGCAATGGTAACTCCCTGTTAATCACAGGAGGAGTGAAGTTTGTAGTGCATGCCACTTCTATATTCAAAAAAGTGAATGTTCCAATTTTTTGCTGGTAGGGAACGCAATTGCTTTTCACGAGCATGCATGACAACATGTGAATTTGTGCAAAAGGGTTTCCTGACATTGCTCGTCTGGAAGCTCAACCCACCAGTCTCAAGGACAGAATTCCTACAGATCATCCGGCCATGGGGAAACTAATTTTTGGCCTCACACCAAATGTCATAGAGGGTGGAGGAATCCTACTCTAACTTGTGTGGTGTCTTCATACAAGCATACAGTCAACCATCAGGTGAGCAATCAGTTGCATGAACCCAGTGTGGGAGCCTCTAATGGCAAGTGTGAAAGCTTCTATGGATGCTCAGACTGCTGTCATCTTAGTTCTGGAGTTCAGTATCATCTTTGAAGCATGAAGGAGTGTGTGAATAGCAGTTTCAAGAGTGTCAACCTCTAAATTTGGCCAGACAGCAGATCAGTTTAAAATACCATGGTCTGCTCTATCAGAGATCTGATGGAGCCTTGGTTGCAACAGTAGCTCACTGTACTCTAGTTCCTGACAGAACACATAAGACAAGTGGGTCAGATAGTTCTCCTTCTCCCCAAGCAGTCATCCTGACTTCCGATACTCCAGGTGAAAGAGAGGGGAGATTAATATCTGACACATGCTGAGAATATTGCGATTACTCCCAAGTAACTCCTGACAGATCTGTATGATACTCTGCCTGAATTCACATACAAGATGCTTTCTCAAAGAATGAAAGCACAGACTGCCATAGTGCATTGTTATTTGTTCATAGGAAGTGCATAGTGCTGTCAATGATTCCCTGCCTCTGAGAAATCCATCAAATCATGGAAATCTCACAGCTCTTTCCTTTTATGAAAAAATGAAATGAAATGAAAATCGCTTGTCACAAGAAGGCTTCAAATGAAATCACTGTGAAAAGCTCCTAGCCGCCACATTCCAGCGCCTGTTCAGGGAGGCTGTTACGGGAATTGAACCGTGCTGCTGGGTTGCCTTGGTCTGCTTTCAAAGCCAGCGATTTAGCCCTGTGCTAAACAGCCTTTTACTTGGCAACTTCAATGGGAAAGACAATGAAATCTTCAGCTCAGCAAAGAATGACTTGCCTAATGGAACTTCGCAAAATATAGTTGCATCTGGCCACCAAGACAATCTGCAGTGACCCTAATGCATAAGTATTAAGAGTGACAATTGCCTTAAAAGCAACAAGTAATGTGGTGCATTGGTGCTGGGCTTCAAGCGTTGCTGCAAGATGTGGCTGGATTCTCTGATGAAGCAAAGCAACCTGACCCACTGTAAGGATCAGGCAAGCCATGCAGATCCTAATGACACATGGTGTAAGGCTTCCCGTTCTTTCCTCCCCTTCTGGCAACATTCCCTGCAACAGCTTCTCCTCCTACTTATGTTACAACCTCTAGACAAGCCAAGCACCACACCCATCTTTTAACATCGCACTTAACCCCAGACCTCCCAAAAGCTGCAGCGCCTCCTCAAGTATGCTCTCCAAGATTTGTCAACAGTAAATAGAGCAGCCAACCAGTAGCCTATGAAAACTAACCACTCAACCTACTGAAGGTGAGATTCTCTTTAAATGTAATGCTGCAGCCTGCTTGTCGACTATTCCCACCATTATTTGACATAAAACCCCAAGGATTAATGAATCAGGCATTATCCAAACCAATATGTGAGAAAGGTCCTAAACAAGCCCTTATTAATTATTATGATTTAGCACCCCAGGGGCTGGTTTAGCACACTGGGCTAAATAGCTGACTTTTAAAGCAGACCAAGGCAGGCCAGCAGCACGGTTCAATTCCCGTACCAGCCTCCCCGAACAGGCGCCAGAATGTGGCTGGGTTAGGACACTGGGCTAAATAGCTGATTTTTAAAGCAGACCAAGGCAGGCCAGCAGCACGGTTCAATTCCCGTACCAGCCTCCCCGAACAGGCGCCAGAATGTGGCTGGGTTAGGACACTGGGCTAAATAGCTGACTTTTAAAGCAGACCGAGGCAGGCCAGCAGCACGGTTCAATTCCCGTACCAGCCTCCCCGAACAGGCGCCAGAATGTGGCTGGGTTAGGACACTGGGCTAAATAGCTGACTTTTAAAGCAGACCAAGGCAGGCCAGCAGCACGGTTCAATTCCCGTACCAGCCTCCCCGAACAGGCGCCAGAATGTGGCGACTACGGGCTTTTCACAGTAACCTCATTTGAAGCCTACTTTTGACAATAAGCGATTTTCATTTCATTTCTTTCACACCTTTAGTTGCCCAATCTAACGTAGCCGCTGAAAACATCTGGGGCTGTTCGGATCAGACGATCTCAGTCCAATTTTACTCTGAAAAATGAAGTTAAATTATGTTAACTTTCCAGCATATGGGGGTGGAGTTGCCCCAAAACTTGGAGCTATGCCTCATCACGGTGGGACTGCGGTCATGATCAAAAAGAGTGTCCAAATGTAGCTGATCAACTTTAGACCACTTCAATTTCAGGAAGGCCATGGTACCTCTCCAGTTTCTGGACCCTTAATCCTCTTCCTCCTCTCCCCTTCCTTTACACTCCCTCTCAATCGAGCAAGATATTTTTTCCCCTTTCAAGATTCACTAATCACCAAACAATCATTTGACGGTCGTAGTAAAATGATAACACCCATTTTTGATATTTGATTTCAAATATCATCCGATACATATGCAGCATGGATCATTAATATTAAGAGCAGTAACGATACAATGCAATGTTACTTTGTGTGAGTCTTATAGGTAATCCCACCATGACTATTAAACAAATCAGAAATTACATATTTTGCTTTAACAGCGCCGTGCAAAATTGTTAATTTGACAGGACAATATCCAGTTAATTATTTGTAACACTGTGCAGAAAATAACACTGATCTTGGTGACTGCCTCAGCCCTAATTAACATGTTCTGCACATTGCAACATGTGGACAGTGACAGTAAATTCATATTTGGGGGGAGTGGGGGGGAAGATTCAATAATTGCAAGCCTGATAAATTTCATACAGTGTTTTCCATTCTGTCGAACTAGAAGAAGACTTTCTTCTGTCTGAGTGCATGATATTATTCAATATAATTATTTCACACAGTCCTGACATCCCAGGAATCAGTCTGGTAAACCTTTGCTGCACTCCCTCTAAAGCTGGAACATCCTTCCTCAGATAAAGAGACCAAAACTGCACACACTATTCCAGGTGTGGCCTCACCGAGGCCCTGTATAATTGCAGCAAGACACCCCTGCTCCTGCACTCATCTTACCACTTTTGCTCCATCTTCTGGATCAAAATCTTCCATAATTTAAAAAAATTTTGTTTAACCTAACACTTCTGCAGTGATCTCGGAAAGTCGTCTAATCTATTCTTTGCACCCAAAAGTTGCAAATACAAGGTTGACCACTATTTGTTTCACTGGGATCAATGCACTGGTCTAAAAGAAATAAGTAGCTGACCAGTTGGTATTTTTATCAATAAATTCATAAGGAGGTGGGCGTCGCTGGCTGGGCCAGCATTTATTGCCCATCCCTAATTGCCCTTGAGAAGATGATGGTGAGCTACTTTCCTGAACCACTGCAGCCCATGTGATGTAGGTACACCCACAGTGCTGTTAGGGAGGGAGTGCCTGGATTCTGACCCAACAACAGTGAACAAACAGAGATGTATTTCCAAATCAGGATGGTGAGTGGCTTGGAGGGAAACCTCCAGGTGATGATGTTCCACCAGCTAGCAACTAAAAGATGGGCAGCTCTCCATTGCACTGAAGAGTTAGCCTGGATGATCTGTTCAGGTTTCTGATGTGGGTCTTGAACCTTTGACCTTGTAAAGCAGTTGCAAGAGTGAGAGATTAGATTGCAAATTGTACTCTGCCTGCTTATAGGTATAAATAAAGTTCCACTTCCCCAACAATTATTTTGGAATGTCATTGTGCTCAGGAGCCGAATCAGGACGCTGATCCCAGAGTTGGGAGAATCACGGAATTTACAGCTGGAAAGGAAGCTACTTGATCCATGTTAACTCGTCAACTGAAGTTGGAAAATCTAATCAGATTAAAATAATTGGTTGAAATATTATCGGTAATATCCATCCAAATTTCAGATTCGCCTTAGAAGCAGGGAAGGCTGCCAACCTGCAACCAAACTCAAAATTACCTCTTTTTACAGAGCTAAATTCATCTAAATTGCTTCACCTTTTATTACTTGATAAAATGGAAAAAAGTACTAATTTTCAATGCAGCCATATTGAACTTCAACTATCCCAGTGGTTCCTTTATGGAAGTTAGTTATCAACTGTGATTGAAGACTGCTTTTCACTCATTTAACTGGCCATAACACATCATGTACTCTTCGATGAAACCAATATTTTTTAAATGCAGAGCAATGTCTGGACTGCAAAGCTGATAAGGTTAAAGAACTAATTTCTAGTGCCTGCATCTGATGCAATTTGAATACCCCCCATTATTAGAGGCAGTCCAATCAGGTTTCAACCGCATCAACAGTATATTCAGATTATGAAGCATTGTGAGACAATTAAAGTCTTAATTTATTTATTTTATCACCTGAAGTGTTTTGCCCCTGAACTCCTGCACTGAAATCCAGGTATTTTAAATTGGTGTGATCCAGTAATCCAATGATTATCATCATTGCTAATTTATTATTTGAGTCCAATTTGTAGAACTGTTTCACATTTGCAGCAAATAGTGAGCAAGCTTATGCTTGAATTGATCGATTAGAAGCATCATACTGTAGTTAATCCTGTGCTTAGCATTATTCTGGTCAACAAATTTGTCATTCCTGCTCTGCAATTTTAATGCAATTTATGAACCCAAATAAAAAGCACATCATGCACAGTAGTGGATTCAATCTCCAGAATAGTCAAGTCAGAAAAAAATCTTTAGAATTGTTTCATATAAAACCACATCAGGGCTACAGACTAGTAAGTCAATGTAGGAGCTGTGAATATCACCCAAGTTTGTGGCACTTAACTTTATGCAACCCTGCATATTGACATTCATTTACTGCCCATTCATCAATTGTCAAGTATCCTAATCTGTAGGTATGCTTATAATGTAGGAATAGAAAAAAAAATTCCATATCGCCTGAATGAAACAAGATATTGGATCAAAGATTGACTTACTTCAATTTGGGGTTGCCACCTCAACAATCACAGCACAGGATCAAGCATTGTCCACACTGCTGGTTGCCTCTAGATCTAGGAGATCCTCAAGGACCGCTCTCAGAAGGCAGGGGAAGCAAATGGCCAGCAAAGTCAACTCACTGAGTCTGTAGACAAGGACCTGGCAGAAGGGGCCCAAGAAGTCTAAAGACCACCCACATATGATCAAAGTCAGTGAATGCATCTTCAAATGACATCTCCTACCTACCCATATCAGTAATCCCTCATGCTGCTCGATTCACCACGTCCCCATCACTCACCCAGCAGAACTCTCCAGGGCCCCTGCCAAATATTCAGAAATTCCCTTTCACCTATCTAACAAAGTTGCCAGCCTCATCCATCCCTCTCTGCCACCACATATCTCCAGCTATACAGCCACATACCATGGAACACAATCAGTGACACTCTGTTCTCTCTCTTGCTTGATGAAGCAGCACAAAACAGATGGGAACAGAGTAGAACCAGTAGGCTATACTTCAATTTCCCAAGCCCTTTCAATGAGATAGCTTGCTATATTATAAGACTGACTGCGAAGGGACATGCAGTATCTGATGCCGCTGAGAACATTGAAGATGTTTGTTCCCGATTCATGCTCCTTTTGAATTCCCAGCTCACCCCCATCTTGTGATCTGGCACAATGAACAAGCTGCTGATGGCGTGACCATGGACTTCTTTCTTCCCAATCCAATCTCTATCTCTCACCTTCCCCTTCTGATTTCCAAAAACGTGCAGGTTAGGTGGAACAGGCCCTTTGATCCTCCAAGTTTGCGCTGATCATGGTGCCTGTTTGAATTAAAACCTTCTGCACTTCTGGGATCCATATCCCTCGATTCCCAATCTATCCAAGTGTTTGTCGAGATGCTTCTTAAACATTGCTATCATACCTGCTTCAGCCACTTCCAGGCAATCACCACCCTCTGTGTAGAAAAACTTCCCTCGCACATCTCCTCTAAACTTTTCCACTCGCATCTTAAACCTATATCCCCTAATAATTGACGTTTCCACCCTGGAAAAAGGCTTCTGACTATTCACTCTGTTCATGCCCCTCATAATTGTGGGCAGCACGGTAGCATTGTGGATAGCACAATTGCTTCACAGCTTCAGGGTTCCAGGTTCGATTCCGGCTTGGGTCACTGCACAGCCTCCCAGTGTGTGCGTGGGTTTCCTCCGGGTGCTCCGGTTTCCTCCCACAGTCCAAAGATGTGCAGGTTAGGTGGATTGGCCTTGATAAATTGCCCTTAGAGTCCAAAATTGCCCTTAGTGTTGGGTGGGATTACTGGGTTATGGGGGTAGGATGGAGGTGTTGACCTTGGGTAGGGTGCTCTTTCCAAGAGCCGGTGCAGACTCGATGGGCCGAACGGCCTCCTTCTGCACTGTATATTCTATGATGATTGTGTAAACTTCTATCGAGTTGCCGACGTCCTTCCAGTGAAAAAATCCGAGTTTATCCAACCTCCCCTCATAGCTAATACCCTCCAGACGAGGCAACATCCTGGTAAGCCTCTTCTGTACCCTCTCCAAAGCCTCCACATCCCTCTGGTAGTGTGACAACTAGTGTTGTCTAACTAAGGTTTTTTTATAGCTGGAGCATGTCTTGCCAATTCTTATACTCAATGCCCCGATCAATGAACGCAAGCATGCCAGATGCCTTTTAACTACCTTATCCATCTGCGTTGTCACTTTCAGTGACCTGTGGACTTGAACACCCAGATCGCTCTGCCTGTCAATACTCAAAAGGGTTCTGCCATTTGCTATAAACTTCCCACCTGTGTTAGATCTTCCAAAATTACCTCACATTTGTCCGGATTAAACTCCATCTGCCATTTCTCTGCCCAAGTCTCCAACCAATCTACATCCTGTTGTAACCTCTGACAATCTTCATCACTATCTGAAACTCCACCAACCTTTGTGTCATCCACAAACTTACTAATCAGACCAGTTTTTTCCTCCAAATCATTTATATATACTACAAACAGCAAAGGTCTCAGCACTGACCCCTGTGCAACACCACTAGTCACAGCCCTCCATTCAGAAAACCACCCTTCTACTGCTACCCTCTGTCTTCTGTGACCATATCAGTTCGGTATCCATCTTGTCAGCTCTCCTCTGATCCTGTGAGACTTCAGCGTTTGTACCAATGCAAAGTAGTGCTTTTGTACCAGTGCACAACTAGTGCAAAGTTCCCTTTACCACGTGCACAAATCATAACATAAACCAATAACACAGAAATAAATGGTCATTTCTGCCATGTTACAACAATTTGAAAGTGAGAAATGTGTACGTAATGCTGTATTTCACTGTTATGATCATTCCATGGGAAATATCACAATCTGTAGTTCTGGCTGGTTGACTTGCTTTTCCTCATCTGTAATATAGATTTTACACTGGGAGAAACTTGCCTCTCCAGCAGTGTTCCATGCCTGTATTAGTGCAGTACTCATAGATTCATGGAGGAAAAGTGCTGGTCCATATCTAATATTGAAAAGTCAAACCTCTACAAGAGTGTGTATGCTGAGGTTTATAGACTGGTACCTATAGTAAACCTGCTCGGATTACTCCACAGAGCTTTACATATACAAGGGGCGAAATTCTCCCATCGGGAGACTAAATGCCGACGCCGGAGTGAAAACCAGAGTGTTTCACTCCAGCGTCGGAGGCCGCTCCTCGCCCCCTATTCTCCCACTCCCAGGGGGCTAGGAGCGGCGCTGCGTCAATTACGTGCGCCGGGCCTTGGCGCCGTGTGAAAGCGGCGCCGCGTAAATTACACGGCCGACACCGATCAAATGAAGTAACCCGCGCATGCGCGGTTGCCACCTCCCCGCGGACATGGAGGATTGTTCTTGCGGGGCGGCGGAGGAAAAGAGTGCGTCCTTTAGAGACGCCGGCCCGCCGATCGGTCACGGGCCAGACCCCTACTGAGCACCCCCCGATGCTCGATCCTCCCTCCCCCCCCACAGGCCGCACATGCAGCGTTGGTGCGCTTTTCACGCCGGCAGCGACCAGGTGTGGTTGGCGCCGGCATGAACCCGTCGGATTGGGTAGGCCGCTCGGCCCATCTGGGCCGGAGAATCGCCGCTTGCCTGCTACAAACTGCGAGCGGCGATTCTCCGAGCGGCCTGTCGTGAAACGCGGCACGCTGTTTGGGGGGGGGGGGGGGGGAGAGAATTGGGTGCCAGGGCGGCGTGGCGGGAATCGCCCAGCACTCCCACGATTCTCCCACCCGGCGTGGGGGTCGGAGAATTGCGCCCAAGATATTTTTTTATGCTGCCAACAAAATATGCGCCTGTTATGGAATTCCTATTTTATTAACTTTGCGACAAGAGCCTCAACATTTATGAACGATTGACAATTTCCCTTTAAATCTCTTGTTTTTTGGAACTTTGGCGATATTTTGGCCAAAGTTTGAAAACAGGTCCTAAATGGATACTGTGCTAATAAAACAAGTCTGAAGGTTTACTAAGTCCTAATTGCTAATTACAAAATTTGAACTTGCCTGCAGGTGCTTAAACAGAGACACCTGCAAGTTTAGCATCCAAGTGCTGATTGTATGGAGCAAAAATACATGAAGGTTCCACACATCCATTTCCACTGAAGGTGGAAGTGTTTTAACACACATTAGCAGGGTCCAGGGGCTGAGAGTACTCACTTACTCAGATGCAGCACTAAAGTCCCATTGGATAAAGTCCAAAGGAGGACTTCTGCACAGGAGTCTAGCTTGTTCTCGGTCTCCATCTCCTCCAGCAGCTGGTAATGTTCTGCCTGGCCTCACGTCCGTCTCACATTCCTTCTGCAAATCAGGTGCATTAATAGCAAGATGTCGATGGCCAAGAAGACCCTTTCACTCAGGAATTTCTGGATGGCATTGTGGCACAGTGGTTGGCACAGCTGCCTCATGGCGCTGAGGACCCAGGTTCGATCCCGGCTCCGGGTCCGATCCCGGCTCCGGGTCACTGACGATGTGGAGTTTGCACATTCTCCCTGTGTCTGTGTGGGTCTCACCCCCACAACCCAAAGATGTGCAGGGTAGGTGGACTGGCCATGCGAAATTGCCCCTTAATTTGGGGAAAAAAAAAGAATCGGGTACTCAAAATTTATGGGCGGCATGGTAGTACAGTGGTTAGCACAGTTGCTTCACAGCTCCAGGGTCCCAGGTTCGATTCCTGGCTTGGGTCACTGTCTGTGCGGAGTCTCACATTCTCCCAGTGTCTGCGTGGGTTTCCTCCGGGTGCTCCGGTTTCCTCCCACAGTCCCAAGATGTGCAGGTTAGGTGGATTGGCCATGATAAATTGCCCTCAGTGTCCAAAAAGGTGAGGTGGGGTTGCTGGGTTAAGGGGTAGGGTGCTCTTTCCAAGAGCTAGTGCAGACTTGATGGTCTGAATAGCCTCCTTACGCACTGTAGATTCTATGATTCTATGATCTTACAACACAGCATTTACTCCCTTTAGATGAAGTCCTCGGAGAATTTTCAAAATGAATGTTGATAGCGTTGAGGTTTTGACAGAAAATTTCCTAGAAAATTGCCTGATCTGTTTCAGCAGTTTTGGTTCTGCCATGGCCTCATTATGGCTTTGTCCGAAACATGCACAAAAAAGTTGAATCCCAAGGTGGAGTGAGAGTGACTGTCCTTGGCATCAAAGCAAAATTTGATTAGTGTGGCATCAAGGAACCTGAGCAAAATGGAGCTAAATGGGTATCAAGTGGAAACTCTCCAATGCTTGGAGTCATGCATAGCACTATTGTAGTTGTTCAATCATCTCAGTTGCTTCAGGATATTCTCAGGATAGTGACCGAGGACCAACGATCTTTGACAGCTTCATGAATGACCCCCCTGCATCAACAAGGTCAGAAGTGGAGATGTTCAATGATGTTTGCATATTATTTGCAATTCCTCAGATACTGAAGCAGTCCATGCCCTCATGAAACCAGACCTGGATAATATTCATGCTTCAGCTTATATTCTATTCATACCACACAAGCACCAGGCAATGACCATCTCCAACAAAAGAAACTCTAACCATCACCCATCGACATTCAAAGGGAACACATCACTGAATCTTCTTGCATCAACATTCTCAGAGTTACAGTTGACCAGGAACCTAACTGGACAAGCCCGTTTAGAAACTGTGGCTACAAGAGCAGGTCTGAGACTGGGAATTCTACGAGTAACTTCTCTCCTGACTCCCCAAAGCCCAATCATCTTCAAGGCACAGGTCAGGAGTGTGATGGAATCCTCCTCAGTTACTTGAATGAATTCAGCTGCAACAACACTCAGGAAGTTCGAAACCATCCAGAACAAAGCAGCCCACTGGATCAGGAACCCATCTAGCATCTGAATTACTCACTCCCTTTACCACAGTGCAGTGACAGGGGTATGTACCATCTACAAGGTGCATTGCAGCAACTCACCAAGACTCATTTAACAGCACCTTCCAAACCTTATCACTTGGAAAAGCAAGGGCTGCAAACTCATGGGAACACCATCACCTGCCAGTCCCCCCCCCCCAAGCCACAAACCATCCCGACTTGGCCCTTCCTTCACGGTCACTAGGTCAATATCCTCTACGTCCCTTTTACTGGCATGGAGGTAGACTTCAGCTGTTCCAGATGATGCCAAATGGCATTCGGTTGTAGCAGAATCTGCCAAAAGGCATGTTGAAGGTGCAGAGCCTTCTGCTGGATTCTTCAAGTTGGATTTGCCAAAATCCTTGGGATGCGTCCAATTTTGTGAAGAAGCACACGTTTCTTCGCTCTTCAGGATGGGTTAATGTTCCCGCATAATGTTTTTATTTAGATCCTTGGGGTCAATGCAGATGCGTAGGTCCCTGAAGGCTTCTTTACGCACACCGTCGAGCTGACCCAGTCGGTTGGTTCAGTGACCTTGGAGATGATGCCTTTTTGTTGTAGACCCGTGAGCTCTGCCTTCAGGCGCTTTCTCAGTGGAGCAGGGACTCGTCGTGGTGTGTGGACCACTGGCTTGGCATTGGGCCGCAGTAGAATCTTGTACTCGGACAGCAGCGTGCCCATCCCGCTAAATACATCTGGGTACTGGGTTAGGATGTCGTCGATGCTGGCCTGAAGATCCGAATGGGATGGCGTTGTGGTGTAGACTAGGCACTTTGAATGAGATTCAGTTGCTTGCAGGCGTGCGCACCTAGCAGGGACGCCCTGTCTGGTTTAACAATCTCAAAGCATAAGCTTGCTTGTGTGTGTCAGTTGGCCATCTGCAGATGGCAGGACCCCAGTGCCTTGATTGAGTTTCCATTGTAGTCCAGGAGTTTGCAGGCAGCTGGAAGGATTGTGGGCGGCTTCTTGATTCTCTTGAAGTCCACCTGCGAAATCAGGTTGGCGGAGGCACCTGTGTCCAGTTTGAACGGGATGGGGCTGTGGCTGACCTTCATCACTGCATGCCATTCGTCCTCGGAATCCACGGCCGGGATTGATTGGGTTTGCGATGTGTCCGGTGTGGTGCATTCGCACTTCGTAACAAAGCCCACTCGGTAAGTGTTGTCTGGATCCGTCACACTGCCTGGATCAGAGTCATGCATTCGGTGTTGCACACTTCTGATGCGCCGCTGTCGGAATTGGGAGTGCTGGCTCCTGACTGGTGGTGTAGATCTGCACAGGGCTGCATAGTGGTTTGGTTTCCCACAGTTTAAACAGCGTTTGCCTCTTGCAGGGCAGGTTTCTTTTTAATGGGCGGTGCCACAGTTCACACACTTCATGACGTCGGCGTCATGATGCTCAGTGCGCCGTTGTGCATGCACGGTGTGGTTCTCGGACGTCTGCACCTGCGCAGTGCGGTTTTCAGCCGCTTTGTGTTCCTGATTGCATTGCGCATGCGTCGGGCCCTGGGAAAAGCGCGCAAAATGGCCACTTTCATCAATGTGGAGGTCCTGCATCCAGAAGATGGCCTGAACACACTCCACCTCATGGGAGGTTTGTTTTTCACTTTCTACCGTTTTGTACTGTGATAGCGATTTTTAGAGTGCACATGCACGGTACACGTTTCAATCGTGGCTGGCAGGGTCATGTGCTTGATTTTCAACAATTGCTCTCACAGAGGATCAGAGTGGACTCCAAAAACGATTTGGTCTCTTATCATGGAGTCATTGATATCACCGAAGTTGCAGGAATGCGCTAGCAGTCTAAGGTTAGTTAGATAGGAGTTGAAGGATTCATCTTTACCTTGCATCCTCTGCTTGAAGATGTAGCTCTCGAAGATTTTGTTGGTGTCCACCTCGCAGTGGCTGTCGAATTTGTCCAGGATTGTTTGGTACTTCGTTTAGCCCTGCCCTTCGGTAAAGTGAAAGGAGTTGAAGATCTCTATTGCATGATCACCCGCAGTGGTGAGTAGAAGAGCTATCTTCCGAGCATCAGTCATTGAAGTTGGATGCTTCCACGTAAAGTTGAAATTTCTGCTTGAATGATTGCCAGTTGGCACTAAGATTGACGGTGGTCCTGAGCTGATGAGGAACCTGAATCGTGTCCATTGTGCCTGTATTCAGTAGCTGGTTGTCACGGATCTTGCTGAGTTGAACTAAATAGATTGAACAGTCACTCCTGCTATCATGTCGTGTTATGCTGCTTCGGATAACACAGACTGCTACTTGATGCAGTCTTAACTAAAGGATGCTCCAGGCTCTGAAATGAGTTCAACGTGTTTATTTAACTATTAACACAGTTCTCAAATGAGTTTGACTCTCTACTAATCTAACTGTAGTAACTCAGTCTAACTGTACCAGCTTGCTCTCAGCCATGTGCTGGGGTGTGATGCTGCTGATCAACCCTGTCTAACTCTCTAGATGTCTGTCTGTGGAAAGAGGCAGGGTGTGAGTGTCTCGTCCCTTTTGTAGTGTTTATGTCATGCCCCCTTGTGGTCATGCCACCTCTGAGTGTCCAGACTGCCCATTGGTTGTGTCCTATTCTGAGTGTTCATTGGTTGCATGTTTGCATATCATGACAGATCTGTGTATCCATTTGGTTCTATGGGAAATCCTGGGTTGAGATTTGAGACTTGGTGGTGCCGGTCCTCCCCTCATCATCCTGTAATTATATCATGGCTGTCTGTTCTAGCCTGGGCCTGGAGAATAATCCATTGAATCCCTACAGTGAAGAAGGGGGCTGTTCAGCCCATCAAGTCTGCACCGACCTGCCAAAAGAGCACCTTACCTAGGGCCACTCTCCCGGCCTATCCCCATAACGCCGCGCATTGATCATGGCCAATCCACCTAACCTACGCATCTTTAGACTGTGACAGGAAACCCTGGGGCACCCGGAGGAAACCAACACAGACACAGGGAGAATGTGTGAACTCCACATGGAGAGTCACCCTGGGCCGGAGTCCAATTTGGGTTCCTTGTGCTGTGAGGGAGCAGTGCTAATCACTGTGATACCATGCCTGCCTTCAGAGTGTCTTTGAACTGTGAGAATTAGTTGATTTCCCCTTGAGCTCTGGGGTTTTGAGCTCTGAGGTTTTCAGGATATTGTTTTCTTCCTTCTGTCATTTTGTTTTGTAGTTGTGGGTACAATGTAGGTCTGTGATGTTGCATGCATCTTGTTCTAGTGCAGATGGGTTATATATCTGTGAAGGAAATATACTGGGGATTTCATCCATGAACATAGAATCCCTACAGTGCAGAAGGCCATTCGGCCCATCAGATCTGCACCAACACTCTGGGAGAGCACCCTATCCCCATTACACCATAACCCCACCTAATCTGCACACTCCTGGACAGCAAGGGGCAATTTTTATCATGGCCAATCCACTTAACCTGGACATCCTTGGACTGGATTTATATGGTCTTATTGGTTCCCATTCTTGCATTGACTACTGTTGTGCGCTGCACCTATTGTACATTGTTACCCACGGCTATTCTTTTTTGTTTTTATTTTGTTTGATGCAATTCCCATTAAAATTGAAACTCCAATAGAAAGACTTACAGAATTGTACTTCTGAACCACACTGTTGTCAATTCTATTTAAAAACATAATCAGCACATATTTGCAATGTGTTTGTATTTCACGTGTCAGCACTGGTGACATCACTCAGATTTGAATCAGTGACAAGAGTAAACAAAATTGTTCTCAGTTCGACCATGATCACATGGTCTCTTCCCTTCTCCGCTAGAATGACATAGGCCTCTTTTCTTCCCCATCCCTTATATTGAGGTCACTGCACACCATAACCAAGATAAAACCAATCTATTCAATAACCCCTTGATAATTTTCACGAAGGGTTTATAAATGAGATTATGTTGGATTTCAAACCAGCATAAAGTAAGCATAAAAGCAGGTGTGTGTATGAAATCAGATTAAAGGATCAAAGCACGGAAGAATTATTTCTGCCACATGCAGAAATCTTTCAAATTTCCATCCCACTTCAGTGTGCAACAAGTTAAATCCAACATACAAGATGATCCATGTAACCAATCTAGAGAGCAGCACCCAAATTTCATACTTACTGACCACAACACACTTCAACCTACCCAATCTCAATAAGTGATTCTATCTTCAGGTCCCTTTTACGAATCCTAATTATTGGAAATTATCTAACCACTCACTAAATATTGGTAGATAATAAACTCCAGAACCAAGAATGACGTAGATTCACAAATTATCGGATGATCAGGGAATGCAGTATGACAGCATCAACACAAACACAAAAAAGCTGGTAAGTACCTCCAGAAGGAATACCTTCCTGTCTTGCCACAGTTTCAATCAGCCCCATCAGCAGAACCAGGGCAACCGAATTAAGCAGTGCCTAAGAACCAGCAATGGCTGAGACTATCGGGGGAATAGAACTCAGATATCAGGCAGAGGGAAAAATCTCAACAAATCTCAATCTCAAAGTTATAATCAGCAGAGTGTGAAGAAGCGCAAATAACTTACCGGGAAGTATTTAGACTATTGGTTAATATTTTTGATGAACGGGACCTCATAAATGGGAACCTCTCAAGTGAACCCAGTGTTTGCGAGTACAGGAACAGGATGAGTGGGCAGCACTGTAGCATAGTGGTTAGCACTGTGGCTTCACAGCACCAGGGTCCCAGGTTCGATTCCCTGCTGGATCACTGTCTGTGCAGAGTCTGCACGTTCTCCCCGTGTGTGCGTGGGTTTCCTCCGGGTGCTCCGGTTTCCTCCCACAGTCCAAAGACATGCAGGTTAGGTGGATTGGCCATGCTAAATTGCCCCAAGTGTCCTAAAAAGGTTAGATGGGGATATTGGGTTGGGAGGATAGGGAGGAAGTGAGGGCTTAAGTGGGTCGGTGCAGACTCAATGGGCCAAATGGCCTCTTTCTGCACTGTATGTTTTATGAGTGTAGAGGTGAATGAATGGGTGCCGAGGTGGTGCAAAAGTGAGGGATTCAGATTCTTGGGGTATTGGGATCAATGCTGGAGCAGCCAGGCCAGGCAGCTACACCACCAATGTCCTTGTGCTGAGGTTAACTCCTGGCATAGGGAAGAGTTTAAGCTAATTTTGAAGGGAGAGGAGAACCGGAATGCAGCAGCTGAATGGAGACAACAACATGCATAGAAGAAGGTACAAACAGCAACAGAACAGGGATTTATTTTCTTTATTTTTTCATGCGATGTGGGCAATGCTGGTAAGGTCAGCATTTGTTATCCATCCCTAATTGCCTTTGAACTGGGTGGCTTGCTAGGCCATTTTCGGAGGACGGGTTAAGAGTCAACCGCATTGCTGTAAATCTGGATTCACACGGAGGCCAGACCAGAAGAGGATGCCGGATTTCCTTCCTTAAAGGAAAGTGAACCAGATGGGTTTTTACAACAATCGACAATAGTTTCATTGTGTGTGTATAATGATTTAAAGCCACGAATCACTCATGCAAACACATTTGTGTTTTTAATTCTAGGCATATGTGAACAGAAACAAGAGTACATAAAGTTTGAAAATGTTGTAATATGCCTTTAAGAGGTAACGGCATGCCAGCATTTTAAGTGCATTTTATAACAACCATTATTGAACTAGATTTATATTTCAGATTTATTAATTGAGTGTAAAATCCACCAACTGACGTGATGAAATTTGAACCTATATCTTCAGAACAGACTGGGTCTCTGGATTATTGGCCCAATTATATTCCCACTACACCCCCGTCTTCCCCAAATATAGTGTAGAAAGAGCAGTAATAGATGAAAGAAAAAAGCCAAGCCAATTAACATCATGTCAGATTGTATATTGTGTTAATGCAAGAGTGTTACAAACAAGCTTGCTGGGTACAAGTGCAAATTGCAACATAGGGTTGTCATATAATGGAGGCCTGGCTTAAACATGAGTAGGTATGGGACGTAAACATTCCTGGCAACAATGTACTCAGGAGGGATAGGGAATTTTTGGAGGTGGGAAAGGAGTAAGTGGGGTGACAATATTGATCAGGAATATCTCCTACAGGAGATAATTCAAAGACTGAACCTAATTCATTAGAGTTAAGGAACAGAAAATGAGCTATACATTGCTGGGTGTATACAATAGACCCCCAATTGTGAGCCAGAGATGATAGTGGTACAAATCTGTAGACAATTTTAAAATGTAAAAAGTCGAGCACAAAATATTTTCCCAATCTGTGTGCGGGTACCTGAAGAGGATAAAGAGAAAGGAAGGTGCTAAATTTCACAAATGTTTATAGGAGAACTTGGGCTGTGTTGCCAGCCCAATAAGAATCAGTAGTGGATCTAGTTCTGGGGAATAAATTGGGCAAGTGGAGTGTGTTTCAGTGGGAAACATCTGAATGTTATGGAAAGGAACAAAGAAATCCACAGGTGAAAATAACCAATTAAGAGAGCCAATTTCAGTGAATTGAGAAGTTTAGCTGGACTGGAAACAAAGATGGGAAATCAGTAAATGAGTAATGGTGGGCCTTCCAGGTGGAGATTCATTTAAGGAGGAAACATGGGGCACTGGGACATCCAAAGCCACAACTGCCTGGATGACAAAGGGAATATAAGAGAAAATAAAGAAGAAAAAGGCTTATGTCAAAATGTTCGAACCAGAGTAGAAATCAAAACCAGGCAGGATACAGGCAGTGTTGGGGGAAATTAAAAGGATATAAGGAGATCAAAGAGAGAGTAAAATAAATGATTGGGGGTGGGGGTAACATAAAGACAACCTAAAAAATATCTTCTAAAAAGTAAAAGGATAATTAAAAGAATGGTGAGGCCGACCGAGGACAAATGAGGCCTGGAGTTGGCTGAAAGAGGGACACAAAATAAAATTATGATGAATCTGTTGCAGCACACCATTTTTGGGGGGGGAAGGAGCATGGTAAAGACATTGGATCGAATACAAATAGATGGAAAGGAGATTTTTAATGGGCTGGAATCACTCAAATTTAACAAGTCACTCAGTCTAGATGCATCTTTGGTTGTTTCGGAAGCCAAGGTGGAGATAGTAAAAGCTCTAATTACAAACTTTCAGTCTTCCTTGGATATGTTAGTGGTGCCAGAGGGCTAGAGAATTGCAAATAATACACACAGCTTATAAAAAGGGAAAAGGGAAAACCTTAGTGACTAAGGCAATTTAATCTAACATCAGTAGTGGGGAAATTAGTAGACACCATTATCAAAGGAGGAAATGACTTCTTCATTGGAGAAACATGGATAAATAGGAGCAGCCAGCTTGCATTTTTTTTAAATAAAGGTACAGCATCCAACTACCCTGATTGAGTTATAGATAGAATAGAACAGTACAGCACAGAACAGGCCCTTCGGCCCTCGATGTTGTGCCGAGCAATGATCACCCTACTCAAACCCACGTATCCACCCTATATCCGTAACCCAACAACCCTCCCCCCTTAACCTTACTTTTTTTAAGGACACTACAGGCAATTTAGCATGGCCAATCCACCTAACCCGCACATCTTTGGACTGTGGGAGGAAACCGGAGCACCCGGAGGAAACCCACGCACACACGGGGAGGACGTGCAGACTCCGCACAGACAGTGACCCAGCCGGGAACCGAACCTGGGACCCTGGAGCTGTAAAGCATTTATGCTAACCACCATGCTACCGTGCCGCCAGTTCTTTGATTAAGTCACTGGGAGGGTTGATCAAGGTAGTGAAGTAGATGTTGGATATCAAGACTTTTAAAAGACATTTTACAAGACTTATTCCAAAAATATAAACACATGAGGGATAGCGTAATTTGAGTACGTAATTGGCTAAGGAATGACAGAGATTATTAAAGGCAGAAATTATTAATGAACATAGGTCTTTCAGACCAATGCCATGTATGCATTGGGATTCCCCAAGAATCATCAGTGTTAAGACTACTGTATTTTTTATTAAATTAAAATGACTTGCATGTGTGTACATAAAAGTGAAATTTTGAAATTTGTAGATGATGACAAGACCTGGCAACATAGTAAATATGGAGCAGGATAGAAGACTTCAGGAGGACAGACTACTGAAACGGAAAGACACATAGCAGATGAGATTTAATGCAGATAATTGTAAAGTGATGCACTTTGGGAGAACTGATAAGGACATCTGTATAACTTAAATGGTAGTATTTTGAGGGGTTGCAAGAACATAGGGACCAGGAATTCAAATTTACAAATCCTTGAAGATCACAAAGCAAGTTAATAAAGCTAAAATGTATGGGATTTGCAAATAGGCTAGTTGAATACAAAAGCAAAGAAGCCACTGTAAAACATCACGAAACACTGGTGAGGCATCTGCTGGAGTATTGAGTATATTTCTGGGTACCACACTTTCTGAAGATTACCAAGATAAAAGGATGATATTTGGGACAATGGACTTTAGTTACGTGGAAAGATTGCTAATTGAACATCTTTTGGCTTTTTATGGCCATCAATAATCAAATACAAAATGTTTCAATTTTATAACTTATTGAAAGTCAGAACCTATCTCAGCCAAGGAATAACAACTTTTAAGGACACTTGTCCTCAGTTAAATTCAATTGCCTCATGTTTTAAAAATCACACCCACAGCTATTCATTGCATTAAAAATCAACGTTATTCCTTCGCTAAATTACATTAGTCCCTGTAATAAGTCAGCAGTTAAGTTTTCTTTTGAATAAATTCTCACCTGCTAATCGCTGACAGGGAATTAAATGTGAGCATGCTGATGTTGGGAATGGCAACCCAATAAAAACATTTATTTTTAAAAAATGTTAGGAATGGCAGAGGAAAACTTCAGGATCAACCATAAACTCGAATAAGTCTCAGCCAGTATAACGCCAAGAGTCCACATCTCCATTAATATTAATTTCTACGTTTTCTATTATATTTAAATCTAGCGTAATTATTGGCGAGATGATGAGAACCGTCGTTTCAATCATGCGTTATACCATCACATATAGAATTTAATGCTGCAATGTGCAGTGAGTTTCGGCAGGGAAGGGGTTAATATGTGAAGGTTGGCTTGTTGTGGAAGGCGTGCTGGAATGCCGCTTACCAGCCCATCACAGTTACTGATGGCGACCGAAGCCCCCGGTACATCAGTGATATCTCCGGAGTAGACGCAGTCTCCATGCAGAGGCTCCTTGCGAGTGACATTGCCGTCCTGCCACTCCACCGTCGCTCGAGGTGCCACCAGCCTGGAGTTGAGCTTCAGCCGGAGGTGAAACTGCTGTCCGAACACGGTGACATTGTAATACAACTGCCCATCAGCTGGAGCTTGCTGGAAACTCCCACTGTGCCTTTTAGACCGTCTTTTGCCAGATGCTGACACAGCGTGGGATAGAAATCTCCCCTGCACATCTGTGCTGCTTGGAGTCATCAGCTCATAGTTGTCCAATTTGTCCTGAAGTAAATCTGCAATTAGACAAGAGGCGCAAAAAAAACGCGGTGAACTTTCAAAAGCGACGCCTGCAATCACACCATCAAAACAAGGAGTTCATATGTTAAGTGTAAATATTTACACATCTCGGCTCTAAACTTCACAGCTGCACAGCCTCACTGGCATGGGATTGGCAAGTCGATACCATGCCTAAAATTGTACCAATGTTGTATCAATTTCGCAGTAACAAACTTAGTTCCGGATACAATCAAAGAGGCAGGAGATACACAAATGCCACTGCAGTCTCCAGGAAAATCCCGCTCCAATTGGTGTCCCTTATTCTTTTAAAAGAAAAGTATTGGAGATCAGATAAGGAAAGCGAGTGAAGGAAACCCCCCCAACCACCGACCGACCCACCCCACCACCACCACCACACACACACATACATACATACCTGTATACTGAGCGAGATAAAGGCCGTCAGCACCGAGAAAGGCTATAAGGGCAAAGTACAGCGTTCCGCACAAGTAATCCATCGCACGCTCCAAAGTGTCACAAACTTGTTGGGGTTTCGCATTAAAGTTGAGCGCTTGCTGTCGACTGCGGCTCCGGGCGGTGCCAGAGCAGCGGCGGGGGCGGGGGGCTGCCGGCAGGCGCTGCCTCAGTATCTCCTTCAACCAGTCCCTTAACTCGGTGTCACTGGATCGGAGGCAGCGAACCAGAGGCCGGGAGGTTGGGAGAAATATTGAAAGCACGGGACGTACAACATGAAGTCACTGTGATTGACAGATCGCGGCCACTGCACCGAGAGAGAGAGAGAGAGAGAGAGAATACGGGAGGAGGCAGTTTGGGCTCCACCACGTGTACATCTAGATCCTGCGAAGAAGCAGAAGATTTCAATGATCTTGTGTGAGAAGTTGAGAATTCCGCTTCCTTCCACTCCAGACTGCTTGAGCAAGGGCTCCCTCTAGGTTCGAGTGGAGCAGCCACCCAAAAGATTCCACCAAAAAAAGCTACATCGATACAGGCTAAAAACCGAAATCGCTGGGAAATCTCAGCAGGTCTGGCAGCATCTGCGGTGCTCCGAACGAGTGAGTTACCCGGACTCCAAACAAACTCTTCTCTCCCTCCCCGCAGATGCCACCAGACCTGCTGAGGTTTATTTCAGCGTTTTCTGTCTGTCAGATTTTCAGCGTCGGCAGCATTTTGCTTTCACACAAATGTGGGATCTGACCAGGTCGTCGGATCTATATATAATAAAAACAGAAACTCAGCAGATCTGGCCGCATCCCTGGAGAGAGTGGCAGAGTTCGCCTTTCAGCTCCATGTGGCCCTTCTACAGGACTGAAGAGGGATAGAAAGATGATGAATTATATACTTGGAGAGTGGAAGGGCAGACTGGAAGGTCAGGGATAGGGCAGAGCTAAGGAGAGACTGACAAAGATGTCAGAACATAAGAAAAAGGGGGGCATTGAGGATTAATTAAATGCTAATAGAATTATAGAATTCTGACTATGCAGGAGGCCATTTGGCCCATCGAGTCTGCACCAACCCTCCGAAAGAGCATTCTACCTAGGGCCACTCCCCTGGCCAGCCTGCCCGACCCCTGTCACCTCATATCCTAACCTGCACATCCCCCAGGACACTAAGGGGCAATTTAGCAGTGCCAGTTCCCCTAACCTGCACATTTTTGGACTGTGGGGGGAAACCGGAACACCCGGAGGAAACTCACACAGACATAGGGAAAATGTGCAAACTCCATACAGTCATCCCAGGCCAGAACCAAACACGGGTCCTGATGTGACCATCAATTCACTCGAGACACGATTGGAAGTAAACTGTGGTTTTAATAGACTTACAACTGAGCCTGCCTGCGACCAGAAGAACTGAGGGCAGGCTCACACGGCTGCAGCACTTTATACTTCTGGTAGTGGGAGGGGCCATGGGCAGAGCCATGGGCGGAGCCGAGGGTGGAGCCCTGTTCAAGCTCCTCATCTCCCTCTGTGGGCAGAGCTCAACGGCTCACAGACAGGGCCCACAAGGACGCAATACTATACAGTGTGAATTACATTCACCGCATTCACCCACTGTAAAAAAAATCAAGTCCGGCGGGGGTGACGGGTCTACAGGTTGAGCCGGTCCGGTGGCCGAGTCGTCCTTTGGGATCAGCGGAGCACCGGGGTTGCAGCCTCTTCGGGTGGCTGGGTGGTGACGGTCGGCGTGGATATGAGGGTGGACTCCGGGGGTGTTTCGGTCCGAGCTCCGTTCCTGACCGGTGTGACGGGCACAGGGGGGCACAGGAAACCTATAGGCGTGGGGGCACAGGGCGTGGAGGGTTGGGTGGCGTGTAGTGTGAGGGGTACCTCGGCGGTGGTTGTGGTAGTGATGGATCCTGCAAGCACCAGGTCCCGGAGGGAAACGGTGTCCTGACGGCCGTCGGGGTATTCAATAAAGGCGTAGTGGGGGTTTGAATGCAGTAGTAGGACCCTCTCTACTAGTGGGTCCATTTTGTGTGTCCGGACGTGCTTCCGGAGGAGAACCGGGCCCGGTGTCCTCAACCAAGATGGGAGCGAAGCCCCTGTGGTAGTGCCCCTAGGGAAAACAAATAGTCGTTCGTGAGGGGTCTGGTTGGTGGCAGTGCACAGGAGGGACCTAATTGCATGGAGCGCGTCGGGGACGACCTCCTGCCAGTGGGAGGTCGGGCGATTCCTGGACCAGAGGGTCAGTAGGACGGTCTTCCAGACCGTCGCGTTCTCCCTCTCCACCTGCCCGTTCCCCCTGGGGTTGTAGCTGGTAGTCCTGCTCGAGGCGATGCCCTTGTCGAGCAGGTACTGACGCAGCTCGTCGCTCATGAAGGACGAACCCCTGTCACTGTGTATGTAGCTGGGGAATCCAAACAGGGTGAAGACACTGTGCAGGGCTCTGATGACTATGTGGGAGGTCATATCGGGGCACGGGATGGCAAAGGGACAGCGGGAGAATTCGTCTATGATGTTGAGGAAGTACACATTTCGATTGGTCGAGGGGAGGGGCCCTTTGAAATCGATGCTCAGGCGTTCAAAGGGCCGGGATGCCTTTACCAGGTGGGCCTTGTCTGGTCTATAGAAGTGCGGTTTGCACTCTGCGCAGATCGGGCAATCCCTGGTGATGGTTTTTATCTCCTCGGTGGAGAAAGGCAGATTTCGGGCTTTGATGTAGTGGGCGAACCGGGTGACCCCCAGGTGGCAGAGGTTGTTGTGGATAGCCTTTAGGCGGTCGTTTTGCGCGCTGGCGCATGTGCCACGGGCAGGGCATCTGGGGGCTCGTTGAGCTTCCCCAGTCGATATATAATGTCATAATTATAGGTGGAGAGTTCGGTCCTCCACCTCAAGATTTTATTGTTTTTTATTTTGCCCCTTTGCGAGTTGTCGAAAATGAAGGCAACCGATCTTTGGTCGGTGATGAGGGTAAACCTCCTACCTGCGAGGTAGTGCCTCCAGTGCCGTACGGCTTCCACAATGGCTTGAGCTTCTTTTTCGACTGAGGAGTGTCGAAGTTCCGAAGTGGAGAGGGTTCGGGAGAAAAAAGCGACTGGTCTCCCTGCCTGATTCAGAGTGGCGGCGAGAGCGACCTCTGAGGAGTCGCTCTCCACCTGAAAGGGGACGGAATCATCCACCACCCGCATGGCGGCTTTGGCGATGTCCTCCTTGATGCAGTTGAAGGCCTGGCGGGCCTCTGCTGACAGTGGGAAGAGTGTGGTCTTAAATAGTGGGCGGGCTTTGTCCGCATACTGGGGGGACCCACTGGGCGTAATAAGAGAAGAATCCCAGGCACCTCTTGAGGGCCCTGGGACAATGAGGGAGAGGGAGTTGTAAGAGTTGCATACGGTCCGGGTTGGGGCCCAGGACTCCGTTTTCCACGACATAGCCGAGGATGGCTAGTCTGGTAGTGCGGAAAATGCATTTCTCCTTATTGTAGGTGAGATTGAGTTTCTGGGCGGTTTGGAGAAATCGGTGGAGGTTGGTGTCGTGGTCCTGCTGATCATGGCCACAGATAGTGACCATGATCATGGAAACGTGGCCCGCAGCCCGTACTGGTCCACCATTCGGTCCATTGCTCATTGGAACACCGAGACCCCATTCGTGATGCCAAAGGGGACCCGGAGGAAATGGAAGAGGCGGCCATCTGCCTCGAACGCCGTGTAGTGGCGGTCCTCCGGGCGGATTGGGAGCTGGTGGTAAGCAGACTTCAGATCCACCGTGGAGAATATGCGGTACTGGGTGATCTGGTTGACCATGTCTGCAATTCTGGGAAGGGGGTATGCATTGAGGTGCGTGAACCGGTTAATGGTTTGGCTGTAATCAACCACCATCTAGAACTTTTCCCCGGTCTTGACGACCACCACCTGAGCTCCCCAGGGGCTATTACTGGCCTCTATGACTCCCTCACGTAGGAGCCGCTGGACTTCGGCTCTAATGAATACTCTGTCCTGCAGGCTGTACCGCGTGCTGCGGGTGGCTACTGGTTTACAGTTAGCCGTTAGGTTAGCGAAGAGAGGAGGGAGGGTCGATTTTTTGAGTCGCTGAGCTGCATATAGTGAGAGGAGGTAGGGGTCCGCCGAAGCTGAGTGTGAGGCTCTTGAGGTTGCATTGGAAATCGAGCCTGTGTAAGAGTGGGGCGCAGAGGTCGGGGAGTATGTACAGCTGGAAATTAGAGTAGCTGGCATCCTGAATCGTTAGGGTCGCAACGGTGCGCCCTTGTATTATGACCGAGTGCGAACCCGAAGCGAGGGAGATAGTTTGCCGTGCAGAGAAGATAGGGAGCGAACAGCGTCTTACCAGGTCAGGATGTACGAAGCTCTCGGTGCTCCCGGAGTCGAAGAGACACGGTGTCTTCTATCCGTTGATTTGAACAGACATCATCGAGCTCTGGAGGTGGTTCGGACGCAACTGGTCCAACGTGACTGCGTTGAGTTGCGGGTAGTCGGCGGCTCGATCAGCAGTGCTGGAGTGGCCCTGTGATGACTGTCCGCTGAGGTCATAGTCGTCGAGGTGAACATCGGGTGATGGCCAAGATGGCGGCCCCCGTTGATCGCATGTGGTGGGTGATGAAGAAGATGGCGTCCAAGATGGCAGCCCCCGTGGATCACACATGGCGGGCGGCGAGGAAGATGGTGCCCAAGATGGTGGCCCCCCATGACTCGCACATGGCCGGCCGCGTGGGGGAGGATTCACAAGATGGCGGCCCCTATGAGTCGCACATGTCGGGCAGAGGCGGAGTCGGCAGTCACGCTGCAATGTTGCGGGGCCTATGGGCCTGCGAGTTGGGGGAGCGATTGTTCTGGACTGCGGGGGAGTTAGAGAGTTTTGATTTCGCCAGGCATAATTTGGCATAACGTCCTTTTCGCCCGCAGCTGCTGCAGGTCGCATTGCGGGCCGGGCAGTGCTGCCGTGGGTGTTGGGGCTGGCCACAAAAATGGCATGCTGGCGCTCCGTAGTGGGCGAGTGAGCGCGCGGCGCAGGCCTGGGGCAATCGCTGGTCGGGGGTCCACGATGGGGTCGCTTGGTCTGCGGGGAATGAGTTGAGACTTTGAAACGTGACCTCCATAGTGGTTGCTAGCGCTACCGTGTCCTCCAAGTTCTGGGCCCCTTTTTTGAGTAGTCGCTGGCGCACATAGTTAGACCGGACCCCCGCAAAGTACACATCATGGACAGCGAGTTCCATATGCTGGGAGGCAGTTACAGCCTGAAAGTTGCAGTCCCGAGCAAGGGCTTTTAAGTCGCGCAGGAAGTCCTCTCGCAACTCTGTGGGGCACTGGCGGCGGGTAGCGAAAATGTGCCGCGCATAGACCGTGTTTACCGGCCGCACGTATAATCGGTCGAGCATAGCGAGGGCCTCAGTATAGGAGTCGGTACAGTTGAGTTGCGTAGAGATGCGATGGCTCACCCGTGCGTGCAGTAGGCTGAGTTTCTGCTCCTCTGTAGTCTCGGAGGTGGTCAATGCAGCCAGGTAGGCCTTGAAACACCGAAGCCAGTGTAGAAAGATTTCCTTCGCCTCTGCAGCCTGCGGGTCGAGTTCTAGTCGATCAGGTTTGAGGGCTGATTCCATAGTAGTTTTCTTAAGTCTATTAAATTGACGTGACCATCAATTCACTCGAGACATGATTGGAAGTAAACTGTGGTTTTAATAGACTTACAACTGAGCCTGCCTGCGACCGGAAGAACTGAGGGTAGGCTCACACGGCTGCAGCACTTTATACTTCTGGTAGCGGGAGGGGCCATGGGCGGAGCCGAGGGTGGAGCCCTGTACAAGCTCCTCGTCTCCCCCTGTGGGCAGAGCCGCGCAACGGCTCACAGACAGGGCCCACAAGGACATAATACAATACAATACAGTGTGAATTACATTCACCATAGGTCCCGAGCACTCTGAGGCAGCAGTGCCAACTACTGTGCCACCGTGTTGCCCATAGTGGCCTGAAGGTAAGATAGGAGATCAAAGGTTGGTGCTCAGTGGGAGCAAAACTGAAAAACAAGGGGCAGGTGGCTCTGTGGGGGAGGGGTGGGGTTGTGTTGGGGCAAACTATGGGAACCAAAAAACAAAAAGCACGTCCAGATGGAGGGGAAAGTTCATAGGCTAAAATTGTTGAACTCAATGTTGAGTACAAAAGGCTGTAACATGCCTAATCAGAAGACACAATTTTGTTCTTCTAGTTTGCGTGGGGCATCACTGGAACATTGCAGTAGGCCAAGGTCAGATATGTCGGCATGAGAGCAAGATGCTGAATTCAAATGACAAGCGACAGTAAAGTTGGGGTCACATGTGCAGATGGAGCGAAGGAGTTCTGAAAAGCAGTCACTCAGTCTGCATTTAGTCTCCACAATGTAGAGAAGACCACATTGGGAGCAGTGAATACAGTAGAACACATTGAAGGAGGAGCAACTGAAATGTTGCTTCAGGTGAAAGGAGTGTTTGGGCGCTTGGACAGTGAGGAGGTAAAGGGACAGATGTTGTGCCTTCTGCAAATGCATGGGAAGGGGATAACAGGCTGGGAGCGATGGAGGACTTGACCAGGGTGTCACTGAGGGAGTGGTACCTGTGGAGTGCTGATGGGGGGCATTGAGGGAAAGATGCATTTAGTGGCGGCATCGTGCTGGAGTTGGCAGAAATGGCGGAGGATGGTCTTTTGAATGCAGAAGCTGGTGGTGTGAAAAGTGAAGACATGAGGAGCCCTGTCATGGTTTTGGGAGGAGGGCAAGGGATGAGGGCTGAGGTGTGGGGGATGGTTCAGACACAGTTGAGAGCCCTGTCGACCACAGAGGTGGGGGGGGGGGGGGGGGGGGGGGGGGGGGGGGGGGGACCTCGGTTGAGGAAAAAGGAAGATATGTCAGAAGCACTGTTTTTGAACATTGCTCCATTGGAGCAGATGTGACGGAGGTGGAGAAACTGAAAGAATAGGACGGAGTCTTTATAGGGAGCTGTAGTTGAGGGAGCTGTGGGAGTTGGTGGGTTTGTAATGAATATTGATGGTCAGTCTATCACCAGAAATGCAGACAGAGAGGTCCAGGAAGGGAAGGAAAGTGTTGAAGATGGACCATGTGAAGGTGAAAAAGGGGTGGAAATTGGAAACAAAATTGATAAATCTTTCCATGTGTAGACGTGAGGATGAAGGGGCAACAATAAAGTCATTGATGAAATGGAAAAAGAGTTGCGAGAGCAGACCTGAGTTGGACTCGAACAAGGAATAACCCACAAAAGACAGTTATTACTGGAGCCCATAGCCACACCTTTTATTTGCCCAAAGTGAGATAAGTTATCGGAGAAACTGTTGAGTGAGACAACAAGTTCAGCCAGGCGGAGGAGAGTGGTGGTGGATGGGGATTATTCGGGTTTCTGCTCAAGGAAGAAGTGGAGAGCCCTGAGATGCTGCTGGTGAGGGATGGAGGTGTAGAGGAATTGGACATCCATAGTAAAGAGGAGGCAGTTAGGTCCAGGAAACTGGAAATTGTGGATGTGTCATAAGGCACCAGAGGAATCGTGAACATCAATGAGAAGTGATTGGACAAAGGGAGTGAAAATGGAATTGAGAAAGGAGTTCCATGGGGCAGGAACCGGTTGCGATGAGTGGTCTACCTGGGCAGTCCTTTTAGTGGATTTTGGGAAGTAGGTAGAAGCGGACTGTACAGAGTTGGGATCTATGAGGCTAGAAGATGTGGAGGGAAGATCTCCAGAGGTGGAGGTGACTGATCATCCTGGAAACAAAGGCTTGATGTCGTCAAATCTATATCTGAAACAGTCCCAAATCTTTGAATGATGGCATTAATGTTGTTCATCTGTAAAAGAAAGGAAATTAAATGTTAGGAATTTAACATCATGCCAACCTCCCAGGTAAACCCCCAAACCCTCACCCAACAGATCCACCCCCCGACAACTGACACTCTCACCAACCCACCCCAACATGGGACACACCACCCACCAGCCGAATCCAATACCGGACACCGCTCCCCTCCTCCACCCCCCCCTCCCCTCCCCCCCCGCACCGCTGCAGGTCTGACTGCACACTACCCCCAACCCCCTACCCGCCTCCACCCCTCCCCCCCCCCCCCCCCACCGCTGCTGGTCTGACTGCACACTACCCCCAACCCCCTACCCGCCCCGCCTCCCCCCCCCCCCCCCCCACCGCTGCCGGTCTGACTGCACACTGCCCCCCAACCCCCTACCCTTTCCCATTAAGGGGCAGTTTAGCGTGGCCAATCCACCCTCGCTGCACATCTTTTGGGTTGTGAGGGTGAAACCCACGCAGACACGGGGAGAATGTGCAAACTCCACACAGACAGTGACCCTGGTCCGGGATTCGTACCCGGGTACTCAGCGCCATAGGCAGCAGTGTTAACCACTATGCCACCGTGTCACCCTCCATAACCCCCTTCCCTTCCTGACCCGACACGACACATACAGCATCCTCCCGCCAATGTTTGAACCGCCACACCCACATCCCATTCACTTACCTTTGAAACATACCTTCACTTCTCCTTTTCAATGGTCCTTTACCTGCTGTATGGCAGCTATTGCTGCAAAAAAGGGGCGTGTGCACCTTTGCTCCACTCCATTTACACCTTGCTGCTGGAGCCCCCAGGGCTGCTTCATTGTTTCAGTCTCACCCAGCTTGAATGAGGAAAGTCAGGCCAGACAGGGGCTTTGGAATTCTGTGACAATAAGTCACTACGAAATGGCAATTTGCTGCTGATTGCTACTCCGAGGAAGGTACGGATCAGAAAGTCTTGAAGAAACTTGCACCGTCAGGTTCCAACCAAACACACTTTCCACAAACACAGATGCACGATTAATTGCACAAAGACTCAGATTGGGTACAACTGTGGCTTTATTGCAGTCAGATGCGTGGCCTCTTGCTGTAGCTGGCGAAATGGCAGATCAATGGAGGACACGCATATTTATACAGCTCCTAGTAGGCGGAGCCAGCCGGCAGGGGCTACCGGCGAACCTGGAGTACAGGTTCTACCTTAATACAGGTGTACAGTGGTTCACCACAGTTATGTATTAGCCCTTTCTCCTATATTATTGTTATAATCCCCATGAAGACCATGGGGAAACAATCATTGATCTTCCTGTGGCACTCATGGAATACGAGCTCCCTAGGTAGGGGGCAGAGGCCAACCACCTGGGGCTTGTTAAGGCAGGAGGTAAAAGCAGGCACAAACCAGGACCTGGTCAGACCTATCCTCCCAGCGAGATCTGCACTGGGAGTGAGATGCTGCGCTAAGCATGTAATTGTAAATGTATAAATAAATTCACGTTTGTTAACAACAGCTTCCTTATGAGTTATTATAGTTGTTCCAGTTCAAATGGTGATTGTCAACTACATTTGAATTTTTCAATTCAAGAGACAATGTTCTCATTTACAGTGCTGTCTGAGAGATTTCCAAGGCGGGAGAAGTGATGTGTGAAGCCAGAATGTTGTGTTAACTCTTTTGGAGTGTTAATGCAAATTACTCTGATGAAGGGCACGCCTCTTCACAAGCAGCGCTCATAGTACTACAGAGGAAATACTGTCTAGCCATACTCACATCTAGCCATACTCCTCCAACATAGTGAAAAATCCTCTCTGGCACCCTCATCCTGCCCATTTTCTGCAAATGTTTAGACTAATATACTGAGTAGATACATTTTCTCTGGAGAGTTACTAATCGAATGTGCTCTCCACAGAACTGACACTAAAAGTCTTCTGAATTGCCTTGGTATTTGACTATTAAATAGATTCTACGAGATCAGGACATTCAGCCACATTACGGACATTGATTGCAGTGAAATCCGATTTTTATGAGATAATAATAATAATCTGCAATGACAGATACAAACTCAAAACTTATGCTTGCATACAAGAAACATTGAACGCAACTTGTCCTAACAATTCTGTTGTTGTAGATCAGGCCCTTCTGAGATTTGCAAATCACAAGTTTAATGAGTTCTCAATCATGCCATGAAAACAAACATGCATTTATATTGTGTCTTACCACATCCCAAAGCACCTGAAGCCAGTGGAGTGTTTCTGGGAAGTGCAGACATTGGTAGGAACATGTGGCAGCCTTACCTGCACAAAAATCAGATCTATGAATGACCAGTTAATCTGTTTTGATTGACAGGCATAGTGTGTTTGAGAATTCACTGCTCTTCTTTACTGTCATAGAATCTTTACATTCACCTGAATGTGCAGAAGGAATCACTATTTAAAATCTCAATCTTACACCTCTGGCAGTGCCGTAATAATCCCTCAGTACTACACTACAGTTTCAATCAAGATTGTACGCTAATATCCATAGTGGAGATTGAATCCACAGCCACTGACTCAGAGGTAAGTTTGAGAATTTCTGATAAAAGATCACATTTTAGATCAGGGTTTTTCAAAGTGCAGGTCGTGGCCCCGCTGCGGTTGGGTCATGGGCGAGTGTCAGAGCGATTGGCAGCACCATCCTGCAGTAGTCCCAATCGTGGGAGAAGCACCCCATGGCCACTACCGAATGTTACATTGAGAATGATGGTCGCTGCGCCTTTTAAATGAAAATATATGGGGTGGTAGAGTGGTTAGCATTGCTGCCTCACGCCATTGAGGACCTAGATTCAATCCCATCCCTGGGTCACTGTCTGTGTGGAGTTTTCACATTCTCCCCATGTCTGCATGGGTCTCACCCCCACAACCCAAAGATGCGCAGGGTAAGTGGATTGGCCATGCAAAATTGCCCCTTAATTGGAAAAAATTGGGTACTCTAAATTTATGGGAAAAAAATAAAATAAATGAGGCTGTGTGGAGTCTTCCAGTTAGAAGTGGCAACAGAGAGCAGGTCATGTGCCCTGCACACCTACCTGACGCGAAACACCTTTCTTGTATGTGCTTTTAGCACCAAACCACAGGGCAGAGTTGCTTTCATTTTTTGAGTTGCTGGCAAGAGGATTGTGAAGATGGATTGTTTTCTGAAAAGTAAGAGAAGGGTCAAATACCTCTCAGGCAGGTTCTAACAACTGAATCTGAGCTGCTTAGGAGAGTCCAGAGCAGGACAAAGCAGTGCTAGTGTTAGCTCTGTACAGAGCTCCAGGGCATTTGGTTAACGGTCTACAAAGAAGAAACTTAACTTAGGAACAAAGCAACATAAAGATGATTTCTTGAAGCATGGTTTTGTCAATTGTGCCAATACAAATCAGGATGCAAAGGCTGTGGGCGGGATTCTCCACCGGCGGGATTCTCCGTTTTGCCGGCTCCCGGGGGTTTCCCAATGGCGTGGGCTGCCCCACAATGGGAAACCCCATTGATTGGCCGGCGTAAGGGAGAATACCACTGGCGGGTCGAGGCAGAAATGTGGTGGGGCGGAGTATCCAGCCCCATGTGTGTTGTATGCAGTGAAGCAATGGCAAATGACAGAAGTTTCAGATTTTGAAAGAGAAGTGATGGGTGAAAAATTCCTTTTGTGGTTGAGACCCCAGAGTCAGTCAGTAACTTACGGCTGACTCCAAATTAAAAGACCATGCTGCTGTAGCTGACCTGTGATATCACATTGAAAACACGCCAAAGGCCCATAAGGATGCCAGCATTCTGGGGAAGCATCGCCCAGGAGTATCCAGTGCTGAGAAAAACAAGCATTTTGTTGCTCTTGCTCATCATGACGACCTGTCTGTGCGAGGTAGGACTTTCTGTTTTTATAAAGATGAAGACAGCACAAAGGAACTGGCTGATGTCTGCACCTGACATGCACATCGCCCTCTCCTCCTTTGAACCTGATTCAAATGAGATTGTGAAGACCAAGCGGGCTCCCCTTTCACATTAAAGGTAAACGAACATGACGTAGGTCAGCTGGCATGGGTCGCGAAGGTCGGTCGTTGGGCAAAAGTGGATCCCAGGAAATAAAGTTTGAAAAACACTACTTTAGATGACATTAATTAGGAAACCTTACATGGATTTTTCCTGGCATTTAAGATAGTTATTTCCACAGGAGCGGGTAGGGGTAGAAAGAGATGTAATAGTGGTTTCAAAATTATGAAGGGTTTTGTAAGGGAGAATAGGAAAAGATTATTTGCCCTAGTTTGGAAATCAGTGACAAGGGAGTCATCAGTTTTGAATTGCCATTCAGAGGAGAGGTCAAGGAGAAATGTCTTTTATACAGAGGTTGTTGGAGCATGGAATGCTGATTGGGTCGGCAAGACAGAGAATATTTTACATTTAAGGTGTGAATTAGATACACATTTGAAGCAGAAGAAGAACTATGGTAGCAAATGGAGCTGTATGACTTAGTTTTGGTTTGTTTAAGCATGGACAAGATAGGACAATTAGCATCTTTCTATACTGTAATAAATAGTTGTGTTTCATTATTAGCTCCAAGCGGAACATAGCAATAAAATGTTGAAGCATTTAACAGTACACCATATTCCTAATGACTGCTAAACAGCCTTATTAGCCCTGAAAGGACAGTTCAACATTTGTTGAATGTCAAACTTCTTCATTATGATCAGAAATTCCGCTAATTTTAATTTCAAACAAATGTTTATGATGTTTTGTTTTGAAATATTTTTATTAGTGTTTTCCAGTTTTTACAGAGGAACAGCTCATGTGTGTCTGGCATTTACAAAGAGGTTTGTGTCTTAATAACAAAGGTTTATAGATGAGGTAGTTTAGTTGCTCTCTTAGCGTTACTGTCTGCCCCGGGTGCTCTGTATTTTGCTCCACTTCTTTCTACTGGAGCTTTTAGTTTTTATTGTTGAGGGTGGGGGGGCGGGTCCTGCGTGTTGCTTCCCTCCTCCCCTTTTCCCCGTGCTTCGGTTTGTGCTTCCCTTGGGTTCCCTTCTCCCCCCTTCCCGCTCTGCCTTATTCTCTTGTGTGTGCCTTCTCTTGTCTTCCATCCTCTCTCTCTCTCTCCCCCCCCCCCCCCCCCCCCCCCCCCGCCTTCCTAGTCGCTATTGGCTTTGAACAGGTCTTGAAACAGGCTGATGAATGGCCCCCTATGCTTTTTGGTAGCCCTCGTCCGACCCTCGAATGGCGTATTTGATCTTCTCCAGCTGGAGAAATGTTGACAGGTCTGCGAGCCAGTCTGCAGCTGTGGGTGACGCTGCCGATCGCCAGCCAAGCAGGATTCACTGGCCTACGATTAGGGATGCAAAAGCCAGGGCGTCGGCCCTCTTCCCTACATGAAGATCTAGCTGGTCCGATACTCCGAAGACTGTCACTCTCGGGCACAGCTCCATCCTCACCCCGACAACCTTGGACATTGGCTCCAAGAAGGCTGTCCAGAACCCGGCAAGTCACAGGCAGGCCCAGAACATGTGGGCATAATTGGCCGGGCCTCCCTGGCACCGTCTACATTTATCCACCATCTTCTGGAAGAACCTGCTCATTCGGGTTCTGGTTAGGTGAGCTCTGTTCACCACTTTAAACTGCATGAGACTTATCATGGCTGCAGGAGGAGATGGAGATGGCCCTGCTCAGTGCTTCGCTCCAGAGTGCCCAACCCACTTCCGTCCCCAATTTGTCCTCCCACTTCCGCCTACCTTCGTCCAGTGGGAGCCTTGCCCTGTCTAGCAACCGTCCGTGTACATTCCCACAGTTCCCCCCCTTCCTTACTGTTTGTGTTGATTAGTTTCTCCAGCAGAGTGTCTCTCGGGACCCTGGGGTATTTTGCCATCTCCTTATGGAGATAGTGTTTAATTTGGAAGTGCCTGAGCTCCTGTCCAGTCAGCAGATCCAGTCCTCCGTCAGCTCGTCCAAGGTCACATGTCTGTCCCCTATGTAAAAGTTCCCGACCACTAGCATCTCCCCATCCTGACTCCATTTTGTAAAGGTGGCGTCAAGCATGGCTGGCGGGAAATTGTGGTTGCCACAGGTGGAGATCATGGGGACATCTCCGTTCAACCAAAATGCTGCCTCTTTTGGTTTCACGTCTTCAGTGTGGCTACCAGCACTGAGCAGGATGTGTACTTTGTTGGGGGGGGGGGGGGGGGAGCGATGCCGTGACAAGGTTCGAAGGGTATTCTCTTGCAGGAGGATTCCTCCAGCCTCATCCGTTCCATGTTTGATTCTCGTACCCATCCCCTCAACCTCTTGCCAGTGGCTGCCTAGTGGTAGTACTGTAGATTCGGCAGAGACACACCGCCCATGTTTATTCTCCTTTGCAGTGTCGACTCAGGGATCCACTGGTTCACACACACACAAATGCCCCCCCCCCCCCCCCAACCACACACACACACACACACACACAAATGCCCCCCCCCCCCAACCACACACACACACACACAAATGCCATTTTGTCTACTTTGTGGAAATAGGTGTTAGGGATGAAGATTAGTGTGGATCTCAACAGGAAGAGGAACCACGGCAGTCCATTCATTTTGATCATCTGCACTCTCCCCGCCAGGGAAAAAGGGAGTGCATCCCAAATCTATCGGTTCTTTTTACTTCCTCTGCCAGACTGATCAGATTCCACTTGCGGATCTGTGTCCAGTCCAGTCTGGATCCCCAGGTAGCAGAATTTGTTGAATGGTAGTTCCCCCCCCCCCCCCCCCCCCCCCCGTAGAGGAGCAGGTCATCCATGTAGTGATATGTATATATGATGGTATATAAAGAGTTAATGACTACATCATAGTGTAAGACAACCACTAGATGGCAACACTAGATTCATGTATAAACAAGTGAACATAAAGGATCTTGGGTCTCTTCGAGTGACCAGATAGCAGTTAGAGAGAGATAATAGCATAGTTAACACATGTAGTTAAATATAGTTAATACTTGTTCTGAATTACTTTATCACCAGTTATAGCTCTGTAAGAGTGAACAAACACAACATTATTTAATTCGTTATTCATTAAACCTATTTTGCTTTAAATTGAAGATTGGTAGTTTCTTTAGAATCTAACTATCAGACCATTCTGGAAGTACAGCAAAGAGTAACAACATATTACAAACAAGTAATATAACATGGTACCAGAGTTTGGTTTCAGTAAACTAGCTAGAGCAATACAGCAAGCTCAGAAAAAGAAGCAAACCTTAGCAGCTATTTGACTCGAGATGCATCGCAGCAAACAAAACCTTCAAAGACAAACGCCTCGATGGACAAAGTTCAAGTTCCTCGACACCTAAGGATAACCGGTAATTTGAAAGCAAACTGAAAGCTGTTTAATCATATTTTTATTTTTTTTTAAATTTTGAAACCCACGCAGACATGGGGCGAATGTGCAAACTCCACATGGACAGTGACCCAGGGCCGGGATTCGAACCCGGGTCCACAGCGCTGCAGTCCCAGTGCTAACCACTGCGCCACATGCCACCCCTAACTGGAATCTGTTTTAAACAGCAATTTCAAATTTATCTGGAAGCATCAGATTTTTAAATTTAAATTTAAAAATTGACCCAGAGCTGGGATCGAACCTGGGACCTCGGTGCCGTGAGGCAGCAGTGCTAACCCACAGTGCCGTCGTGCTGTCTGGAAGCATCAGATTTAACTAATGCTACCATTGCTCGCAAAATTGTGTGGCTTTTAACTGTGGCTGGTCAACATGCAATAGAAATTTATAACTCTTTCCAACATTCTGCTGATCAGGGCAAAGCTAAGTTTGATGTTATTCTCAACAAATTCCACGACCACTGTAAGATCCAGACAAATGAGACATTTGAACGCATCATTTTCATAAAAGATTACAAAACAAGGGGGATTTGTTTAATAGCTTTGTAACTGATCTGAGACTGCTAGCACAATCCTGTAACTTTTCAGCACTGCATGATTCTTTAATTCGAGACCAAATAGTGTTTGGTATCAATGATGAGCACCTCAGGGAACGATTACTGAGACAAAAGGATTTAATCTTAGAAATAGCGATTGAAAAATGCCTTGCTCATCAGCAATGTAAGAATCAGTACCTAGAGCATTATATCCGTGAAAAAGGCGCAAAACCCCACCTCTCTGTCCCCTCTTTGGATACCCTTCAGCTTTTTGCGTATCGCAGAGCAATTGTCAGTGGTTCGATTGCCAGGGACAGTGGGCATCCCGCCTTGTGCCTTTGTGCAGCTGGAAGTATTCAGAGCTGGTGGTGTTGGTCCAAACGCTCGCCTTATGGAACATACAGTGCAGAAGGAGGCCATTCGGCCCATCGAGTCTGCACCGACCCATTTAAGCCGTCACTTCCACCCTATCCCCGTAACCCAATAACCTCTCCTATCCTGTTTTTGGTCACCAGGGCAATTTAGCATGGCCAATCCACCTAACCTGCACGTCTTTGGACTGTGGGAGGAAACCGGAGCACCCGGAGGAAACCCACGCAGACATGGGGAGAACGTGCAGACTCCGCACAGACAGTGACCCAGCAGGGAATCGAACCTGGGACCCTGGCGCTGTGATGCCACAGTGCTAATCACTTGTGTTACCGTGCTGCCCTTGGGATACCTCGATGAGGTACTTCCATTCGACTCTGTTGGAGGCCTTTTCTGCGTCCAGGGGGACAATCACCTTTGGTGTTCTCTCCCCGGAAGGAATCATTATTACATTCATCAGCCGCCTGATGTTCGCAGTTAGCTGCCTACCCTTGACAAAACCTGTCTGGTCCTCTGTGACCACCTCCGGTACGGAGTTCTCTAGTCTCTTTTGCCAGGACTTGCGCGAGTATCTTCATGGCTACATTAAGCAGTGAAATTGGTCTGTATGATCTACGTTCCGTTGGGTCCTTGTCTTTTTTGGGTATCAGCGATATCGTGGCCTGTGTTAGTCTAGGAGGCAGGGTGCCCCTCGCTAGTGAGTCTGCGAACATGTTCCGTAGGTGTGGAGCCAGTTTCTCATAGAAGTCCACCGGGAACCCGTCAGGTCCTGACTCCTTCCCCACCTGCATGGAGCTGATACTCTCCATGATTTCTCCCAGTTCTATTGGTACTTTCAGCTTTCCCCGCCTATCGTCTCCCATGACTGGCATGTCCAGTCCACCGAGGAACCGTTTAATCTCCGCATCCCCGTAAGGGGGTTTGGAGGTGTACAGCCCTCAGTAGAAGGTCTCAAACGCTCGGTAGACCTCTTTTTGCTCGGTTACCAGTCTGCCTTTGCTATCCTTCACTTGCACTATCTCCCTCGTGGCTGCCTGCTTTCTCAGCTGGTGAGCCAGTAGGCAGACAGTCTTTTCCCCATGCCTGGCGGAGTTGGTGCACTGTTTTCCTGGTGGATAGCAGGTTAAAGTCCATCTGTAACTTCTTCCTCTCCGCCAGAAGCTCTACAGTCAGTGCCTCGAAATGCTTTCTGTCAACCTCCAGAATGGAGTCGATCAGTTGTTGCCCAGCTGTCCTCTCTCCCCCATCTTTTTGTGCCTTGTAGACTATAATCTTTCCCCTATTCACAGATTCAGTTCCTCACAGAAGGCAAGACTTCTCCATTCCGGTTATTTGTAACATACTCGCCTATGGCTTGTGATATTTTTTGACTGAAGACCTTATCAGCCAGTAGGTCTGTGTCCAACCTCCACGTGGGGCACTGGGCATATCCCATCTTCAGCCTTACATCCATGTATTGTGGAACATGGTCGGAGATAACTATCCTGGAATATTCCACTCTTACTATTCCTGGAAGCATCGCATTCCCCACTGCAAAGAAGTCTATCCTCCAGTATGCTTTGTGGCGACGAAAATTCCCTCTCACTGGGGTGTAGGAACCGCCACGGGTCCACCGCCCCCATCTTCTCCATGAATGTTCCCGGGTCCTTAACCATGCCCATCCTTTTCCCCGATCTGGGGTTCGATCTGTACATCAGTGGGTCATGTACACAGTTGAAGTCGCCACCCCCCCCCCATGGTCAGTTGGTGGATGTCAATGTTGGGGATTTCCACCATGGTCTTTTTTATGAGGCCTGTGTCGTCCCAGTTGGGCACGTACACATTTACCCGAACTACCGGTGCCCCGTCTAGGATAACGCTAACCATGACGTACCGTCCCTCTTGGTCCGTAACCGTCCTTGTCGTAGTGAACACCGTCCACTTACTAATCAATACGGCTACTCCCCTAGCCCTCGTCCCGCAGCATGAATGGCACATCTGTCACACCTAGCCCTTTCTTACCGGCAGTCGATCCTTCTCCCTCAGGTGTGTTTCCTGCAGGAAGACTTTGTCAGCTTTCAGGCTCCTCAGGTGGGCGAAGACTCTGGATCTTTTCACTGGGACTTTTCACTAAGTCCCCTGACATTCCCCATGATAATCCTGGTGGGGGATTTTTGTCCTTCCGCTCCTGCGTGATCAACCATACTTGCCTGGTGGACGCGCTCCTGCGCTCGGGGGTGTCCCTTTATTAGGGGGCCATCCAAAATGGCCACGGTCGCTGTTCTCATCATGAAGCCGGGCCCCTGCGCTCCAGGGCTTCCCTTTGTCCAGTAGCACCCAACATGGCCACCAACTCTGTGTACGGCACATGGGTGCACCCCTGCAGTCTGCACTCTCACTTTGTTTAGGGACCCTCCAAAGTGGCTGCTTGCGACGCCATCCTGTTTCTTCAGCCTGTTCCTCACTTGCCGAAGCCCGTATGAAACCCAACTCATTTTTCCTCCTCTGTTCCTTTTGTGTTGCTTTGCCCCCCCCTTCCCTGCATCGCTCTTTCCCCATCTCCCCCTGTGCTTCCTTGTGCCCCCCCGACCAGGCGCTCCCTCCCTGCCGAGAGGTTCGTCACGGTCCCTCTTGCTTTCTGTCTTCCCATGCTTGCTATTTCTGCTAGTATGGTGCCTCCCCCACCTCCCCGGGATTGTCTAGCCCCTTCCTTATGTCCGCTGACTGCCCGTTTCCCTGTTTAAACCCTCACCTGCCTTCCCCAGTCCCCGCTTCTTTCTATGACCTTGGCTTCCCTTTACAATCCGAACGAGGCAGAGCAGTCCATGCTCACTGTCCAATGAGTCTTTTGCTCTTTCACAGTCTTTCTCGGCACAACTCTCATCGTAGCCGTGTCCCTTGTCCAGGCACTTGGTTCTGTTAAATTCATTTGCTTCCTCCGGGGAGTTAACGTAGTGTTTTTTTTTGGTACGTGATCCAAAGCCTAGTTGGGAACAGCTACCGAAACGTACCCCGTTCTTTTACAGGGACAATTTCACCGGGTTAAACAGGCTAAACGCGGCCCTGTGTTTTGCTAATTCTGCGCCAATGTCCTGGTAGATTCTGATTTTGTGTCCTTCCCAGGTGCTTGCTTTTGTCTACCGTGCCCACTACAGGATCCTCTCATGGTCCTGATATCGGTGGAGCTTAGCAATAATCGCCCATGGCTTCTCCCATCCTTAGGTTTCAGTCTAAGTGACCTGTGTGCTCTGTTGAGCTCTGGGGTTTGGGAATGCTGTCTCTCCCGACTAAGTTGGCCAGCATTTAGATGACCTAGTCTGTCGGGTCTTTGCCCTCGATACCTCCTGGCAGGCCCATGATGTGGATATTTTGTCGTTGGGACTGTTCTCCTGGTCCTTGACTTTCCCCCTTAAGTTCCCCTAGACCGCCACCAACCTTTTTACTTCTGCCTTCAGGGCGACGGTTTGGTCACTCTGGTCAGTCGAGGCTTTTTCCAGGTCAAGGATCGTCCTCTCCTGAGTCACCACTTTCTTCCTCAGCCCAATGATTGCCTTCTGCATGGTAGCCATCGCCTTTGCTACTGCCACCTTCACCGCCACCTGGATTGCGATCCTGATCGCCTCCTTCATGGCGGTCAGTTCCTTCAACAGGAAGCTGTGCCTTCCGTCACCAGATGGTGGTGGGGGAGGCTGATGCTCAGGTCGCTGGCCGTCCTCTCTCCTGGGTGGCCGAGGCCCATTCACCTCGTGGGTCTGTCGTCTCATTTGCCTGCTGGTCGTGGCTCCTTCTGCCACTTATGCCCTTGCCACTCAAGCTCCCATTTGCTGGCATCTTTTCTTGGTTGCCCTCCTTTTGCTGTTGAGAGATTTTCTTCTTTAAAATTTGGGCAAAATTCGACTAGAAGTGCCTTTTTTTTGGTCCTGGTTTGGAGGGGAGCCATCTGACGTGCGTCTGCTCAGCACATCACCGTCACCGGTACTTGGAAGTCAGCTTTTCTTTTATACACACCAAGGAACAGTATGTTCCTTGTCTACTCTCTTTTTCCCCCTTTTTCTGTTTTCTTTAGTTACTTTACTTTTCTTCTCCTTCTCTCTAGGGGATGATGCATGATCAATTGCACAAAGACTTGAGTTGGGTACAACTGAGGCTTTATTGCTCGAAGATATGTGGCCTCCCATAGCAGCTGGCGAGATGACTGCAGCATGGGGGACACTAATATTTATATTCCGCCTACTGGGCGGAGCCAGCAGGCAGGGACTACCAATGTACCTGTAGTACAGGTCCTACCATACTTCACCTAATAGAGGTGCAACAGTGGTTTACCACAGGGGAGGTTAGTGAATTTGGTTTTCCTGGTCTAGCTGGCCTGCCTGAATCTGAGCTCCGCACTGGCCCAGCTTGGGTCCCACCTGAGCCACACTTTCCGCCACAATCCTCGGGCCCCAGACTCCATGGCTGTTTTTTCTGATGAGGGGCGGCATTCTCCCCTACCCGGTGTGATGGAGGGTGCCGGTGTAGGGGAGTGGCGCCAACTACTCAGGGGTCGCGCCTCCCCAAAGGTGGGGAATTCTCCCCACCTTTGGGGGCCAGCCCCGCGCCGGAGCGGTTGGCACCAGAAGACCGGCGCAAAAAACCGGAGCCCCCGGCAGCGGGGCTGGCCGAAAGGCTTTCGCCGGTCGGCGCATGCGCCGGCAGTGACGTCAGCGGCAGCTGGCCGCTGACGTCACTGCCAGCGCATACGCGATGTGGGGATCTCTTCCGCTTCCGCCATGGCGGAGGCCGTGGCGGTCGCGGAGGAACATAGTGCACCCAGGGCACTGGCCCGGCCCCTGATCGGGGGGCCCCGATCGCGGGCCAGGCCACCGTGGGGGCACCCCCCGGGGTTCGATCGCCCCCCGCCCCCCCAGGACCCCGGGGGCCTGCTCGCGCAGCTGAGCCCGCCGTTCCAGAGGTGGTTTAAACCTCGGCGGCGGGAAAGGCCTCCCAGCGGCGGGACCTCGGCCCATCCGGGCCGGAGAATCACCGCAGGGGCCTCTCCAATTGGCGGGGCGAGATTCGTGCCCCCGCCACTTCCCGGGTGGCGGAGAATCTCTGCCACGGCGGGGGCGGGATTTTAGGCGCCCCCAGGCGATTCTCCGACCCTGCTGGGGGTTGGAGAATTTTGCCCGAGGTTTTTTTTTTAAAAAAAGGGTTTCCCTTCAATCGGGCAGATAAGTCGGCTGGAGCCTGCGTGGGAGCCACCTGAGATGCGGCTGCTACTCCATGAAATGAGTACCCCACTCCATGAAGCATGAAGTGCTTTGAACGGCGAGTCATGAGACGAATCAACGCCAGCCTCCCAGACGGTCTCGATCCGTTGCAGTTCGCCTATCGCTGCAACCAGTCCACCGCAGGTGCTATCTCCCTGGCCCTACAGTCAACAATCGAACACCTTTGTCAGACTACTGTTCATAGACTACAGCTCCGCCTTCAACACCATTATACCGACAAAACTAATAACCAAACTCTGCAATCTTGGACTTGACACCTCCCAGTGCAGCTGGATCCTTGACATCCGCATCAACAGACCACAAGCTGTCAGGATAGGTAACAGCATCTCCCCCACAATAGTCCTCAACACCGGGGCCCCGCAAGGATGTGTGCTCAGTCCTCTACTGTATTCCCTTTACACACACGACTGTGTGACAAGATTTAACTCTCAATTCTATCTATAAGTTTGTGGATGATACAACTGTGGTGGGTTGTATCTCAAGCAACGACGAGTGAGACTGCAGAAAGGAGATAGATCACTTGGTTGCATGGTGTACTGAAAACAACCTCTCTCTAAATGTCAGCAAAACCAAGGAACTGATTATCAACATCAGGAAGTGCAGTGTGACACACACCCCCATCTGCATCAATGGCTCCAAAGTGGAGATGGTCATAGCTTTAAGTTCCTGGGGGTCACCATCACCAACAGACAGTCCTGGTCCACTCACATTGATGCAAAAGTCAAGAAAGCCCAACACGTCTCTATATCCAACGGAAGCAAAATAAATTTGGCATGTCTGCATCAACTCTCACAAACTTCTACAGACATGCCATAGAGAGCATTCTATCCGGCTGCATCACAGTTTGGTATGGCAACGGCTTGGCCCAAGATCGCAAGAAACTGCAGGGTGGTCAGCCCAATGCGTCACACAAGCATGCCACCCTCCCATTGATTCTTCAGGAAGGCAGATAGCATTGTCAAAGACCCCTCCCACCCAGGCGTTGCCCTCTTCCAGACCCTTCCATCAGTCAGAAGGTACAGAAGTCTGAAGACCCGGACATCCAGACTTAGGAACTGCTTCTTCCCCATAGCTACTAGACTCCTCAACGACTCTCCCTCGGACTGATCTGTTCGCTGTAAGACGCTAGTCACGACACCCTATGCTGCTCTTGCTCATGTCGTATTTGCTTTGTTTGGCCCTTGTTCTGTGCTGTAACCAATTACTTATTTGTCGATGTCTGTGAACTTTTTCACATTCACTGCAATAATGAACTATTCTTTTTTTTGTCGACTGTGTACGTTTCCTTGGCCACAGAAAAATACTTTTAACTGTACTTTGATACATGTGACAGTAAATATCAAATCAAATCCATGCCGCCACACCGAAAGTGTCCATGTTTATGATATTTTAGCTGCAACCTTAATCCCATGTGTATGCTCTCATCAGTTTTTTCATGACTTATAATATTTTAAAATTAAAAGTATTGAAAGGTGTTCAGTGGGCGATACTCCCTAGTTTGCTATGTATTCTATGAGAATACTTGAATGTGATCAGCTGCTTATCCTGTATGATGGCACCATGGTTGGTGAATGCCTGGTGATTCCCTCGGCATGACGCCAGTTTCAAACTAGTGGCAGGATAGAGGAAATCTGCTCTACAGAGATTGCTCTGTCTTTGTGGGCTGCTTTCTTCAAGGTCAGGCATGCGTGGCAGCGTTGTTTCGCCACTGACCATGAAATCCATCCCACTAGACATATGGAATTTTGTGTACCTCCAATACAGCAAGCAAAGATTCCAAGCAATTTTTGGCCATTTGGCCAGTTTTTAGGAAGAAAGAATGTTGACAGAATTTTTCAGAGTCACATCAGATGATGACGTGAAATATTTTGAGCTGCACCATTATATTTGAGGAATGTTGCTCTTTGCGGTTTCATTCCTTCCCACAATCCCTCCATTACACATTGAATGAGTATTTATTTGGTAATGTCTTAGAAATCATACAAATCGTAATTAAAAATAATTCCACCAGAGTAATCATGGACTTAAAAACTCGAAATCCATTTTTATTAAATATTTTATTGGGAGTTCAGTGACATGCACCACTATTTCTTGAAACCACCTGAATACCCAAAGTGTGAAGCAAGCGCAATTTACAGCATTGTATTTTGAAGCACCAAAGTCTTTGATAATGGTTTAAAAGCCTGAACCTATTTAGCATCAGAATGTGTATTGTGGTAATTATGCGGTCCTTTATACAGTGACAGCAGTTGTGAATGCATTTCTCAACTGGTATTCAAATTTTTCAAATAAGTGTTCATTAAATTCAGATTGCATTTACTAAAGAGGCAGTACAACATAAAAATAGCATAAGGATATGATGAAGTAGGAGGACTTGAGTATTCCAAATGTATAATCAGTTTAAGTAATTGCAGTTTGACAAATCGGATGGTGGTTACACCCGGACTAGCAGCACAATTACACATTTTTAGTTCATATTGTTAAATGCGATACTTCAAATTAATGTTTACACCCTAAAATTTGGACTCCAATCAATGCAGACTATCTGAAAGGATGGATCCCATCCTAGGCGCTGGACTATACTCTGAGGGCAGACTCCACGCATCCCAGAGAAAATTTTGGGGACAAGCCCATCTCTGCTTGGCTGTTTCACACTGCTTTAATTTTTTTAGGCAAGGGCCCTTTAATTAGTTTGAGGTGGGACTTCCCTTCTGCTGGTCATTCAGAGGAAGGCAGCTCTGCACCACAATTAGATCAGTGGCCACTGGCAGTATTGCAGGAGGCTCAAAAGGAACCATGCATGCCCCGAAACCCAGGTAAAACCAGGGTCTCACCGAAGCCAGGTTGACAGACCCAGCGAAGGAGGAGCATGTTGGACAGGTTAAGAGGAGACAGTTGGATGAGGGAATCCAAAACTAAGGGAGCCCGGGGGGGGGGGGGGGGGGGGGGGGGTGGTTGTGGCTGGGAAGCAGCCTTCGGCATCGAGGGCCTGGGAAGGAGGTGCCCTGCTTTTTACTGACCAGAAGCCTCCAGGGTTAAACCTGCGGACTACACATTGGTTGCAGACCTCTCCTACCCCCATTAAGTTGGAGTAACAGTGGGGTGAGGCCCTTAGTTGGGCATTAATTGACCATTTAAGGGCCTCAATTAGGCAAGGGGCGGGTGGCCCACCTGGCACCTCCCCGCCATTCGTAAAATCATGGCACAGTCGATGACGCAGAACCTTAATTTTCAGTCCACTTTCTTGCTTTCCTGCCCAGGAGTGACCCATAAAATTCAGATTTCTATGTCATTTAGAAAAGTCAACACATATTTCTGCTAGATGATCATTTGCTTGTGTCTGATTAAATAATCTGCTATTAACATACTACATTTAGCTCATTTGGACAGAAGGGAAATGCTATTTCTGCTTCTTCAGTGCTGTAAATGAGACGTTCTGAATTATAATTACATTGAAACTATAATTTATAATCCTTGACATTGATCTTTAGCACGGGTTTTACAAGAACACATAGATCATCTTGCTCCTTCCAACAGATTTATCTAAAGTAAATGGCTCAGTCTACCTGAGGTCAAGACATAGACCAAGGATAGTAACAGTAAAGAAACTTCAAATACTGACAGTGTGCTGAAATATACATGATATAATTTTGGTCAATGAGGATTATATGAGCCATATGATATATTTTACATTGAACAAGGTCACCCACATTGGGAGGTCTCAACAGAAGTAACATCCTGCAAATACAACAATCCAGAGAATGGGAATTTATTAATTACTTTTAGAAAGGTGAATTTCAAAGGCTCAGTTTTTAAATTAGCGGCAGTACTTAATGGAGATGGCAAGATGCCACTTGTACCAATCAAAAACTGAGCTTCAGCCAGATCTGCATTTTCACTGATTTTATTTCACTTTTATCATCGTCAATAATTTCAATAAAGGATGAATGACATATATACGAAAGAAAGACTTGAATTGATATAGTATATTTCAGATGTCCATAAAGACTTTGAAGTGTGGCTGCCAATCTTTGAAGACCAAGTTTCCACAAGCAGCAATGAAATAAATGAAATGAAAAGCGCTTATTGTCACGAGTAGGCTTCAATGAAGTTACTGTGAAAAGCCCCTAGTCGCCACATTCCGGCTCCTGTCCGGGGAGGCTGGTACGGGAATCGAACCGTGCTGCTGGCCTGCTTGGTCTGCTTTAAAAGCCAGCTAAATCAGTGAGCTAAACCAGCCCCTAATGATCTGAATTAGATGTCGGTTATGGGATAAATGTTGGTCCGGCCACCAATAGAACTTCTCTCTTATCATGAGATTATCATTCTGGCACTCTTTATTTGCATTTGCACTCTGTAAAAATACCTCGAATAAGAAAAGAGTTAAACGAGAGACAGCATACATGTTACCGATCTCCCAATAGGCCTCCACATCATCTTTTACCATTCAAGAATCTTAGATGCTATGTTCACAATAGAATGTGTTGCAATTTCAATCAATAAGGAAATATTAAAATGTAAGTTTTGACAAATTATATTTTGAGGAAAGAAATGAAATACGAAAATATGAAAATGTATGCAAATTATGTAATAGGGTCCCAACATCATTTAAAGTAATGATTACCAGTATTCTCTTCCAACAACTTGTCAACCTTGAGGAAGACTTCTGTTGTTTTTATTTCTACATGGTGCAGATCCAACCAGATTAGAGGATAATCAAATTTCAGCACATATATTAACTGTCTTAAAACTGTATTCTATTGGTAGCATTCTTAATAGTAATATTCTACCAATGTCAAACATTCAAGTTTGACAAAAATGCAAGCTTCATTTCATAAGAACATAAGAACATAAGAACATAAGAACTAGGAGCAGGAGTAGGCCATCTGGCCCCTCGAGCCTGCTCCGCCATTCAATGAGATCATGGCTGATCTTTTGTGGACTCAGCTCCACTTTCCGGCCCGAACACCATAACCCTTAATCCCTTTATTCTTCAAAAAACTATCTGTCTTTACCTTAAAAACATGTAATGAAGGAGCCTCAACTACTTCACTGGGCAAGGAATTCCATAGATTCACAACCCTTTGGGTGAAGAAGTTCCTCCTAAACTCAGTCCTAAATCTACTTCCCCTTATTTTGAGGCTATGTCCCCTAGTTCTGCTTTCATCCGCCAGTGGAAACAACCTGCCCGCATCTATCCTCTCTATTCCCTTCATAATTTTAAATGTTTCTATAAGATCCCCCCTCATTCTTCTAAATTCCAACGAGTACAGTCCCAGTCTACTCAACCTCTCCTCATAATCCAACCCCTTCAGCTCTGGGATTAACCTAGTGAATCTCCTCTGCACACCCTCCAGTGCCAATATGTCCTTTCTCAAGTAAGGAGACCAAAACTGAACACAATACTCCAGGTATGGCCTCACTAACACCTTATACAATTGCAACATAACCTCCCTAGTCTTAAACTCCATCCCTCTAGCAATGAAGGACAAAATTCCATTTGCCTTCTTAATCACCTGTTGCACCTGTAAACCAACTTTCTGTGACTCATGCACTAGCACACCCAGGTCTCTCTGCACAGCGGCATGCTTTAATATTTTATCGTTTAAATAATAATCCCGTTTGCTGTTATTCCTACCAAAATGGATAACCTCACATTTGTCAACATTGTATTCCATCTGCCAGACCCTAGCCCATTCACTTAACCTATCCAAATCCCTCTGCAGACTTCCAGTATCCTCTGCACTTTTCGCTTTACCACTCATCTTAGTGTCATCTGCAAACTTGGACACATTGCCCTTGGTCCCCAACTCCAAATCATCTATGTAAATTGTGAACAATTGTGGGCCCAATACGGATCCCTGAGGGACACCACTAGCTACTGATTGCCAACCAGAGAAACATCCATTAATTCCCACTCTTTGGTTTCTATTAATTAACCAATCCTCTATCCATGCTACTACTTTACCCTTAATGCCATGCATCTTTATCTTATGCAGCAACCTTTTGTGTGGCACCTTGTCAAAGGCTTTAGCCTTTGGAATCATTCCCTTGGAACCATGCTATTAATGATTTTTCACGAATAGAACATAGAACATAGAACATACAGTGCAGAAGGTGGCCATTCGGCCCATCGGGTCTGCACCGACCCACCCAAGTCCCCACTTCCACCCTATCCCTGTAGCCCAATAACCCCTCCTAACCCTTTTTTGGTCACTAAGGGCAATTTAGCATTGCCAATCCACCTAACCTGCACGTCTTTGGACTGTGGGAGGAAACCGGAGCACCCAGAGGAAACCCACGCAGACACGGGGAGAACGTGCAGACTCCTCACAGACAGTGACCCAGCGGGGAATCGAACCTGGGACCCTGGCTCTGTGAAACCACAGTGCTACCCACTTGTGCTGTCGTGCTACCCCAATAATCAGGAGTTAATGAACATTGTGGGGCTTGATTCACTTTACAAACTATTGATTGTGCACCCTACAGTAAATCCCTACCTGTGCAACCTTAGTGCAATCACTACCTGATTTAAAATAAACAGATTGACAGCAGCATTAAATCGGAAATTAATCACCAAGAGATGTAAATCCCTGCATCCTCAAACACATACAGATCACCAAAGTGTTTACGTCTCAGAACCAGCTAAAACAGGAATAACATAGAAAATTAAAGCAAAAACAAAGTATAGAGTGCTGAACACCTTGTAGTATCACATGAGTAGGACACCTAACTGAAATGTTGTGTCAGGAATTTGACTCTTGAAATTGAAGGATTGAATTATATCAGCATTAAGGCAGCAAACTCCAATGTCAGTAGAAAACACTTAAGGATTATTTGTTTAATGCTGATCTCAGGATTCCTACCAATCCAAAAATGGATTAACATTAGACAAATGTAAGGGGGACTATCAATGCAGGCTGTGTTAGAACAATGAATGATGTAGAAGATTTGGGGGGGGGGGGGGGTTCAAAATGTTAAAAATAATTTGACTGGATAAATATGGAGAAAATATTTCCTCTGGTAATGGAATCAAGGAAAAGGGGGTAAAATTAGCAATAGGCCACACAGGAGCAAAATCAGGAAGTACTTTGTTCACACAAATGCTATTAGAAATCTTAAGTCCCTCCTCTCCAAAAGGCTGTCAACGCTTGGACAAATGGATCTTTCAAGACTGAAATAGATACATTTCTGTTAGGTAAGGGTACCATGGCAAATGAACAAAGACAGTAAATAGTGGTGAGATACAGATCAGCCATAATCTAAGGGAAGTGGCAGAGCAGGTTTTAAAGACTAAATCAATCATGTTCCTAACGTGGATACGTTTCTATTTTTATAGCATTCAAAAAATGAACACTTTTCTCCACTTCAAGTCTGAAATAAATAAACTTAACCAAACCAGGAGGTGCCTTTAATGCCCCACAGCATTTCACAGCTGCATAACAGGACAACATTCTAACTGAGTCAAAGAAGGAGAGAGTAAAAGTTAGGTTTGAAGGAGGGCCTTAAAAGAAGAGAGAGAGACAAGAAGCAGTGGGTAAGTCCCCCAACCCCATTACAGCGGTCCCTGGGGGTCTCCCTATGAACATGGGTCCTGGGGGGAGTGGGGGGTAGTCTCCCTATTAACAGAGGTCTCTAGGGGGTGGTTGTCCCTATTACAGGAGTCTCTGAAAGGGGTCTCCCTATTACAGGGGTCGCAGGGTGGGTCCTCCTATTACAGGGCACCCTGCGTGGGGGAGGGGCATGGCTGGGGGTCTGCTAGAGGAGGCATGGGCAGGCAGTGCATTGTAGGGGGGGGGTGGCCCTCAGATGCGGTTGGGTGGTCTCTACCAGCATGGTCCCGGCGTGGCGGACTTTGCGGTGGGCCAAGGGGGAACTGTTGCTCCCTGGCCCACCACGAGGTCCATCACATCAGGTTCACAATTGCCGAGACCACAAGTGGTCCGTGACCACGTGATTCCCGGCGCAGGGGCCGGAGAATCACAGGAGACCGGAGCATAGAGCACTGGCCAACTATATAGATACAAGTGGGTCATTAAGACTCATTTGTATTTATTTACACCCCCTGCCTACGCGCATCGTGGACCACGTTCACGCCACCAGCGGGCAGGTCAGAGCATAGCGTTTGGGTCGGTGCCCGGTTCCGATCCTGATTTTCCCTCAACGTCCCATCAGGAAATCCATTACGGGGACCTCAAGACGGAGAATCCCACCCTGTGTCTGTGCTCTTCCTGATGTTTAATTGGAGGAAATTGTGACTCATCAGAACTGGATGTCAAACAACCAGCCTGACATTGCAGAGGCAGTGGAGAGGTCAAGAGAGGCTGTGGTGGTTTAGACCTAGATGTCAATGGCTGATATGTGGAACACATCATCATAAATTTGAATAACATTATTATATGTAGCATAGTAGGTGAGAACTAAGAAGGGACCAAGGATAGATTCTTAAGGGAACTCTAGAGGTAACATCATGAGGGTGGGACAAGAAGCCACTATAGCAGATATTCTGGCTACTACTCCTTGGGTAAAAGTGGAACCTGAAGATGGCAGCCTCACTCAGCTGGACAATCAGTGGAAACACTGGAGGAAGATGGCATGGTTAGTCATGTTAATGGCAGCACTGCAGGATGCAACATAACCAATTACATATTTTGAAAAGAGTGGTAATGAAAATATTGAAATGTGTGTGATATCCTCATTATTGATTTGAAGCAACTCAGAGTAAATCTGGATCACTGAAGAAAATGTAAATATTATCATATTTTACCATGATGACAATTTGAAATATTTTTATAAAGGTTTTTCTTTAGAGATTTTATGAATAAAGCATATTTTGGGGGGAGAAAATGGCAGCAGATAGGTTGAGAAAGATGAGGAGGGATTGTTCGCAATGATGACAGTTACTGAGGCTTGTAGCCACCTAAGATGGACACTGGGCTACAAAATGGAGAACTGCTAAGGCTGCAGGGAGAAAACAGTCTTAGCAAGGACAAGCAGTTTGCAGAAGACTAATTAGCATTCTGCACGTACAGAAACCAGTTTATGGCCAGGTGCAGAGTGTCAGCCAAAGGTGTAAATGGCAACAAGATCTACATAGTAATGAGGTGATCCAGATCCAGGCCCCGCACAATAGAAACATTTAAGTATGAATGGATACTTTTGAGTAGACGCCCAGACAGAACGGCACCATAGTATCTAACACAAAGAACCATAGGTACCGCCCCACCCATCGAGAAGTGACCCTCAGATTGGGGGGGTTTGGAAGATATCGATTGGGAAAAGGCCCAATCGATACATGGCAGGTAAAAGACCGCCCCGAAGGGGCACGGACTTTGGGGAACCTATAAAAGTAGACCCCGCACATGGTTCGGTCTGATTTTGGCTCCGGCTCTCTGCTGTTTTCATCGCTTTGCTGATACATCGCATCCTGACTCCAGTTCCATCACCAGCCGTTGAGCCATCAGCCATCGAACTGTAAGTGCCACTACGACGATCGCTACGGGATCCAGACTTTGCTAGACCCTGACAACTTTAAGTACCTGAGAGTTGCAGACCAAGAACGGGACGAAGGCCTTGCTCCCTGACCTTGCCTGTTCCTGTCTAGATAAGTATTTTAGTTGTTTAGTATTAGAAGTAAGTTAGTCTCTTTAGCGTATGCATGTGTATTTATTATATTTGTCATAATAAATATCAATCGTTTGGACTTACTAATCGGTGTACAGATTTATTACTTTGAACCTGACCTTGATATACTTGCGAGGTGTCTAAATACGGCACCTGGCGACTCCTGAGCATAATTACATACACAGAGCCATAGCAGTGTTAAGCACACGGCCTTTAAATGGAGGTGTGTTAATACACTCCAATAAAACGCGTAATACACTCAAGTAAAACGCGCAACAGGCTATTACAAGTTTTGGTAACCTGACAGGGCCTAGATTCGAGCCCAATTAAAATTGGATATCCTAAATTAAAGAGTTGGGCATTTTAATTTAAAATTGCAGTCAGCTCCAGTGAATGGCCTGATGGGAATTCAGACTTGGCCAAGTTTAAATACACAAACTCAGAGAGGCTGTCTGGGCATGTCTGGACCTGCCCTGTCAATCGCCCATCCAGAGATCATCGCACCCTATTGATATGCACCATTCTGTAGCCCAGATTCAGCTAGACTGTTGGACGGCCAGAGTTCCTGCCTTATCTGGTAAGGGGGTACGTGTATATATAGGCAACCAACACATCAGGAGCGAAGACTCGATGTGGGAGGTGACCTTAACCATCCAGAAGACTGACCAGAGAAGGAAGGGAGGAAGAAGCTGCCTGCGAGACTCAACTTCGTGACGACAGACCAGAGGGAGTCAAGAATCGAACCCACAGTTCAATCAAGCCATCTTTGCGGGTAGTATAACCAAATCATGGGTGTTTCTAGTATATATTTTGGGTTCATTAATGGGTTATTATTGTGTGTGTAATAAAGTTTGTTGAATTTATACATGTGTCCTTTGTTTGCCTCGCTCTCAAAACTTTTGAGTAAGTAAACTGGTCGAAAGTATTTCAATTGGACAGGTACAACAAAGTGATTTTATTTAGAGATATACTGTAACACTAACATAAACCTGATTCAAGAGTTTAAAATGTGATGTTCTGGAGGAATTGGTCCTGGATTTGAGAGGTGATAACATTTTCAAGAGCTTTGAAGAGGAACAAGGTGTTGGACATTGGGCATTAGTTGTAAGGTCTGAAGGGTCAAAAGTAGTTTATTTGAGGAGAGTGGTAATGATGGCAGATTTCAACGGTGTGGATTATTACCTTTGGAGAGGGACAATCTTAGCTAACACCAGTAACAGGAGGGAAATTGGATTGTCAGCATTTTAGTGGGAATAGGGTCAAGCAAGCAAAAGGTGAATCTAGTGGACAAAGTGAACTCAGAAATAGCATAACAAGAAATAGGAGAAAAACTAGAGATATATGTGAATTCAGCTTTTTATTAGAAAGCATAGATATAACAGAGGTAAATATACAGTGGCGCCAAAGTGCAAAGAATCCAGGAACACAAAAACCTCATAAGAAATGCACTATTCATAGGCACTACTGCTGTCAATACAAATGGCAGTGAAGGTTACTACTCCCATTAAAAATAATACCTTCGGGCTCTTCCTGGTACTGATGCTGGACTTATCAGGAACTAACCATTTTAATGTGTGCTGTTTTATGTGTGTCAGGTATTTCTGTGAGTTAGTTGTGGTTGTGCCCTGCTGCAAAGAACATTTTAAGTTAAAGGAGTAATTATTTAGTAATTGCATTGCATTACCTATTTATTAAATATGATCAGAAATATGATTATTTCTGGATGGAAAAATTAAGTTAATTTGCTTTTATTGTAGGAATTCATAAACAAATGGAGATTTATAATGAATTAAACATTCTAGTCGCTTGAACAATGCGATAAACGAGCTTCTGAAAAGGTATAATTTTCATAATTAATTATAGCAATTGATGCAGCTCCCCATGTGCTGCCAGCAATAATGTGGAGCTTGATTACAGATTGTTATCCAAAGAATACATCAGGGCTTAAAACAGTTCAGGTGAGTGCACACAGTGCAGCTGAGCCTCAGCTTTATCGAGTTGGACACACCTCGATATTAATATTCACGACTAGAAGTAGTCTGATCTTGGTTGCATTCAGTTGGTAGCAACTCCTTCCAAAGTGTCTAAGATTCCCCAGGTTGTTTCCGTACAAAATGTTTCGGATCTCTGCCTTCCCACAGCAGTTGTTCACATTCAGATCAACTTTAGACAAAAGATTATTATCATCATGGCCATTTTGCTCTACGTAAGCATAATAAGGGAGGAGTTGCAATAGGACTGTGTGACACAGGGTGGTCAGGGAATAGAGTGCGGCCTATATAAAGTCTGGAATTTGAGATTTCAGGTAAGTTATTCTCGAACTGTAATTTAATTTAATATTTAGAACTTTAGAACTGCAAATGAAATAGCAATAAAAACAGAAGTTGCTGGAAAGACTCAGCATCTGTGGAGAGAGAAACAGAGTAAATATTTTGAGTCCATCTGCAAAGGAGCAGAAATGTGATGGATTATATAGTTGGAGAGGGGGGTGGAGAAGGTAGAACAGAATAGAAGGTCAGGGATAGGTGGGAGATCAGGAGAGATTGATGAAGATGTCGTTGACACAAGACAAAGGGACTATTAATGGTAGTGTTAAAGACTAAGGAAAGTGCTAATAATGGCATAAAGCTACGGTAACAGAATGTGTTAATAGCGAAAGAACTAGCAAGCTAGTTTAGATACCTCGTTAACAGAAACTGCCTATATGATAGAGGCAGTTAACTGTCAACCAGTAATAAGTTATTCACTGTAAAAAGAAGCTAACTTAGGAGCTGCGACTTAGGTGTGAGTCATAAGCTCTCTATATAAGTAAAAAGTGTTTGCTACTGCACAGAGTGAATGTGAGACAGAATGCTAAAATCAGAAATTTGGTTTCGGTGCAAATTTGGCCCATATTTCTTTTTTTTTTAAATACGTTTATTAAAATGTTTTCATAATAAACAAAATCATGCAAAACAATTAACCAAAGTTACAGAATCAAGAAACGAGACCAATAATCAAAAGCAAATATTAACTTAACCCCAAAAAACAAAGTTAAACCCTCTAACAGCTGATGGTGACTAGCTCCTTAAAAAAGGAAATTAATGACTTCCATCTTAGATAGAACCCTTCTAACGACTCTCAATTGGTGTACTTAACCTTCTCCAATGTAAGAAAGGCATGAGGTCACCCAACTAAGCTGAGGCATTGGGCGGAGTAGGAAACATCCACCCAAGCAGAACTCATCTCCAGGTGATTAACAAGGTGAAGGTGAGAACATCCGCCTTCATCATCACCATCTGACAAAATGGCCACCAGCGGACATGGATCCAAACCAACATCGAGTATTTTGAATATTGTGTTGAGGAAAGAGGCCCAAAAGCTTACCAACTTGGGACAAGATCAGAACAAATGAGTGTGGTTAGCCAGCTCCTGATAGCAATGCTCACACTTGTCCTCCACCGCAGAGAAAAATTCACTCCTCCTCGCTTTAGTCAGATGCGCCCTGTGCACCACCTTGAATTGGATCAGACTTAGCCGAGCACATCAAGATGTGGAGTTGATCCTGTGAAAGACCTCAGTCCATAACTCAACATCCAGAAAGGGGCCCAACTCACCCCCATTTCACTCTCGCCTCACTCAACATAACTGACTCCGCTGATCTGGCCGTATATGCCCAAATGGTGCCCCCACCAGACAAGGCCAAAGACAAATACTCTTCAACAGGGAAGAGGATGATGCCAAGGGAAAGGGGAAATAAATGTGCATGAAAAATCACAAATCTAAAGGTATCTGAAAAATCTGGAACCAGGTAGTCAGAATTTCTCCATCAGCACCTTAAAACTCACAAACCTCCCCTCCACAAACAGGTCTCCAAACCCATCTGCAAAGTGGTTATTGCGGATAGGGGCAAGCGAAGACATGGAACAGAGCTTCAAATGCTGCCTGATCTGCTTCCATATTCTCAGGGTGGATACCACCACTGGATTCAGAGAAAGTCTTACTGGAGAGAATAGCAACAATGCAGTTACTATTGCACCAAGGCTAGAAACCATTCGGGAGCTTGCCTCCATTTGTCACCATATGGAACCAGGATCATTGAACTACAATATCTTCCAAATATTGGCTGCCCAATAGATTCCACAGGTTCTCGGATAAGGAGCATATTCTGCAGTGGGCCAAGCAGACACGGAGCTGTAAGTGGGACAATAGCATCCTGCGGGTTTACCAAGATCTGAGTGTGGAGGTGGCCAGGAGGAGAGCAGGCTTCAACCAGATCAGGTCAATCTATTTCAAGAAAAAGGTGAAGTTTGGACTGTCATACTCAGCCCGTCTCTGGGTCACACATGAGGATCAGCATTTTTACTTTGAGTCGCCTGAGGACGCGCTGGACATTGCAAGAAAGAAAGGGCTGACGAAAGATTGCTAACTTTTGAATTTGGCTGCGACGTTTGTGTTTCTGTTTTCTCTGCTTTGTTTCTCTGTTTTTATAAAAAAAGTTTCACGTTTTGCTTGGAACCAGCAGTAGAGCTGAGTGAGTTTAGGTATTCATTTGCACTGTTGGGGGATGGAGGTGTGTTAGTTTTGATCTTGGTGTTTTTTGGTTGGGCAATTGTGTGGGGATTGTTTGATGCTGGAGATTGTTTGTATGAGTGGGGGGGGGGGGGGGGGGGGGGGGGGACACGACAATAGGTGGGAGACTATCTGGCCACCAATTGGGTTACAGGGTGTTGTTGCTAGGAGGGGGAAGGGGGGTGACTGTTCTGCTGGCGAGGGAGGGATTTGGGCTGAGGGACAGAGAGGAGGCTGGGGGCGGAGGCTGCCTGGGGGCAGGCCGGTGGAGGCGCGGAGCATGGGTTGGTGGCAGGCCTAAAAAAAAGGGGGGGGGGCAATGAGCCCCCCAACTAGGCTGATCACCTGAAATGGTTAAATGGGCCGGTCAAAAGGGCACGTGTGTTCGTGCATCTTAGGGGATGGAAGGCGGATGCGGTAATGTTATAGGAGACGCATCTTAACGTAACGGACCAGGTTAGACTTAGGAAAGTCTGGGTCAGTCAGGTGTTTCATTCGGGGCTAGATTCAAAGACTAGAGGGGTCGCGATCCTGATCAATAAGCGGGTGGTGTTTGAGGCGGGTAGAATAGTCTCGGACGTGGGAGGTCGGTATATTATGGTCAGTGGGAAACTGGAGGGGGTGCAGGTGGTATTAGTGCATGCATATGCGCCAAATTGGGATGATGTAGAGTTTATAAAGAGGATGCTGGGGAAGATACCGGACCTGGACTCGCACAGGTTGGTCATGGGAGGGAACTTCAACATAGTTATGGACCCTGGCTTGGAACGGTCAAGCTCGAAAATGGGCAAGGTGCCAGCAATGGCAAAGGAACTAAGAGGGTTCATGGAGTTGATGGGGGCGAGGGGGGGGGGGGGGGGTTTGATCCATCGACGTTTGGGCAGCCGGGGTCGAAGGAGTTCTCCTACTCACACGCGGATAAAGTGTACTCCTGGATTGAGTTCTTTATTTTGAGCAGGGCCTTGCTGGCTGGGGTGGCGGACACAGGGTATTAGGCAATTACAATCTCAGAGCATGCACTGCACTGGGTTGACCTGCAGGTTAGTAAAGACAGTAACCAGCGCCTGCACTGGAGGTTGGATGTCGGACTTTTGGCGGATCAAGGGGTGTGCGAGCGGCTGAGGAAATGTATTCAGAGCTACCTGCAGGTCAATGACATGGGGGAAATTTCAGCAGCGGTGGTGTGGGAAGCACTGAAGGCAGTGGTAAGAGGAGGGCCCATAGGGAGAAGGTGGACAGGGCAGAGATGGAACGGCTGGTTAAGGAGATACTACAGATTGATAGGAGGTATATGGAGACCCCCGAGGCAGGGCTCCTGAGGCAATGGCGGGGGTTGCAGGCGGAGTTTAGCTTGTTGACCACAGGGAGGCCGGTGGAACAGCTGAGAAAGGCGAGGGGGGCGATCTATGAACATGGAGAGAAGGCCAACAGAATGCTTGCACAGCAGCTTAGGAAGAGGGAGGCAGCTAGGGAGATAGGGAAAGTAAAGGACAGAGATGGGAACCTAGTTGGTGATCCAGTAGGGGTGAATAAGGCATTTAGGGATTTCTACAGCAGGCTGCACAGGTAGGAACCCCCTATGGGGTCGGAGGTGCTGAGGCACTTCGTGGAGGGGCTGAATTTCCCAAAAGGTGGATGGGGAACTGGTAGAAGGGCTGGGGGCCCCCGATCAGGCTGGAAGAGATAGTTGAGGGTCTGAAGGCCATACAGGCCTGTAAGGCCCCGGGGCCGGACGGATATCCAGTGGAGTTTTATAAAACGTTCTCGGGGATATTGGGGCCGGTGTTGTTGAGGATGTTCCATGAGGCAAGGGAAAGAGGGGTGCTGCCCCGAGATGTCACAGGCAACGATTTCCCTGATTCTTAAGTGCGACAAGAACCCGGAGCTGTGTGGGTCCTACAGGCCGATCTCCCTGTTGAATGTAGATGCCAATTTGTTGGCCAAAATCCTGTCCTCCAGGATTGAGGATTGTGTTCCGGATGTTATTGGGGAGGACCAGATGGGGTTTGTTAAGGGCAGGCAGTTGGTGGCCAATGTAAGACGGCTGTTAAATGTGATCATGATGCCCCTGGAAGGTAGGGAGGCGGAGGTAGTGATCGCAATGGATGCAGAAAAGGCTTTTGATCGGGTAGAATGGGACTATCTGTGGGAGGTATTGGGACGGTTCGGATTCGGACGGGGCTTTATTGACTGGGTCAGGTTGCTGTATCAGGCTCTTGTGGCAAATGTACGGATGAATAGGACAACATCAGACTATTTTATATTGCATCGGGGGACGAGACAATGAAGCCCCCTCACCCCACTGTTTACACTGGCTATAGAGCCGTTGGCAATTCCTTTGAGAGCTTCAAAGGGCTGGAGGGGTCTGGTCCGGGGGGGGGGGGGGGGGGGGGGGGGGGGGGGGGGCTGGGTGGAGCACAGGGTTTCGCTCTATGCGGATGATCTGCTTCTGTACGTTTCGGCCCCAGTAGAGGGGATGGAGGAAATCCTGAACATTTTAGGGGAATTCGTCCAGTTTTTGAGGTTTAAGCTAAACATGGATAAGAGTGAGATGTTTGTGGCTCAGGCGAGGGGACAGGAGGGGCCACTGGGGGAGCTGCTGTTTAGGTCAGTAGGGGGTAGTTTTAGGTACCTGGGCATTCAAGTGGCGCAGGAATGGGACCAGCTGCATAAATTGAATCTGGCCCGCCTCGTGGACCAAATGAAGGACGATTTCCAGAGATGGGACGCGCTTCTGTTGTCACTGGCCGGGAGGGTACAAACAGTGAAAATGACGGTCCTCTGCAGGATCCTATGTGTATTTCAATGTCTCCCCATTTTTATTCCACGGTCCTTTTTTTAAGTGGGTCAACAGGGTGATCACGGGCTTTGCCTGGGCGGCCAAGACCCCGCGGGTAAGGAAGGTAATGCTCGAGTGGAGCCGGGAAGAGGGCAGGATGGCGCTGCCAAATTTTAGCAACTATTACTGGGCGGCTAACATAGCCATAATCAGGAAGTGAGTAGTGGGGGAGGGGTCGGCGTGGGTGCGTATGGAGGTGGATTCTTGTAAGGGCACCAGTCTGGGGGCGTTGGTAAATGTGCCTCTGCCGCTCCTGACGGCACGGTACTCCTCCAGCCCCGTGGTGGTGGCAGCCCTGAGAGTTTGGGGCCAGTGGAGGCGGCACGTGGGAGCGGTGGGAGCATCGGTCTGGGCCCCAATTTGTGATAACCACCGGTTTGCCCCGGGATTGGGGGTTCCAAGTATGGCGGAGAGTGGGGATTGAGAGGATGGGGGATGTGTTCATAGAGGGGAGCTTTCCTAGAATGGGGGCGTTGGAGGAAATGTTTGGGCTGGCGAGGGGAAACAAATTCAGGTATCTGCAGGTGCGGGATTTCCTTCTTAAACGGGTGGCAACATTCCCGCTCCTACCACTGAGGGGGATTCAGGAAAGGGTAATTTCCAGAGGGTGGGTCGGGGAGGGGAGCGTCTCAGACATCTATAAGGAGCTTATGGGGTCGGAGGAGACGCAGACCAAGGAGCTTAAGCGTAAGTGGGAGGAGGAGCTGGGAGGTGAGATATAGGATGGTTTATGGGCAGACGCGCTGAGTAGGGTCATCGCGTTCGCAACATGTGCCAGGCTCAGCCTGATACAATTTAAGGTTGTGCACCGGGCTCACATGACAGTGGCCCAGATGGGGTGGAAGACAGGTGCACAAAATGCGCGGGAGGACCAGCGAACCATGTCCACATGTTTTGGACATGTCCAAAGCTTCGGGGATTTTGGCAGGGGTTTGCAGACGTCATGTCCAAGGTGTTAAAAACAAGGATGGCGCTGGGTCCAGAGGTGGCGATTTCCAGGGTGTCAGAAGATCCGGGAATCCAGGAGGAGAAAGAGGCAGACGTTCTGGCCTTTGCCTCCCTGGTAGCCCGGAGACGGATACTGTTAGCTTGGAGGGACGCAAAGCCCCCGAAGACGGAGACCTGGCTATCGGACATGGCTAGCTTTCTCTGCATGGAGAAAATTAAGATCGCCTTGAGAGGTTCACTGTTAGGGTTCGCCCGGAGGTGGCACGTTTTTTGCACTATGTTTATGGTTTCATCAATATTGTTTATTTTGGTGTTGTTACTATACCAAAAATACCTCAATAAAATGTTTATTTAAAAAAAGAGTGAAAGAGGTCAATATGACCCACACTTTGTTGGGTCTTTGTGTTCATTGAGAATCAAGGAGATGGATAGCTCAGAAAGCTAGTGATTCGAAACAAACCTGTTGGACTTTAACCTGGTGTTGTAAGACGTCTTACTGTGCTCACCCCAGTCCAATGCCGGCATCTTCACATCATAGCTGTATTTTTAGGACATAGCAGTAATAAGCATTTAAACTCTTGCTACAAACAGTGGCCACAATGCATGATGTGATTGAAGTTAGCTAACTTGCCCATGTTTTTGAGACAAACGGGATGGTGTGGTCAGCAAATAGCACAGTCAACTCAGTAAACAATTCTTATTGGTGTCCCCAATATCCTGTTTTAGACAATCCATGGTGAAAAGAGGAAACCAACTTTGGCATTCTGCCCCTGGATAAACAATGAGGTGGACAGGAACTGATTGCGATATGTAGGATGGGAATATCAGAAAAACAACTTTATAATGGACACAAGATCTTGGTAAACAACAGGTGACAGGATGGGCTTCAAACATGAGCTGATCACAAGTCATCATTTCGCTTAAAGTAAATTTTACTGGATAATATAAAAGTGACAGCTCCAAGGATTGGATCAGGTCCAACTGGGGCGGGCTGTTGATTTTTGGAAAATCCTATCATTGGTGTGTCTTTATCAGTATTAACCAGATTGATCTTGGCTTTTATCCAGATCTTTCATGTACACAAACCAAGCTTGGAATAATAAAGCCGTCTTAACCAGGTTGATGTGTGTCTGCAGAGCTGTGTATTAACCTGAGCTGTAACGAAGAGGGAGGTAACCCACATAAAAGCTGGCTCAATACTCAGGCCTTGGAAATGCTCCTACACATGATCTGCAATGCCTCAGCAATGCCCACGTGCGACTGGGACAAGCTCTGCAGCGCCTTGGCCATTCCCACCTGACAACAGCACATGTCCCGCAGAACCCCATCAAGGTCGGCCTGGAACTGGGTCATGACTCTTCCAATTGTCTAAGGAGCTGCTAGACTGTCGCTGACATCTCTCTCTGAATGTTCCAGCTGCAATCTAATGTCTCCATCAGCTCCGGGTAACCCACCTCCAGAGGTTCAACATGAGGTTGGGACCCAGGGTCCTGGGATCCAACAGGCCTCCAATTGCTGTCTTGCCTGAGGGTTCCTGCCTCCACCTGATTACATTAGCAGCAGTGTGGTGCTCAGCAGATTGTGGCTCCGAAGCCCGTCCACTAACATACTCACCTATGGCCTGTGATACTTTCTCACAGAAAGCCTTGTCGGCCAGGAGGGCTGTGTCCAACCTCCATGTGGGGTGTTGGGCATGGCCCATCTCCAACCTCTCAGCCACATATTGTGGAGCTTGGTCAGAGATTATGATCGCAGAGTATGCCGCTCTTACTAGCCCTGGAGGTACTGATTTCCCCACTACAAAGAAGCCCGTGTGTATACATTATGTATTTGGGAGAAGAAGGAGAACTCCTTCTCCTTTGGGTCAGTAAACCGACATGGGCCCACTGCCCCCATCTGTTCCATGAATGTACTGAGTTCTTTCGCCATGTTGGAGGTCTTTCCCGTTTTGGGATTCGATCTGTCGTCCATGGGTCCTGTACACAGTTAAAGTCTCCCCCCATCAGGGCCGGCTCAAGGTACCGGCAACTCGGGCAGTCGCCCGGGGCGCCATGTGCTAGGGGGCGTGACCGGCGTCAGAGACCTGCCGACAGAGAGACCGGCCCGCCGATCGGTGAGTCCCGATCATATACCAGGTCACTCCGGCCCCTCCCCCCCGCCCCCGACCCCCACCCGCCCCCGACCCGACCCCCCCGCCCCCGCCCCCCGACCCGACCCCCCCCCCGACCCCCCCCCCCCCAACCCCCCCCCCCCCCCACCCCCCCCAACCCGACCCCGCCCCCGACCCCCCGCCCCCGACCCGACCCCCCCCGCCCCCAGCCCCCGACCCGACCCCCCCCGCCCCCCGACCCGACCCCCCCGCCCCCAACCCCCCCGCCCCCCAACCCCCCCGCCCCCAACCCCCCCCAACCTGACCCCGCCCCCCGACCCCCCCGCCCCCCCGACCCGACCCCCCTGCCCCCGCCCCCGACCCGACCCCCCCCGCCCCCGACCGACCCCCCCCGCCCCCAACCCCCCCGCCCCCAACCCCCCAACCCGACCCCGCCCCCGACCCCCCCGCCACCGACCCGACCCCCCGCCCCGACCCCCCCCCCGCCCCGACCCCCCCCGCCCCGACCCCCGACCCCCCCGACCCCCCCCGACCTGATCCGACCCCCCCGACCCCCCCCCCCGACCCCGACCCCCCCCGACCCGACCCGACCCCCCCCGACCCGACCCGACCCGACCCCCCCCCTCCCGAAGGGCGCCGAAGTTCAGCTTGCCCGGGGCGCTGCCCCCATGTTGCTTGGTGCATATCTATGTCTGGGATTTCTGCCATGGTCTTCTTTACAAACTACGTGTCGTCCCAGTTGGGAGCATACACGTTCACCAGTACTACCGGTGCCCAGTCTTGGACACCGCTGACCATGACGTACTGTCCCCCGGGTCCGTAACCGTCCTCGTCACAATAAACACCGTCCTCTTGTTTAAAAGCATGGCTACCCCAACTGGCCCTCGTCCTGTAGCAGGAATGGTAGATTTGACCTACCCAGCCCTTCCTTACCCGCAGTTGGTCCTTCTCTCTCAGGGGGTCTCTTGGGGGAAGACTATGTTGGCTATAATACTTTTCAGATGGGTGAAGACTCTGGATCTTTTCACTGGGCCATTAAGTCCCCTGATGTTCCAGGTGACAATCCTGGTGTTCACGGCCCTGCACTCCGGGGTTCCCCTTTGTTAGGGGGCTGTCCAAGATGGGGACAGGCACTGTTCTCCCCATGAAGTCGGGCTCCTGTGCTCCGGGGTTTCCCTTTGTTCAGGGATCCTCCAAAGTGATTGCTTGCAGCGCCTTTTTGTTCCAAGTCGTCACATGTGGCCTGTTGTAGGCAGCCTAATGCCCTTGTTCCTTCTTTACCTGTATTTCTCGTGATGTTTTCTCCTCTCCCCATCTGTTTTCCTCCATCATCTTGTAGCTGCCCCCCCCTCCTTTCCCCCAGTTTCTTCTACTAGCCACCCCCCTGTTCCTTGTATGTGTGTCCCTCCCCCACCCCCGCCCCTTGCCAGGCACATTCCCCCTCGCGGGTGATGTCCCGCTGCCTCTCTCTCCTGCATGCATCCCGGTGCTAGCTACCTCGCTTGTGTGGTGACCCCCCTCCCAGGGCTAGTTGTGCATCCTTCCATCGCCCGATCCCTGAGCTTCTTTCTGCCATTTACCTCACATCCTTTCATGTCTGCTGCCCTCGTTCCTACCTTCCTCTCTTTGCTCCCTCGTCCCCGGAATGAGGCAGTACAATCCCGCACAAAGTGGACTGCATGTTGGTTCACAGTTGGAAATTCAGACAGTAGAAAGTAAACAATAAGAGTCTCTTCCTGTGGGCCCTTCATCACTATTCCTGCTACTCGTCCGTTCTCTGAGACGAACTTGGCCGCACCGCAGGGGCCATGAGGAAGTTCCCTGCCTTGAATCATGACCCGGAGCTTGGTTGGGTACAGCATCCCAAATTTTACCCTGTTTTTGTACAGCACGGCCTTGCTTTATTACATTCGACCCGGTGCTTGGCTTGGTCTGCTCCAATATCCTGATAAATCTGAATCTGAATCTGAATCCGGTGGCCTTCCCAGTTACAGTTTTTGGTTTGTCTGACCCAACGCAGGATTCATTCCCGGTCGTGGAACCGGTACGTTTTGCCGATTATCGCCCTTGGCTGTTCCCCAGTTTTGGGCAAAGTGACTGGTGAGCTCTATTGATTTCTGGTGGGTTGGGGAAGCTATCCCTTCCCACCATGTTGCCCAGCATTTGGGCCCGCATAGTCTGTGGGGTCCCTACCTTCGGTCCCCTCCGGCAGGCCCACGATCCAAAGGTTTTGGCCCCTCAACCGGTTCTCCTGGTCTTCGATTTTCCACTTCAATTCATTCAGCACGGTAGCACACGTGGCGAGCACTGTGGATTCATAGCTGCAGGGTCCCAGGTCCGATTCCCTGCTGGATCACTGTCTGTGCGGAGTCTGCACGTTCTCCCCGTGTCTGCGTGGGTTTCCTCCGGGTACTCCGGTTTCCTCCCACAGTCCAAAGATGTGCAGGTCATGTGGATTGGCCATGCTAAATTACCCTTAGTGTCCATAAAAGGGTGGAGGGGTTATTGGGATAGGGTGGAAGTGAGGGCTTAAGTGGATCGGTGCAGACTCAATGGGCCGAATGGCCTCCTTCTGCACTGTATGTTCTATGTTCTAATTCCCCTGCGTCGTAACCAGCCTCGCCACCTCCTTCTCCAGGCGACAATCCAATCTCCCTGATCTGTTGCAGCTTTTTGCAGCTCCTTGATCGTTTTCCTGTGGGCTTTCAGTCGCCTCTCTGCCTTATCCAGGGCCACCTCCGTGGTCGCCAGAGCTTCGGCAACCGCACCCTTGACCACAGGTTGGAAGTCCGACTTCGTATCTTCCCGGTGCTCTCTCAATTCTCGAGAGAAACATCCTCCACCCATCCCCCGGTCTGGGGAGAGTGGGCTTCTTGTGTGGCGAGCCGGTCCCTCTCAGTCCGGTGAGGCCTTGTGCGTCGGCCGGCTCGGTCGTTTGTTGCTTCAGGCTTTTTACGCTCCTGGTTTCCACACGTCCTCTGGAATGGCTGCTATCTGGCATTTTCCTCTTGTCTCGTGTTGATGGTAGTGGTGTGGATTTGTTTTGGTGTCAGTGGGCTTTTTCGGGCGAAAAGAGCAGGTTCTTGGAAGGAGAGCCAATTGATGTGTGTCTTCTCAGCACATCCCCATCACCGGAAGTCCTTGAAATTTTATTTTATTGCCCATTTAACTGATATGGGTATGACATTGGAATTCCTACATTTTCCACAGTAAGTACCGTACTTATGTAGGCCGTCCAGTGACTAAATACCAATTGAACCAAATATTGAACAAGAAACCTGATTAGAATATGTCAACCAGCAAATTTGTACAATTTTTGCTTGCCATGCCTGTAACTTGTGTCACTTTAAAAGCGATTTAAAAAAAGACTCCCATTTGTAAAACAAATGTCTAATCATTAGGCTGTTATTTGTTGTTAAAAGATCTATTTAGGCTTATTATCATTGTCTATGATGCAATTATATCAGTTTTGGTATTAAGTTATGTATGATTTTTAAAGTAATTATTAAACTGACATTCCACAGTCAACTAAAGAGGAGTGTGACAACCCATGATGTAATACGAAATAATTGCTCCATCCAATTAGATCTGTAATTGTCCTGACATAAAGCAAACTACCATCTGCACATAGACAATAAAGAAATAATTGCCCAAGCATTGAACTATTTTCTTCCATTAAAGCAAAAGGATGTGGTGGTTTATATGCCAGAGTTGAGCGTCCTTTTCAATCCTAGCATTGGAAGTCCCCAAGGAGGATGAGCTTATCTTCCTTAGGAATGTTGGAGAGTATGGTGTTCAGCATGGATTAAAAGCCCATCATTAGCGTCAAGGAATGGGCATTGCCACTCACGACTGCTGCCTGCTGGTTCACGCCACGTGGCACATCGTAGATGGAGAGTCATGAGGAATTTGTTCATACCTACAGGGTATGTCATCGGTTGACTAGTTCATTCTTGATGGTGAAACCAATTCCATTTATCCTGGACTGATCCTCGGGTTTTCTTCTCCATAAGAAGGTGTTACCACCACCCTCTTCCCTCAGCTGCCCTTTGCCTGCCCTTCGAATCTCTTGCAAGGCAGCAACATCACTGTTGAAGTGCTTGAGTTTACGGCTCAACAACTACAAGAGAAATGTCAGGAGTAACATCAACCACTCTACATGGCCTTCATTGATCTGGCCAAGGCTTTTGACTCAGCCAATCAGGAAGTGCTATGGAAGAGCCTGTCAAAGGCCGGCTGTCCAGATAAATTTATTAACATCCTCTAACTCCTCCACGACAAGATGTCAGCGACAGAAATAAAACAGAACTCTTCAATGTAAAAACTGGAGTCAAGCAGGGATGAGTCATTGCCCCCTATCCTTTTTGCCATCTTCACTGCCACCATCCTTCACCTTGTCAAGGACAAGCTTTGTAGCCACCTAAGATGGACACTGGGCTACAAAATGGAGAACTGCTAAGGCTGCAGGGAGAAAACAGTCTTAGCAAGGACAAACAGTTTGCAGAAGGATAATTAGCATTCTGCACGTACAGAAACCAGTTTGTGGCCAGGTGCAGAATCTCAGCTAAAGGTGTAAATGGCAACAACGATTTACATAGTAATGAGGTGATCCAGATCCAGGCCCACACAATAGAAACATTTAGGTATGAATGGATACTTTTGAGTAGACGCCCAGACGAAACGGCACCATAGTATCCATCACAAAGAACCATAGAGACCGCCCCACCCATCGAGAAGCGACCTTCAGATTGGGGGGTTTGGAAAATATCGATTGGGAGAAGGCCCAATCAATACACGGCAGGTAGAGAACCGCCCCGAAGAAGCACGGACTTTGGGGGACCTATAAAAGTAGACCCCGCACATGGTCCGGTCTGTTGTTTTTTGGCTCCGGCTCTCTGCTGTTTTCATCGCTTTGCTGATACATCACATCCTGACTCCAGTTCCATCACCAGCCGTTGAGCCACCAGCCATCAAACTGTAAGTGTCACCACAACGATCGCTACGTGATCCAGACTTTGCTAGACCCTGACGATTTTAAGACCCTGAGAGTTGCAGACCAAGAACGGGACGAAGGCCTCGCTCCCTGACCTTGCCTGTTCCTGTCTAGATAAGTATTTTAGTCATTTAGTTTAGAAGTAACTTAGTCTCTTTAGCGTATGCATGTGTATTTATTATATTTGTTATAATAAATATCAATCGTTTGAACTTACTAATCGGTGTACAGATTTATTACTTTGAACCTGACCTTGATGTACTTGTGAGGTGTCTCCTGAGCAGAATTACATACACAGAGCCGTAGTAGTGTTAAGCACATGGCCTTTAAACGGAGGCGTGTTAATACACTCCAATAAAACGCGTAACACTCAAGTAAAACGTGCAACAGCTTCCGAGTGGAGTGGGTATCGTCTACAGGGTGGACGGAAATGTTTCAACTTGAATCTGTTGGAATCCAAGAAGAAAATAACATTGACATTGCTTGTGGAACTTCACTATGTGGATGACATCACCATCTCTCAGACATGCTTGACACCATTGCGGAAGCAGACCAAAGAATCAGTCTCAGCCTCAACCTCAAGAAGACTTAGGTCCTTCACCAACCTGCCCCCGGGGAAGATCCAGTTTCTCGCGCCATCAAGATTAGTCAGATCAATGAAGGCCGTCCACATGCTTACGATGTCAGAGTCCCGACTGTCAAAGGAAGTCTTCCTTGCCCAGCTCGAAGCAGAATCTCAAACAAGAGGAAGACAAAGGAAGCACTTCAATGACACCCTGAAGGCTTACAACAAGAAACACAACATAGACATAAACACCTGGGAGACCCTTGTTCAGAGGAGATCTATATGGAGGATCCTCCCGATTGAAACAATTCTTTGAGAACACCTAACAGCAAAAGAAAGGAATACCAGCGATCTTGTGTCCATGGACCTGTCCCACCTCCGGGAAACATCTGCTAGGCATGTGGTCTGAGATGCGGCGCTAGGATTGGGCTCATCAGTCACGTAAGGACCCACAAAACCCACGACCAGCAACAGGGAGTAGTTGGACAATCATACTCATGAGTGGGTGATCACTGAAGATGAAGGATAATAAAAATGATGAATAATAATAAGAAAAATATATATCTTAAAAATCTGAAATCAAGCAGAAACTGATTTTGATGAACCTGTCCACATCCAAAACATCCTTTACAGATGTTAACGAATCATTTGTGCCTTGCAAATATTTCCTGTTTTATCTGTAAATTGTATCGATAGGCTTGAAATTCAAGCCTGGAAATTGTACCATTGGAAGAAGGAAGGACATGACACATAACCATTGCTTTGATATGGACCAGGCCTGGCTAGAAATTCTAATTTTAATTCATTTAAATGTTCAAAAGTTTGGCAAGCACCGTATATCATATTTATTTTCATATCTACACTGCCACACCACAGACCAGATTCACATGATGAGGAGGGACCTCATTCTAAGCAACATCCGAATTGGACGACATTGTAGAGGCTAAGGAAAACAGCCAGAGAGACAAGGTTCTGCTGAAGCAGCAGGATATAAAACCTGTTCCTGTTTAAAGAGACAGTTTTGGAGGAATAGACACTGCCAAGATGAGCAACCATGAAGAGGCCAAAAAGAAAAAGATTCTGAGAGTCTAATATTGTTGCGTGTTATACTCTTAAATCACTGCAAAGGTGAAAAATATGGAGATGTCATGCCCATGGGTGTCTTCTCAACAAGATGCAAGGAGATGTTGCTCATTCAAGTCTAAAAGAAGAAACAAAGTCCGGACAAACACTCTTTGCTGTCCCTACAGATCACATGACATTTGACCAGCAGGAATGTACCACTTAAATACATAACAACCGTCCCCCTTTACTTCTTTAGTCTAAACGCAAACTTTTCTTAACGTTTAAACAACAGACCCAATTAAACATTAGATGCATTACACTGCACCATTATTATTTTACTTTACATACACACAATTTAATAACTGTGTCATTGTGTGTGGGCTGTTTTGGTATGATATCAAGAAGTTATTTACTCGCCTTGACAATGTACCTTGGTACTTTGATGCCTTGATTGAGTGATCAAGTGACTAAAAATCACTTACAAAGTGCCAGCCCATTTGTGGAAGGATAGAGCGGATCTGACTTGATGTGCTGTAGACCACTTCCTTTTCAGCAGTCTTCAAGCTCCTTGGAAGTGGACTGTGTTCCATTGTTACCTATGACCTGCTCTGGTCTACCAAATCCTGCAAATATTTCATCCAACTTCTCAATAGTTTGTTCTGCCGTCATGAATTTCAAAATTACTACTTCCAGCCATTTAGAATGTGCATCTACAATTATGAGGAACATGTGTCCCTCAATTGGACCAGCATTGTCTGTTTGTGCTCTCTGCCATAGCTATTTTGGCAATTCCCACAAATGTAAGGGTTGCAGTAGTGGAGTGTTTCTTAGTTTTCCACAAGACTGACATTGCCCCACTTTCTCTTCGATTTGAGCATCTAATCCTGGCTACCAAAAAATAACTGCGTGCCAGTTCCTTCATCCTCACCACTCACAGATGTCCCTCATGTAGTTGGTCAAGGATTTTTTAAAGCAAGCACAAAGGAATAGTCACTCGGATTCCCGATAGTAAAACTCCACTCTACACTGTCAGCTCAAGTCTTCTTGCGATATAAAGCTTGAGGTCTAGATTTTTACGATGTACTTCTGTCATTTTTTCTTTTCGGACCATTTCCATCCTTCCCCATTACTGGATCAGTTCTTGTGTATCTCTGTACTTAAGATGAAGTCACAGATATATTATCCATGTGTGAGAAATATAGAATCGTGTTTAATTTGTAGCGGCAATCTTGACAAAGCATCAGCATTCACATGTTGCCCAGATTTACAATATTGAATATCATCAGTGTACATCGTTAATATCAAAGACCATCTCCATAACCTACTAGCTGCTACAGAACTTTAAACTGCCCGAACATTGTTCCCGAGGGTCAGTGATCTGTCAAGAGTGTAAAGTGATATCCATAAACATAAGGATGAACTTTCTTACTCTGAATATAATACGCAACGCTTCTTCCAGCTGAGCGTAATACGTTTCTGCACTAGTAAGCATTCGTGAAGCGAATGCTATTACTCGTTCCTCTCCTGAGGGAAATTAGTGCGAAACAACTGTGCCAACCCCATAGGGTGAAATGTCGCAAGCAAATTGTAACTTCGGCTTGGGATTGTGATGAACTGATAGCTCCGACTTCTTTAAGGCTTATTTACCCGTTTATATGCATTTCTGCATTCTTTTTTCCAGTGCATTGCTTATTTGGCACATGGAAAAGTGTGTAGTGGCTTCAATAGAGTTCCTAAATATGGAACTAATTTACTATAATAGTTTATTAATCCCAGAAACGACATCAGTTGCATCACATTTTTAGGATGTGGTTCTTCCAAGATGACTTCTATCATCTTTCTCAGATCCTTGTGTAAGCCATCTTTATCAATGATGTGATCCAAGTAGCTTTATGGATGTCCTGAAAAAGTCACACTTTTCTTTTTTAACTCTGAGATTATGGTTTTGTAGACGTTCCAGTGTAGCTTCCAAGTTCTTCAAGTGGTCTTGTTCACTTGAGCCGGTGATGAGGATATCATCTGGATAACATTGCACACCATTTAGCCCACTCAGAATTTGATCCATGGACCCTGAAATAGAGCAGGAGCAGATGTTATCCCAAATGGAAGTCTCCTGTCGCAGGACAAAACTTTGTGCATCACAATAGAAAGTAACGGTTCTGATTTTGCAGCCACATTCATTTGTAAGTACACCTGTGATTGATCTATTTTAGTGAATCTCTGAGCTCCAGAAAGTTCAGCAAATAAATATCCATTCAGCGGGAGTGGATAGCGATCTGTGCACAATATCGGGGTTATTGTTGTCTTAAAATCTCCGTATATCCTTCCTCAGCCATCTTGTTTTAGTACAGGGACTATTGGGGTAGCCCATTCACTTGCAGTGGCTGGTTTAATGACTCCTGTTTGGACTCTTCGACTTTTTGCCTGATGGTGTATCTATTGTACCGTTCTGGCTTTGAAACATTTTGGCATACTTTTTGGCTTAATTTTGAGTTGGACTTCAACTCCTATCATTGAGTCCAGTGGGTTTTCAAATACCTTTTATACTTTTCCAGAAGTTGTTGTCAGTCCTTTTTTGAATGAGCCAGTTGATTCACTGTTCCCCAGTTAAGTTTGAATTTTCCCAACCATGACACAGACAACGTGGCGGAGCAACTCCGCTGTTTGCCCATTTATTTCCACTTTTACCATAATGTATCCTTTTAGTACTAAGGCCTCTTCTGTGTACATCCGTAGGATAACATTCGTTGGTTTCAATGGCAGATGCTTTCACCTCTGATTACAGATTATCTCCGGAATCAATGATACAACCACTCCCATATCCATTTCCATTTTGACTTGGTTACCATCAAGGTTTGGAAATACCCAGAAACATTGTTGATCGTTCCATACCGACAATACACCAATGTACCCAATATTTGGGTACATTGTCTCCTAAGGGTTCCTGAACTTCGTCTATCATCTTGAAGACTCAACGAGTAGGCTTAGATAGAACATAGAACATAGAACATAGAACGATACAGCGCAGTACAGGCCCTTCGGCCCTCGATGTTGCACCGACATGGAAAAAAAATCTAAAGGCCATCTAACCTACACTATGCCCTTATCATCCATATGCTTATCCAATAAATTTTTAAATGCCCTCAATGTTGGCGAGTTCACTACTGTTGCAGGTAGGGCATTCCACGGCCTCACCACTCTTTGCGTAAAAAACCCACCTCTGACCTCTGTCCTATATCTATTACCCCTCAATTTAAGGCTATGTCCCCTCGTGCTAGCCACCTCCATCCGCGGGAGAAGGCTCTCGCTGTCCACCCTATCTAACCCTCTGATCATTTTGTATGCCTCTATTAAGTCACCTCTTAACCTTCTTCTCTCTAACGAAAACAACCTCAAGTCCATCAGCCTTTCCTCATAAGATTTTCCCTCCATACCAGGCAACATCCTGGTAAATCTCCTCTGCACCCGTTCCAAAGCTTCCACGTCCTTCCTATAATGAGGCGACCAGAACTGTACGCAATACAGAGATGTTTTCTTTCTTACACATCTTAGGTGTTGGTAAAATTTGCTATGCCCAGCATGCTTTGGCAATATGGCTCTTTTTGCCAGTTCTTGCACTTATTTTCTCTATTCCAGCATTTCCCTGCTGAGTTTCCAACTTGTGCACATCAATGACATTGTTGTACTCTTGCAGACTTGTTTTTGATAGTTTCCATTTTGTGGATCTTTGCTCCAGCTCCTATCTGTGAAGCCTCTTTTGCTGCTACCTCCACTGACATGGCAATTTCTACTGTTGATTTAAGAGTTAAGACACTTTCAGTGAGCAGTTTTCTTGTGGAGTCCTCTTAAGGTCGCCACGAATTGTAAGATGCTTTCACATTCTTCCTAACTGCGGCGGTGGAACCAAAACGTTTCTGCAATTATAAATGGTCTTGGTGAGAAATGCTCTTCTAGAATCTTCATCAATTCATTGTAGGTTTTATTTCCCGGCCATTTTGGATGGACCCCGTTTTGTAGTAGCATAAATGTTTTATGCTCCACCGAACCGAGAAGTGTTATAAACTTTAGGTCCTCAGGTATTTGATTAGCTGTGAGATAAATTGCCCCTTGGTGTCCAAAGATGTGCACGTTAGGTGGGGCTATGCATTATGGAGATAGGGTAGGGAGTAGGCCCAGGTAGGGTGCTCTTTCAGATGGTGGGTGCAGATGTAATGGACTGAGTGGCCTCTTTCTGCACTGCAGGAATTCTATGGTATAATATTGAAATCTCTCTTCATACAAGTTCCAAGTCTCACAGTCGTTATCAAATGCATCCATGACACCATCTTCTCTGCCATTTCGGATACTGGTACCCAGGCCTAAAATTCAGCCTGCCTAGCTTTTTTGTGTGTAGGAAACAAGAGGGGCTGGATTCTCCCAAAATACGCCGGCGTAAAAACGCTGGAGTTTTACTCTGGAGATTCCTGCAAAAACGTATAGCTAATTTATTGCCCTGCAGCGGGCTAGCAGGAACCCAGAGTAATTCACGCAGCTTTAGCTGCAGATACAGGCCCCTGCACTTCTGGTTTTGAGTCTGCACATGCGCACGGCAGTGGCCTCCAGTGGCCGCGCTGAGCTCCATGGCGGACTCAGACATAAAAATTACAACCCCCCCCAATCGGCCGCGCGCCCAAGCATCTGACCGCGCGAATCAAACCCCTGGCCGTCTATAAGGCCCCCCCCCCCCCCCCCCCCCCCCCCCCCCCCCACCCGACTGAGTCCGCAGCCGCCATGTGAGCATCCGGACCGGCAATACCAGTTTAGTTTCACGCCATCGGGAACTCGGCCAGTCGGAAGCGGAGGATCACTGGGCTGACCTCTGTCAATGGGCCCCCAGCCGCGCGGTGTACTCTTCAATCACGCCGATTCAAGGTCCCGGAGAATCGCCGGGCCAGCGCTGGGCCAGATTTCGGCATGAAATTGGATTCTCCACCCCCGCACCGAACGAGACTTTGGCACGGGACTGTGGGGAATCCAGCCCAAGATCTCCTAATCCACGATACAAAATTTTAAAATATTATTCTGGACTATTGTTTGTTTAATTCAAATAGTAGCTTGCACGGAATCAGACAGACTTCTGAATCCCCGTCTCACAGATCGTTTCACTTCACCACTTGCGTGGTCCCTGCAGCTTTGAGTCGACCACTTTTAACGGTAAATAAGTTTTAAAAACCTTTGTTCTGACTTATTCATGGTTGTACTTCGTTTTATTTTTCAAACCTTTGAAAAGGTTTTGGCGGCTTTTCCGCGATTGGCATTTAAATCCGGTTCCGAGAATCTTCTCACTCGCTATCTTCGCATGTTTCCACTTTTCCCGTTGACAGTTTTAGTGCCTCAATCCTTGTTGCCAGTTTTCTCTCTTGTTATATTCTTAAATCGCCACAAAGAGAAAAAGAATGGAGGTGGCACACACACGGGTTTCTTCCAAACACGAGGCAAGGTTTATTCAGGAGATGTTGCTCATACAATAGAAGAGGAGAACCAAAATCCGCACACGACTCTGCTGACATCACTACAGATCACGTCACATTCCACCAGCAGGGATATATTACTTAACCACATAATATTAGGAGTGCAAGCTGACACAGTGGCTATTTAGGGTTGGGGCAGGAGCTTTCTGAATCAGTAAATAAAGTAGTGTGGAGGCTGATCGCAGCACCAATTCATCAGGACTCTTGTATTGTGTTGCAAAAAGATTTAAAGACATCTCCAGAACAACAAAAAAAATATTGACCTATAACTCTTCCCTGCGCTCAGTTGTGCTTATGTATCAGTTCCGCACTCTATGATAACACTCATGTCCATGATCATCAGCACTCAACAGAAAGTGCAGCATGAAGAATAATCTCCCTCTTGAAGAATCATAATTAGTACCTTTTCTGAAATGCCAGCATTGAGCTGTAGAGATCTCAACCCCTATCCGAAGCTGAAGGGGGTCACAGGGTCTTTCACAAGAAGGCACAACTAATATCCTGTCATCAGGGGAGCAGGCCAGCTGTGATAACAGAAATTCAGGGACTAAAGGGAGAGGACTATCAGCTATTAGGTGATTCATTAAGCCTTACAGACTTATTTTATTAATTCAAGGGATACAGATATCGATAACAAGGTCAGCATTTATTGTCCATCGCTAATGGTGGCGAGCCGCCTTCTTGAACAACAGCTGCCCAAGTAGTGCAAGAATATTCATGGTGTTGTTAAATCAGGAATTCCAGGATTTTAATCCATCAGCTCCACTTTATGGTCCAGATGGAAATTCATTTTGCATACATTGTTTATTCAAAAATTACATATAAATGAATAATAACAATAAAGAGAAAGGAAATTATCCTATCACAGAAGTCTAACTTTAATTAAAATGTATTAATAAATCTATTCCACTGCATTAAATAATCAGTCAATCAGCCCCATCATAAGTGCACATCCTCATCGATTCATCAAACATCTGTTAAAAGTTCTTATAGAGAAGGGCACAAATGAACAGCGATGAAGGAATGGTGATATATTTCCATGTCAGGATCCTGTGGGACTTGGGGCGGAATTTGGAGGTGCTTGTATTTCCTATGTGCCTGCCGGCCTTGTCTTTCTGAGTGATAGAGATTATGGATTTGAGAAGTTCTGTTGAAGAAGAGCTGGGAAATTGCCACCATGTGTCTTGTACAGGCACACACAGATTTCACTCTGTGCTGGTGGTGAGTGGGGTACTGATCACCAGGGCCAAGGAGAGAAATCATGGCCCCTGGTGCTCCTCGTGTTTCCAGGCTCCTTATTCCATCTCTCCCGCTGCGCTCCCCCTCCCCCCCCCGCAACTCAGTTTAACCCTTGCCCTCAATTATGCATGATTTTCTTTCCTCTTTCAAGATTCACCATTCAATTCAATGAACAATCACAGAAAGTTCCTTGCAAAATTATAACACCCATTGGTCTCCGAGGGTAGAAAGATCAAATGACTCCTGAGCAGCAAAATGGAAAGATTGAAGAACATTGAGCTTCACTGTCAACGAGAATTGTTGGAGCCCTCAGGCGTCTCTATGTGACTGAACCTATAAGCAGTCAGAGGACAAAGACTGAATGGTTCCCGATTGTATCTGTGTTTTCTTAATCTGGCCCAATTCAGCTCATCCATCCAGAATGATATACAAACAAATGTATGAGGAGGCCATTCAACCCCTCAAGCCTGCTCCACCGTTCGATAACATTATCGATATTATACCAGTGACTACAACTGAAAAGTGCATAATTGGCTGTAAAACAATTTTGGAAATTATGAAATATGTTGTATGAATGTAAGTTTTGTCTTTCTTTAATTACAGCTCTATACAGTAGGTACAGCACCTGTAGTCATGGTGAAATTGAAGGCCCGACACAAAGGGCACGATTCGCCTGGAAAAAGTCAGCTTTAGGTCACATTTCGCAGGGTGTTTCTTGGTGGCTGCCGCGCCGAGAAACACCCACTATTAAACGGCACTTTCCATTGTTTTTTGGCCTCAGCAAGGAACTCCCCGTCGAGGCCGCAATTCAGTCATTTCCTGTACTGACAAGCTCAGCTTGCCAGTGCAGGAAGACTACTCGCGGATCGAGGTGCCATTTTTAAAGACAGCCCTGATCCTTCAGCCACCCCTCAGCGACCCCACCGTGACTTCCAGACCCGCCCTATGTACCCAACTTACGTCTTCCGGGTCCTCGAGCCCCTGTCACCCCACCTCTTAAGGGCAAGGCACCCCGAGCTGACCTTTGGCACAGGCAACCTGGCATCTTGGTACCTTGGCACTGTTAGCCTGGCACCTTGGCAGTGCCCTTGCCAGCTAAGCAAGGTGCCCGGGAAACACCCTTCCCAATGCCTGACCACCAAGGGTCTCCAATGGCCTGGGAGACCCCCCAGTTGCGATTATGACTGGTCCATGTTTGTGTGGACCAATACTGAACAGTTCACGGTCAAGGCCTTGCTGGGGAGCCCGTTAGTTCCTGGGTGTCGGGGGAATACGGCAAGTGCATATTTAAATGAGCCTAATGGATCATTTAAATATGTATATCTGGATCACGCCCAGCAAGAGTGAGATGCACATCATAACTCCTCGGAGGTTCAATTGAATATCGCAAAACATCTCGAGCATCGCGAATCTTGTGAGAGGCCTCTCACGAGACTCCGGCCTTGTTGCGTCACCTAGTCGGGTGTGACGAGACTAATGAATCCTGCCCAAAATCTCTGAGGATTATTACTCACAGAGCAATCAACTGGTATTGGGAAGTGGCTACAAAGAAATTACTACAGGCATGATTCAATGGAAACATTTCTACGTATCCTTTTGGGCGCACTTTGCTGGGTGTTTCTTGACAGCCGGGTTGGTGAGATCGAGGCCCGTGTTCAACGTGTTCAAATGATCCCCGCAAGTTTCGCGCCATTATTTACTGTCTCGCTGTCTGATTCGCCAGACTCACACCTCAGCATCTCACCACTAACAAGGGGGAGCTGCTTTTAAACACTCCTTCACCATTCACCCCCAGTCAACACACAAGCATGGCAGCATGCCGACCGAGGCCAACACTACTAGGGTAGCGACCGCAGTAGAAAGCCTGGAGCATGACATTCACACTCTGCCAAGTCATGGCTCAGTCTGGGATGATCGTGGCTGAAGGCCTCAACATCATGCCTCAGTCAATAAGGGACTTGTCCCAGACACAGGTGGACATTCCCAAGGTACTGCAGAGCATGGCCCAATCACTGAGGATCATCAGAGACATCACCATCATGATCTCCGCCAGGTAGTGACCCTCAAGTGCCCACTTAGTGCTCCTCAATCTTACTGATCTTTTGTGGTCTACTATTACATCTCGCTGCGTCCACACGATGCACATCAAGGATGGAGGCAGACTTTTGTTTTCTGTGGCCTTTGATGCCCTTGGTGGACATCCTTTGGAGGGCCTGGAGCCGGAGGGCCCAGCCAACTTACCGGTGTCATAGGCATTGCTCTGCCACCCTGTTCTGCCCACTGCTCTGGAAATGCGCTGGTGTCAGGAGGGGGGAGGGGGCAGATTCGGAAGAACTGGAGACCGCTGTAGTCTCCTGGGTGGCAGGTCCTGGATTGGCCTCCAGCGTTTCCTCCTTGTAAAATCAATGATGCCTGTACACCTAGGGCCACCGCTGGCCTCCCCCTCTGGGTTCCTCCTCAGCATGATGGGTGGCCAGGTCTTCAGTGTGTGTGGGGAGGACCCCTGCACATTGGGTGCTGCCTCCAGCCTGTGTCGTCACTGATGTGCTCTCAGGCATCTGGCTACCTGGGCTGCCACCAGCAACGCAAGAGCAACCGCTGCAGGACCAACACCAGCAACCATTTTGTTATTTGTAAGGAATTGCAGAAGGAGATAGACTGATAATCAGTTAGGACTTCCATTCCAGGACCCTCAAACCCCACAAGCTTCCCCCACCCTTACGAGTTTCAGGGGGGCAGGCCGGGTCCTCGTGTGGCTGGCACCATGCTGTACGGCGCGGCTGCCACAGGCTGCCGACGTCGGCCACAGACCCGACCATTCTGTGCGGCCATATCCGTAGGTAAAGCTGGGGGCATTACGCGGCGCGGCTGTGAGCCCCCCCCCCCCCCCCCCCCCCCCGCACCAGATGGAGGATCGGTGTGGGGAGGCACCGACTCCCTGGTCGAAAGACTAGACGGATCCTGTGGACATAGCTGCAGAATTGGAGAGTCCAGCCCCCGAGTTCATATTATTCGTGCGCACGCTCACTACTGGCTCCTTATACAGCAATTGCACCCATGCCACAAATTCGCCCAATCCCAAATTTCTCCAACATCGCCATCCACCTGATCGAACGCCTTCTCCACATCTAACACCACTACCTCCATCCCTCTTCCCTCTGCCGGAGACAGCACCACATTCAGCAGCCTCCTCACATTCGATGACAACTTTCTGCCCTTGACAAATCCCGTCTGATCCTCCCCTGTCACCCTCGGAAGGCATACCTCCAACCTTAAAGCCAGCACCTTTGTCAATATCTTGGTGTCCACATTCAGCAAAGATATGGGCCTGTATGACCTACACTCCACCGGATCCTTGTGCTTCTTAAGCAGCAATGAGATAGAGGCCTGTCCCATCGTTTTCGGCAAGAACCCCCTGTCCATCATATCCTCGAACATTTCCACCATCAATAGCACCAGCGTATCCTTAAATCTTTTATAAAATTCAACCGGGAATCCATTCGGCTGTGCCGCCTTCCCTTCCTGCATCTTCCCAATTGCCACCTTCACTTCCTCTACCCCCATTGGCTCCTCCAGCCCTGCCCTCTCTACCTCATCAAACCTCGGGCATTCTAGCAATCCAGGTGCATTTCCTCCTCATTCTCTGGTGGCTCAGACTTATACAAATCCCTATAAAACGTCTCAACGCCTTGTAATCTGTTCCGGAGCCACCACCCACTCCCCCGTCTTACCCTGAGACATCTCCCTCGCCGCGGCATCCCTACGAAGCTGACCTGCCAACATACACCTTGCCGTCTCCCTGTATTCCTTAACAGTCGCCCTCGCCATTCTCAACTGCCGCACCGTTTTCCCCATGGACAGTAAGTCAAATCTCACCTGCAACTCTATCCTCTTTGCCAGGAGCCCCGGGTCCCCCGCATACCTCTCATCCACCGCCAAAATCTCTTCTACCAACCATTGGGATTCCTCGCTCTCCTCCCGAACCACCTTGGCCTTAAACAAGATCACCTCACCATTGCCTTCAAAGCCTTCAAAACCACTGACGACGAGGCCACCCCATGTAATTGAACCACACTTACTCTTCAATCACCTTCCCGATCTTGTCACAGAAACTCTGATCTGCCAATAAGCCCAAGTCCATCCTCCAGCATGGCTTCTGGACTACCCCCTTCTTCAGTACCAGGTCCATCCAATGCGGAGCCTGATCCGAGATCACAATTATTGAATAATCTGTCCTCTTAACTCTGGCCAATAGTTCCTTCCCCACCAGAAAAAAGTCAATCCTTGAGAAGACCTTGTGCACCGGGGAGAAATACGTATACTCCCGGTCCCTCGGGTGTAAAATTCTCCACGGATCGGCCCTACCACAACTCCACAATGTGCCCGTCTAACGCCCTTGCCCTCCCTGATGGGGTCAGTGAGCGCGGCTGGGACCTATCCACTCTTGGCTGCAGCACTGTGTTCCAATACCGCCCCCCCCCCACTATCAACTCATGGGTATTAATGGTAATTTAGACTGCTATGTATATGCTGATTTAAATTCAAAGGAGGATTTTGAGAAGTGTACAGGATTTAATTTTATGGTACTAAATCTCAAAAGTGAACACCACCCCCCCACCCCCAACACCCCACCAATCTCCCCCCCCCACATCCCGATCCTCCACCTCCTCCTCCCACACATGGCATCCAATAGGTCCTCAAATTACAGAGATTTCACCTACCATTTTTCAACCAGTTGCACAGTGGTCAGCACTGTTGCTTCACGGCTCCAGGGTCCCAGGTTCGATTCCCGGGTTGGATGACTGTGCGGAGTCTCCCCGTGTCTGCGTGGGTTTTCTCCGGGTGCTCTGGTTTCCTCCTACAGTCTAAAGATGTGCAGGTTAGATGGATTGGCCATGAATAATTGCCCTTAGTGTCCAAAGAAAAAGGTTAGGTGGGATTACTGGGTTACGGGGACGGGGTGGAAGTGTGGGCTTAAGTAGGGCGCTCTTTCCAAGGGCCAGTGCAGACTCGATGGGCCGAATGGCCTTCTTCTGCACTGTAAATTCTGTGATTCTATGAACCAAGAACACTTTCCATTGCTGTGCTGCTCCTTTCGACCTTCGGGCAGCTTTGTGGTTTTTTCATAGAATTTACAGTGCAGAAGGAGGCCATTCGGCCCATTGAGTCTGCACTGGCTCTTGGAAAGAGCACACTACCCAAGGTCAACACCTCCCCCTATCCCAATAACCCAGTAACCCCACCCAACACTAAGGGCAATTTTGTACACTAAGGGCAATTTATCAAGGTCAATCCACCTAACCTGCACATCTTTGGACTGTGGGAGGAAACCGGAGCACCTGGAGGAAGCCCATGCACACACGGGGAGGATGTGCAGACTCCGCACAGACAGTGACCCAAGCCGGAATTGAACCTGGGACCCTGGAGCTGTGAAGCCATTGTGCTATCCACAATGCTACCGTGCTGCCCCTGGCGTTTTCTGGCGGGCTTTTCTATAAATGATTGGAATACGAACCTGCCTGAAGTCCAAAAGCAGCAGCACAGCAACTCAGTGAAACTAACTTGAAAGACCAGCTTTGAAAAAAAAAATCGGAACTCTCAGATTGACAGCTCTGACCTTTTTAAAGCCAGTCTTTCGGCTCTGCATTTCTGGCTGGACGACAATAAACTCCACTCAAAACACCAAGTTCTCCGCACTCCCTCCCCCTGCTCCCCAAGCCCCAGTGTCTGGCACTGTCTGTACTCCCCCATTTCCCCAGTCCTGTTTGCCATGCCTTAGCCTGGACAGAGTCAACTTTCCTGAATATCATTGGAGCTACACACATCCAGGCAAATGGGAGTATTCCATCACACTTCTGACTTATGCCTTATTGGTGATGGCCAGGCGAGGAGCTCGGAAGGGGAATAAAAGATATGTGTAAAAAAGTAATTAATTTGTTTTTCTTTTAATAATGCACAATAAGAAGTCTTATAACACCGGGCTCAAGTCCAACAGGTTTATTTGGAATCACGCGCTTTCGGAGCACAGCTCCTTCATCAGGTAAGCCCTGATGAAGGAGCTGTGCTCCAAAAGCTCGTGATTCTAAATAAACCTGTTGGACTTTAATCTGGAGTTGTAAGACTTCTTACTGTGTCCACCCCAATCCAACGCCGGCATCTCCACATCATGGCTTTTAATAATGCAATCTGACTAACTTTTACCTCAGATTATCAATAAAGAAGTAAGTTAAAAAAAAGACTTGAGGTGGCATAACGGTAATATGTAGGAGTCACTGGACAGCAAGACTATCCCAAATTCCTACCTCTGCAGGAAATCTTTCCGCCCGCAATCACTCCACTCAAAGTCATTGAAAGAAGTTCACCAAAGCAGAGGGCGGGGGCTAGAATTTCTAGGTAATTTTATCCAGAACACAGTCGCATTCCAGAGAAAGCGCTGGTTCAAAAAGCGGAGGATGTGACTCTCAGGGTGCCAAGTAGCGAAGGCGTAGACGTTGAGATGGAATATTGAGAGTCTTTTTTAGCCATGGACATGAGTACCAACAAGTGTGTGCCTTCTTGGTCCCGGATAAGGGATATTTTGAGACGACAGGAGACGCGTTTGGAAAGTGTTACATCCCACGCGGGTCTTAAAGGATAGGGATGATCTACTACCCCCTGGAGCTTACAGGATATGAGCTCCCCCGATAAGGGGGCTGGGGACCCTTAACAAGGTTCATGTGCCTTTGTATAAATAGAGTCAGCCAGTCAGGCACCGACGAGAGAAGACCTAGTAGGGAACTACTGGAGCTGTAAATAATAGTCAATGTGTTAAATAAAGGAAATTTTGTTTTTATCTACAACTCGGTGTGGACCCTTCGTTGCCCCTTACAAAAGAAAGGGAGGGGAAAATTCAATTGCCATAGTCCATGTTGAGCGGACATCAGAGGTGAGAGCAGGAGGAGGTCCTACTGAGGGAGTATCAGGTGTTATGGGCCGAATTAAAAAGCAGTACCTCGAGGATAATAATCTGTGGATTACTGCCCAAATCACATGCAAAATGGCACAGTAACAGACAGATCACGAGAGTTAACACATGGTTAAGAGAGCTTCAGCTGGAAAGGGGGACACACTGGCACTGGACAAGTAGGAGCTGTATCGATGGGGTGACCTCTACCTGATCTTATATAGAGTCAGCTACTTCAGTTTAGCATTCTCTGACAGAATGAAGCAATCATATAATGTCCTTATATATCTGATTGGACCAGTTTGAATTGACCAAGAGGATGGCTTAAGGGCAATTTAAAGGCTAAATCCGACCTTCCAGGAAGGCTGCCAGCAAACTCATTTGGTTTTGCTGGCAGCTTCCAAGAGAAATTCAAGGGCACACTGTGCCCCAACAAGGGAACCAGCAGCAGGAAGTGAGGGCCTCCACAGGTAATCACCCCCTCTCGTGCTTCCAAACGCCCTTCCTCCTTGCCAGTAACTTCCTCCCCACAACCCCCATCCCTCCTCCACTAATCTCTCACCAGGGATCCACCAACGATGCCTGCTGAAGGCCCCAGTGGCAGGAACTCTGCCTTATTGTGAGTTTCTTCAGATGGAAGTCCCCACGTTGCCAAGGTTTCCTGCCTCCAGCAGAAAAGTGAGGCAGGGCTCCCATCAGTTCTGTGAGAATTCCATCGCTCACATTAAATCCTGGCCAACATTTTAGGTCGATGACCCTTCACCATTGTCATCCACCTGAAACGTTAACTCTCTTTCTCTCCACAGATGTTAGAGTATTTCAACATTTTCTTTGCAGGATTTTGCCACATTCCGTTGGCATTTTGCTAATAGTGTTATGGCTTTTGGTCTATTGATTGTTTCAGATCTACTGAATGTATTAATGTCCAGAAATTCTTAGAGAGAATCTAACAAATGTAACTTTACATTAACAATATTACTCTGATAACAAGTGAGGACGCAGCACATGGATGGAAAAACTTTGATGTATTTGAGAAGGTGTAATTTGCACTTTCTCTCAAAAAGTACATCAGCATGTGTTTGATAATGAAATGCTTATGTTTGCTTTATTTTTCTATTGAATTTCAGTGCGCCTATAGAACTTAGAGAGATAGACACTGTTTAAATGTACTTTTACATTTAGAAATGTTTAGTTTAGAAATGTGATGACAATGATAAAATAACTACTGCATTCTTAAAACAAAAACAACATTCTTCTTTTCATTCCTTTACCTAAAATTATTTGTAGCAACTTGTTCTACTTCTAGTGCAATGCTGTCTCGGGTACTTTTTGGCTTGAATTGGATATATGTAGATTTGAGATGGCTTTGCAGTGAACTCCAACCACTACCATCTGGTGTAAAGTAATGCACTGTTAAATCACATCAAGATGAGAATGATAACATTCTCTCAGAGTGACTCACTTTGTAGTGAATCACATTTCACCAGTTCCAGCTCAGTGGAGTTACATGGAGCAAATTCATACAGATGTGAAACGGGTTTGAAGTTGGTACAGAATCCACCTCAACCCTTCACTGGGAGCTTGAACCATTTTTGGGTTCAAGGTTCATTAGAGTGCGTTTGGCCGGCTGTCCAACATTCAGCGAGCGTTAGTTAGCAGCTCAACAAATGTGTAACTGAATCCAGTGGATCCTTGAGGCTGCTGAGCCAGATGAGGAGAGTAACAGTGGGGGTGAAGTGTTACATACCCAGTGATGGTAACATCCTTACTTCTCTTGGCCCACAAGCCCCCACCAAACGTTTCCCTGGGAAACATCTTTGGACCAGCCTTCAGCATTTGTCAAGGACCTGCTGACTAGTCCATTCACTGCACGTTACAAATGTTTGTACTTGTGCTTGAAAACTGCAAATGGAATCTTACAGCTGGCCTAGGACTCTGAGCGTCAGATTAAAGTAACCTCCTTCGCCAGCTGGAGTTCTAGAAATGCATTTACATGACCCTTGTAAAGGTTACATCATTGTTTTCGGCACTGAAAGAGCAGCCACTGTTACTCTGCCATTTTCATATGCCAGAACCTAGTAAATGGAACAAATGTGCTTCCCATGCCATTAACTTTCCCAGGCTGCTTCAATTACATGGGAATCATTTTCAAAATGAATCTAAACATTCTCCGAGTGCCTTCATAGAACTAGATTTACAAGACCAGTGGATCTGCCATAAGTTGTTCCCTATGAGCCAGAGAATAGGCCATGCCTATGCCATGTAGGGATAACATGTGGACCACTGATTTACATTGGCTGGCTAACAGGAGTAAATTCCACTCTTTTTAACTGATATTCTTTGGCTTTTGTCAATGCTTTGGAGATTTGCTGATGTACTTTGAGAGAAAATACAAATTACACGTTCTCAAATACATCAACGCATTTCCATCTATGTTCCACATGCATCACTGGTTATCAAATTAATATGGTTAATATAAAGTTAAAGTTTGTCAGATTCTCTCTAAGAATTTCTAGACACTCTTGCATTCAGTAGATTTGAAACAATCAATCTATTTCTTCACCTCTGTATTTAAGTATCATTTAACAGTTCGAAAACTGAGAATGCAAGTAAGATGATTTGTGAGACCTATCAATTGGGGTTAAGAGATATAGAGAATGAACATTTGTCGCCGTTCTGGTTCCCACCTACCTTAACTTCAGTGAGAGTACAGAGGGGTAAGAATTCAGGTCGGCTCCATCACAAGGGTTCTCACTCAGCCTTGTTAAGGATGGAGTGTATAGTCACACCCACCCAAAAGATTTTTACTCCTTTGCTACTTTGTAATTATAGACCAGGGGAATGGGTTTCTCTGTCCTGGGTGGAGAGAATCTTTCACTTTGGGAGCATTGAGGACTGGATCTGAATTTTGACACATTCAACGTCCACATTCCATGAAAAAATATAACAAAGGGGACGGATGGATGCTCAGGACAAATGAGAACAAGTAACGGGTGTCAATGCCAGGACTGTGGATTCAATTCAGGAAGAAGTTTAATGATCTTGCATCAGTTGTCAAGGGAGGAGAGTTCCTCAGTAAATACCGAGCAACTCACAACTAGCAACAACCACTTCTCAATTCACCATACCCCATCACTCAACAACCAACAATTTAATCAATCAGGACTCAAACATAACATTCATATGTTTTAACTCACCTTCAGATACTTAACACTTCCATAAGCCACACACTGCTATCTGACAGCTCACACTCACTGGCAGTTATTCAATCATGACAGCCACATCACCCAAACGTAGTGCATGGTACACATTAACACAGTTTCCCACTTTCCACTTTCTTGCAGGAGAAGATGCCACTTAATGAACAGAAGGAAGACAAGTGTGCCTGTATATTTTCAAGTTGTGCTGTTGTTGAATTGCTAAATTGGGGTGGTACAGTAGCACAGAGGTTAGCACAGTTCCTTCATAGTGCCAGGGTCCAAGGTTCGATTCCCGGTTTGGATCACTGTCTGTGCAGAGACTGCACATTCTCCCGTGTCTGCGTGGGTTTATTCCAGGTGCTCCGGTTTCCTCCCACAAGTCCCAAAAGATTTATTAGATATTCATCTAAGCCTACTTGCAATAATAAAGATTATTATTATTAACAATAAATAGAGCAAGATAGGTTCCCAAAATCATCTACCCTCTTCTGGCTTTCTTCTGGGCAGAAGTGAAGATGAGCAGAGAATCCAATTGGATCTGTCGGCTAAGTTATTAAAAAATGGTTGAGGTCGTTAAGAAGTGTAGCCATGTAAAATGGCCACCTGCAAAGGACCATGGGAATTGTGGTCAATTTGGGACACAGACATGTACACGGCCTCTGTGTATTGTGCAAAGACACCAGACTTGGCTGAAACTTGTATCCATTGAGAGTCGATCACCATTTCCCCCAGGACAATAGAGTTTGAATCAATGAGTTACAACAGTAGCAGACTAACCGGCGCCACCCCCCCCCCCCCCTTATTTGGAAAGGCCTCCAATCCTGGGACAGTGATAGCTGGGACCCGCCCAGCTATCGAGATATCCGCCCGCTAATTGGCTGAGATCGATGTGGGTGATTGAAAACCCTATTGATCCATTGGACCTGGAGTAAGGACCGCCCAAAGAGACACGAAAGAGACGAAGGATAAAAAGCCCTGCGCACTACAGATCGATCTCTTTTGGGACCAGCCTGTGTACGACCAACTGCAGCAGAACAACCAAGTTCAAGGACCTACGACCATTCGTGAATGACGAGCCCAGCTGTGACGAACCCAATAACTTCCAAACTGACCACGAAGACCCGGATAAAGGCCTTATCTCGCACAGTGCCGGTCAATCAAAGTTAAGTAAAGGTCATCTTAGTCGTTAGGTGTAGTTTAGTACGGAGCCACATGTGATATTGCATAGAGATACAAGTCTTCTGTTATTAATAAACTGTTTTTGAGCTAACATACTGGTTGTGTGGTCATTTGGTCATTTGATATAAGAAACAACTTGTGGTTCACCCCAAAGTAAAGAAGGCAACATTTATTGCCAACTCTCGTGGGACCTCGATTAGAAGTGACTTTGTTACTCCGAGGATCCCACAACTTTGAATTAAATTAGGGAAAGAGAATGAACCACAAGAGTAAGTTTCATATTGGCCAAATAACCGATTTTCGGAAGTGTGCACTAACCGCATGCATAGCTAACAGGGAAGGGTAAGGTAAACTCGTCAGACTTGCATACAAATCTAGAGGGATTGTGAACTGGAATATAGCCATAAGCCATACCCGTTGTTCGATCGATTCCTTATTCCCTCCGTTCCAAATTTTAAGTAGAGAAGAGATGGCAGCACAGATGATAGAGAAGTTGATAAACCCACAGCAGCAATCCAAGGTTACAGTAGTTGATAAATCAGAGCAGTGCCCCATATTGGAGGATGTGTTGAAAAGTATTTAAAGGGGACTTCCGGTTGCAGTGATGCGGAGCTAAGTTGCACGTTCGGTAGCTCCCGCTATTTTTGGTCTTTTGGGCTTTTTTAAGGGCCAGTTGTGGTGCTGGTTGGACTTTTCCCGGTGTGGGAAACACATCCACTGCGCTTTTCTGCCGGTGGATGGACTGGACCAGGAGTGGTGCGAGGCAGGAGAAACAAGATGGCAGCCGGCGGTGAGCCGGCAGCGTGGCAGCAGTGGGCGCAGGAGCAGCAGGAGCTGCTTCAGCACTGCTTCAGAGAGCTGAAGGCTGAGCTTTTGGAACCGCTTAAGGCCTCGCTGGACAAGCTCACGGCGACTCAGACAGCTCAGGGTGTCGAGATCCGGGAGCTACGGCGAAAGGCCTTGGAGAGCGAGGACGAAATCCTAGGCCTGGCAGTGAAGATGGAGTCGCACGAGGCGCTCCACAAGAAATGGCAAGCGAGGCTGGAGGAGATGGAGAATCGCTCCCGTCGGAAGAACTTGCGGATCCTGGGCCTCCCGGAGGGGCTGGAAGGTTCGGACTTGGGAGCCTCTGTGGCTGTGATGTTGAACTCGCTCATGGGCGCGGGGTCATTCCAGGGGCCCTTGGAACTGGAGGGTGCCCATCGAGTGCTGATAAGGAAGCCCAAGCCGAATTAGCCGCCCAGGGCGGTGCTGGTCCGTTTTCACCGCTTTGTTGACCGTGAGTGTGTGCTGAGATGGGCGAAGGAGAGGAGTAGCAAGTGGAAGAATGCAGAGATTAGGATTTATCAGGACTGGAGTGCGGAGCTGGCAATGAGAAGGGCTGGTTTTAATCGGACGAAGGCAGTGCTTCACAGCCGGCACGCCTCTGGGTCACTTACAAAGACCGCCAGCTCTACTTCGATTCCCCGGAGGATGCCTGGGCCTTCGTCCAGGCAGAGAACATAAGAACATAAGAACTAGGAGCAGGAGTAGGCCATCTGGCCCCTCGAGCCTACTCCACCATTCAATGAGATCATGGCTGATCTTTTGTGGACTCAGCTCCACTTTCCGGCCCGAACACCATAACCCTTAATCCCTTTATTCTTCAAAAAACTATCTATCTTTACCTTAAAAACATGTAATGAAGGAGCCTCAACTGCTTCACTGGGCAAGGAATTCCATAGATTCACAACCCTTTGGGTGAAGAAGTTCCTCCTAAACTCAGTCCTAAATCTACTTCCCCTTATTTTGAGGCTATGTCCCCTAGTTCTGCTTTCACCCGCCAGTGGAAAGAACCTGCCCGCATCTATCCTATCTATTCCCTTCATAATTTTAAATGTTTCTATAAGATCCCCCCTCATCCTTCTAAATTCCAACGAGTACAGTCCCAGTCTACTCAACCTCTCCTCATAATCCAACCCCTTCAGCTCTGGGATTAACCTAGTGAATCTCCTCTGCACACCCTCCAGTGCCAGTACGTCCTTTCTCAAGTAAAGAGAACAAAACTGAACACAATACTCCAGGTGTGGCCTCACTAACACCTTATACAATTGCAACATAACCTCCCTAGTCTTAAACTCCATCCCTCTAGCAATGAAGGACAACATTCCATTTGCCTTCTTAATCACCTGTTGCACCTGTAAACCAACCTTCTGTGACTCATGCACTAGCACACCCAAGTCTCTCTGCACAACGGCATGCTTTAATATTTTATCATTTAAATAATAATCCCGTTTGCTGTTATTCCTACCAAAATGGATAACCTCACATTTGTCAACATTGTATTCCATCTGCCAGACCCTAGCCCATTCACTTAACCTATCCAAATCCCTCTGCAGACTTCCAGAACCCTCTGCACTTTTCGCTTTACCACTCATCTTAGTGTCATCTGCAAACTTGGACACATTGCCCTTGGTCCCCAACTCCAAATCATCTATGTAAATTGTGAACAATTGTGGGCCCAACACGGATCCCTGAGGGACACCACTTACTGATTGCCAACCAGAGAAACATCCATTAATTCCCACTCTTTGCTTTCTATTAATTAACCAATCCTCTATCCATGCTACTACTTTACCCTTAATGCCATGCATCTTTATCTTATGCAGCAACCTTTTGTGTGGCACCTTGTCAAAGGCTTTCTGGAAATCCAGATATACCACATCCATCGTCTCCCCGTTATCTACTGCACTGGTAATGTCCTCAAAATATTCCACTAAATTAGTTAGGCACGACCTGCCCTTTATGAACACATGCTGTGTCTGCCCAATGGGACAATTTCTATCCAGATGCCTCGCTATTTCTTCCTTGATGATAGATTCCAGCATCTTCCCTACTACCGAAGTTAAGCTCACTGGCCTATAATTTCCTGCTTTCTGCCTACCTCCTTTTTTAAACAGTGGTGTCACATTTGCTAATTTCCAATCCACCGGGACCACCCCAGAGTCTAGTGAATTTCGGTAAATTATCACTAGCGCATCTGCAATTTCCCTAGCCATCTCTTTTAGCACTCTGGGATGCATTCCATTAGGGTCAGGAGACTTGTCTACCTTTAGCCCCATTAGCTTGCCCATCACTACCTCCTTAGTGATAACAATCCTCTCAAGGTCCTCACCTGTCATAGCCTCATTTCTATCAGTTGGACTCGAACTGAGGACTGGGGGGCTGGGGACTGATGTACATAGTCCGGAGGCTTTGTCCTCCGTGGTATCCTTTTGTTTTTCTGGTTGTGGTTGTTAATGTCTTTTGGCCTTTTTTTTTTTGCTTTTTCGCGTTTGTAGGGCTCTTATTTATTCATTTTGGTGCTTTCTTGTTTTTTCACTGGTGGAGGGCTGGGGAGCTGTTCACGGGCCCGCTGGGTCACACGCCCTTCTTTCTCCCGCGTGTCGGGTCGGGGGGGGCGGGGTCTGAGATGGAAGCGCGGGTTTTCTTCCCGCGCTGGAGGAGCAGTGGGTGGGACCGGCACTGGGTGGGGGGAGTGGTGGTTGTGTTGCACTGGGGAGGGTCATTGAGGTGGCGGGAGCAGCCAGGGTCAGCAGGAGTCGGCTGAATTACGGAAGTACGATGGAAGGGATTACATAGCTAGGGGGGACCCTAGCTAGGGGGGGTGGGGGGGGGGGGGGTGTACCGGGTTGCTGCTGGAGGGGCTGAAGGGGAACTGCTGGCGCTGGGAGGAGTTGGGAGGAGGGTCTGCCACCGTGGGGAACGGGCCTGGGGGGTTCTGCGGGCACGTGGTGAGCCGAGGGAGACCTACGGCTGACCGGCGCAGAGGGTGGGGGAGGACTCCCCCAATTCGGCTGGTCACATGGAACGTGAGGGGGCTGAATGGGCCGGTGAAGCGGTCCCGGGTCTTGCCGCACTTGAAGGGGCTGGGTGCGGACGTAGCCATGCTCCAGGAGACGCACCTTAAGATGGCGGACCAGGTGAGGCTGAGAAGAGGTTGCGTTGGGCAGGTGTTCCACTCGGGGCTAGATGCGAAGAATCGAAGGGGTGGCGATTTTAGTTGGTAAGAACTTGTCGTTTGTGGCGTCGAGTGTGGTGGCGGATAGCTGTGGCAGATACGAAATGGTGAGTGGTAGGCTTCAAGGGGAGCGGGTGGTTCTGGTCAATGTGTACACCCCAACTGGGACGATGCAGGCTTCATGCGGCGAATATTGAGCATGAGTCCGGACCTGGAGTCGGGGGGCTTGATTTTGGGAAGGGATTTTAATACGGTGCTGGACCCAGCTCTGAATCGTTCGAGGTCTAAGACGGGCAAGATGCCTGCGGCGGCCACAGTGCTGAGGGAGTTTATGGATCAGATGGGTGGGGTGGATCCTTGGCGATTTTGAGGCCGGGAGGTAGGGAGTTCTCCTTTCTCTCCCATGTCCATAAGGCTTATTCCCGTAATTGATTTTTTGTACTCAGCAGGGCGCTAATCCTGAGAGTCGTGGGGGTGGAGTATTCGGTGATAATTATATCGGACCACACTCCGCATTTGGTGGACCTGGAGCTGGGGGTGGGGAAGGTTCAATGCCCGCTGTGGAGGTTAGACATGGGGCTTCTATCAGAGGAATAAGTATGTGGGCGGTCCATAGGTGCGTAGAGGGGTATTTGGAAGCTAATGATAATGGGGAGGTGCAAGTTGGGGTGGTCTGGGAAACGTTGAAGGCAGTGGTTAGAGGGGAGCTGATATCTGTTCAGGCGCACACGAAAGGGGGGAGAGGGCTGAGAGGGAGAGATGGTGGAAGAAATGGTCAGGGTGAACAGGAGGTATGCGGATGTCCCGGACGAGGGGCTTTTGAGGAAGCGTCGTAGTCTCCAAGCGGAGTTTGATATACTGACCACCTGGAAGGCGGAGGCGCAGTGGAGGAGGGCACAGGGAATTGTATACGAGTACGGGGAGAAGGCAAGTTGGATGCTGGCCCACCAGCTCCGGAAGCGGGAGGCAGCGAGAGAGATAGGGGGAGTTAGGGATGTAGGGGGGAATCTGGTGCGGGGTGCAAGGGACATTAATGAGGTGTTCAGGTCCCTAGGGACGGGGGCGGGATGGACCGCTTTCTGGACAAGCTGGAGTTCCCAAGAGTGGAGGAGGAGTGGGTTGAGGGGCTGGGGGCCCCAATCGAGTTGGTGGAGCTGATTGAGGCGCTGGGGAGCATGCAGACAGGGAAAGCACCGGGGCCTGATGGGTTCCCGGTGGAGTTTTATAAGAAGTTCTCAGACCTGCTGGGCCCGCTGTTAATGAGGACCCTGAATGAGGCGAGGGAGGGGGGGGCTTTGCCCCCGACGATGTTCAGGGCAATAATTTCACTGATTCTGAAGCGGGATAAGGCCCCCTTCCAATGTGGGTCTTACAGGCCGATCTCGCTCCTCAACGTGGACGCAAAGTTGTTGGCTAAGATACTGTCCAGGAGGGTGGAAGATGTGGTCCCGCTGGTTATCCATGAGGACCAGACAGAGTTTGTGAAGGGGACGCAGCTAAATGTCAATGTGCGGTGGCTACTTAATGTTATAATGATGTCGGCGGCGGATGTGGAGGCGGAAATAGTAGCATCGATGGATGCGGAGAAGGCCTTCGATAGGGTGGAGTGGAGCTACCTGTGGGAGGTGCTGAGGAGATTTGGGTTTAGTGAGGGATTCATTAGGTGGGTGAAGCTGCTGTATAGTGCTCCGGTAGCGAGCGTGGTGACAAATGGGAGGAGGTCGGAGGATTTTAGGTTGTCCCAGGAGACGAGGCAGGGGGAGCCCCTTGTCTCCTCTGCTCTTTGCATTAGCAATTGAGCCCCTGCCCATGGCGCTGAGGGATTCGAAGACCTGGAGGGGGATTGTGCAGGTTGGGGGGGGGGGGAGTACCGGCTGTTGTGGTACGCGGATGATTTACTGCTGTACATTGCGGATCCGGCGGGGGGATGCCTGAGGTGTTGAGGATACTTGGGGAGTTTGGGGATTTTTCGGGCTATAAGCTCAATGTGGGAAAGAATGAGTTGTTTGTGCTGCACTTGGGGGACCAGGAGAGGGAGATAGGAGAGCTCCCGTTGAAGAGGGCGGAGAGGAGCTTTAGATATCTGTGTCCAGATAGCCAGGAGCTGGGGGGCCCTTCATAGGCTAAACTTTTCGAGGCTGGTGGAACAGATGGAGGAGGAGTTCAGGAGGTGGGATACGTTGCCACTCTCTTTGGCGGGTAGGGTCCAGTCGGTTAACATGACGGTGCTCCCGAGGTTTTTGTTTCTCTTCCAGTGTCTCCCCATCTTGATCCCGAAGGCTTTTTTTTAGGAGGGTGAATAAGAGTATTCTGGGGTTCGTGTGGGCGCGGAAGGCCCCGAGAGTGAGGAGGGTATTCTTGGAGCGAGGCAGGGAGGTGGGTGGTTTGGCATTGCCCAACCTGTGTGGGTACTACTGGGCTGCAAATGTGGCGATAATCCGTAGGTGGGTGATGGAGGGGGAAGGTGCCGCATGGAAGAGGATGGAGGCGGCGTCCTGTGTGGGCACGACTTTGGAGGCACTGGTGACGGCCCCGCTCCCATTCCCCCCGGCAAGGTATTCTACGAGTCCAGTAGTGGTGGCTTCCCTCAAATTTTGCAGCCAGTGGAGGCGGCATGGGGGGAAGTGAAGGCCTCAATCTGGACCCCAATACGGGGAAACCATCGGTTTGCACCGGGGAGAATAGATAGTGGGTTTTTGAGTTGGCATAGGGCAGGCATCAGGCGGATGGGGGACCTCTTCCTCGATGGGAAGTTTGCGACTTTAGAGGAGTTGGAGGGGAAGTGGGGTCTTCCCCCCCCGGGAATACTTTCAGGTATATGCAGGTTAGGGCGTTTGTTAGGCGGCAGGTGGCGGAGTTTCCGCTACTGCCGCTAAGGGGGGTGTAGGATAGGGTGGTCTCGGGGACGTGGGTCGGTGAGGGTAGGATCTCGGCAATTTATCAGGTGATGCAGGATGGGAAGGAGGCCTCGGTGGAGGAGCTGAAAGTGAAGTGGGAGGAGGAGCTGGGGGAGGAGATTGACGAGGGCACGTGGGCAGATGCCCTGGGGAGGGTGAATTCGTCCTCTTCTTGCGCTCGGCTCAGCTTAATTCAGCTGAAGGCGCTGCATCGGGCACATATGACTGGGACCAGGTTGAGCCGATTCTTTGGGGGTGAGGCCAGGTGTGGGAGGTGTTTGGGAGAACCAGCGAATCACACCCACATGTTCTTGGAGGGTTTCTGGAAGGGGGTGGCGGGGATCCTGCCCAGGGTGGTTGGCTCCAGGGTGGAACCGGGCTGGGGCTCGCTATTTTTGGGGTGGCATCGGGGCAGGGAGTGCAGGAGGCGAGAAAGGCCGGTATTCTGGCCTTTGCGTCCCTAGTAGCCCGGCGCAGGATCCTGTTACAGTGGAGGGACGCGAAGCCCCCGAGCCCGTAAACCTGGATCAGCGACATGGCTGGGTTCATTAAACTGGAGAGGGTCAAGTTTGCCCTGAGGGGGTCGGTGCAAGGGTTCTTTCGGCGGTGGCAGCCTTTTCTTGATTTCCTGGCAGAGTGTTAGAGGGTGGTCAATATTAGCAGCAACTGAAGGTTCTGAAGGTAAAGAGGGTCCGGGTCCTACTACAGAGGCAGAGACAGAAAGGGGGATTGGCACTCCTGAACCTGCTACATTATTACTGGGCAGTAAACGTGGAGAAGGTGAGTGGGGGGAGGAGGGAGCAGAGCTGAGTTAGGATGGAGGAGGAGTCCTGCAGGGGATACAGCCTGAGAGCCATGGTGACGGCCCCTCTACCGTTTGCCCCAGGGAAGTACACAGAGAGCCCGGTGGTACAATCGACGGTCAAGGTGTGGAATCAACTGAGGAGGCACTTTCTATATTGGAGGGGTTGTCGGTGTTAGCACCACTGTGCGGAAACCATAGGTTTAAGCCAGGGGAGATGGATGGGATGCATAGGAGGTGGAGGGAGGTTGGGCTGAGGAAGGTAAGGGACTTGACCCTGGAAGAGCAATTTGTGGGTTTGGATGAGTTACGGGAGAGGTTTGAGCTGCCAAGGGGGAGCACGTTTAGGCACATGCAGGTGTGGAGGGCGTTTCCCAAGTTGCCACTGTATACTCTGCTGGAGCAATTGCTGCTTCCAGATGAGTCCAGAAAGGGTAGGTAAGTGTAAGTGGGAGGAGGAGCTTGGGGGGGGGGGGAAATAGATTGGGGTCTGTAGTGCAAGGCTTGAATGCTAATTTCTCCTACGCGTAGATGAGCCAGATCCAGTTTAAGACTGTGCACAGAGTGCACATGATGAGCAGGTTCTTTTGTGGGGTGGCTTACGTGTGTGAAAAGTGCAGGCGAGGGCCGGCGAACCACGTGCGCATGTTCTGGGGATGAGAGAAGCTGCTACGGTACTGAGAAGCGGTGTTTGGGATGTTCTACATAATAATAGGGGTAGAGGCCAGGCCAGCCCCAATGGTGGCAATCTTCGGGGTCTTGGAGGTGCCGGAGCTGGTGTCGGGAAGAGGGGCCTCTCTAGTTGCCCGGCGGAGGGTTTTGTTAAATTGGAGGGTGGATACGCCACCGAGGGTGGAAACCTGGCTGGGGGACCGGTATGATTGTCAACAATTGGAAAAGATCAAATTTGAGTTGAGAGGGTCGGAGGAGGGGTTCGAGGCACAGTGGGGGTTGTTCATGACAATGTTTGAGAAATTGTTCGTACCGGGTGGGGAGAGGTAGGGAGTAAAACAGGGAAAACTGTACAAACTGTAGGTTGTTGAATGTGTTCAGGGCCGGCCCAAGGTACCGGCAACTCGGGCAGTCGCCCGGGGCGCCATGTGCTAGGGGGCGCCAGAGACTCGGGTCCCGCGCATGCGCGGTGGCCGCCCTCCCCCAGGGCGGCCCCTTCCGACCACCCCCCCCCCCCCCGTCCGCCGCTCGCCCCCTCCGCCCCTCCCTCCGTCCCCCTTCCGTCCGCCCCCCCCGCCCCCCCCCCCCCCGGCCCCGCCCCCCCTCCACCCCCCCTCCGCCCCGCCCCCCCTCGGCCTCGGCCCGCCCCCCCCCCTGGGCCCCCCCCCGGGCCCGCCCCCCCATCGGCCCCGCCCCCCTCGGCCCCGCCCCCCCCTCAGCCCCCCCCCCCCCAAAGGGCGCCGAAGTTCAGCTTGCCCGGGGCGCCAGCAACCCTAGGGCCGGCGCTGAATGTGTTGTATTTGTCACTGTTCTTGTTTATACATGTTTGTAATAAAATACATTTTTTTTAAAAAGGAGAAAGTATTTAAAGGGGAAAGGATGGCCCCTTTGGTCGACTTTTTGTGCAAACACCGATACAGGTCCAGGAAAGATAGGACAGACTTGGTGGGAGAATCTTTGTGAGATATGTAAGAAAAACGCAGCAAAGTTTAGAAAGCCAATGGCAATAGTGTGTTACTTGGCACAGTTTGAGGCACCAAAGAGGTTGTCGAGACGCTCCGCAGAGTTAGCCGAGAAGGAAGAAGAGAATGAGGGAAACAGTAAAGAAAGTGAGAACATTATTGAGGAACACCGGGGAAAGGTTAACTACTAAAGATAGGGAAATTGCCAATGTTAAACACTCCCACCAGTCTTGCATAGTACTGTACACCTTAGCAGCTTTCAGACCCAGTACGACAAGGCCTATCAGCACACATAGCGCGCAGTCTTGATAAGAAAGGAGACTGAACACCAGGTCACCCAATTAACAAAGAAATGCTCCGATTTACAGGCAGCTTTAAGAACATTCCACCAGTCCACTAAAGAACAAAGACAGAGCACCGTTGACCACGTTAAACGCTAGCGGACGATAGATAAGCTCCGGTCATTACTTTCAGTTCAGAATGGCTTTATGTGTACCTTCGGCACAGGTTGGACAGATGAGGAAGAGATGGCAGACTGGGAAGAGTTAACTGAAAGCCCGCAAATGTATGTTAAAAGAACGGAAAGTCAAAAGCAGCTGCCACGCATCCCAAAAAAAAAAGTCACCTGCATCACCCCATTTTCGGTAACTCAGTTAAGGGACGCTTGCAGTAAAATTACTCCATTTCAGCCCACCGCAGACCCGCATAGATTCTTTGAGGAGGTGCACAAAAAAAGGTTATGAACGGATCAGATGAGAGGGAGGAAGTTAAATTGATTAATGAGCCTCAGCCAGTTGGTAAAATCAGCTTTGTCAGACCCCCAAAATGTAGGAGGAAGAACCCTAGAGGAAATGAAGGCCGCAATATTAGATGCTATCGGATACAACAAAGGGGATCCGGTAGAGGGTTTGAACAGATGCAGGCAAAAGAAAGGGGAACATCCGACCGCTTTTGCCGGTCGCCTCTGGATACATTTCAAGGCAGTATACGGAAACTTAGACCATGCTCACCTCGATGAGGAAGACACAACTAAATTGTCCCATACCTTAGATTCACATGCCACTGAAGCAGGAAAAAGGCTTGCGCAAATTATGACCCGGCAGATACCCCGCATAATGCGATTTGGGTACTAGACGCCTATCCAGGGTATGGGAACAGTCACTTCAGGATCAGATGGACCAGAACGCAGTAGAAGCCACATTATAATCAGTCAGAACTAGTCAGAACCCAGCTTTGACAAAAAGGTTCACCCTATAGAGTATACAGTCAGCCAGCAAGTTATGATTTCATTGTACAACCCCAGCTCCTTCCTGGCCCCTAAATTTGCAGGCCCCTACTCCATCTCTGACAAAGTAAGCCCCTCTGTGTACAAGATAGTGTACCCCAATGGTAAGACTGGTTGGTTCCACATCAACCAACTCAAACTCTACGGATCACAACGTAGCCATGCCCACCACTTAGCCTTGGTAATGGAAGAAGAGGATGCTCTGCCCACTGATGATTCAGCCCGATGCCCGCTCCAACCCTCCCCCCCTCAAGACGACACTCTCCCCTCGACTCCGCCCATACGCACAGGTTTCAACCTCGAACTTGACTCTGCTGAGAGCCTCCCGGATTTGACTACCATCCCTTGCGACCTCCCCACCATCAACTACCCTAGCCCCCGGAACAAAGCCTTGGAATTTCTTGACCCCTTTTACGACCGTCTCTGCCCAACGACTCTTCCTACACCCACTCCCAGCAATGTTGCTTCCACTTCCAGTACACCAGTTCCCGGCTACTCACTGCCACATGACAACCCCGATACTCCCTTTTGGCACCATGACAATTCCTACAGGTTGGTAAGACTTTTTTTTTTCCTCTTTTTTTTTCTTTTTTTAAAAATAAATTTAGAGTACCCAATTATTTTTTCCAATTAAGGGGCAATTTAGTGTGGCCAATCTACCTACTCTGCACATCTTTGGGTTGTGGGGGCAAAACCCACGCAGACACGGGGAGAATGTGCAAACTCCACACGGACAGTGACCCAGGGCCGGGATTCGAACCTGGGACCTCAGCGCCGTGAGGCAGCTGTGCTAACCACTAGGCCACCGTGCTGCCCTCAGGTTGGTAAGACATGACGAATCGGACCACCCACAGGCTTACGCAGCTACTGCCCGGAATCTGCAGACACGAGTCTGGCAACCTGGAGAAGGTGATGATTTAAGCGATGAGCCCCTTCTGGGAAATGATTTAACGGAACTGATGCACGCAAATATTTGAGGTGTCCAGATGATGAGAAACGGACACTGTCTAAGAATTAAGGTGCCTAAATTTCTGATGGAGCCTGCCGTCTTGTTTTAACTTCCTCTTCTCTCCAACACATTGTTTTAATCTATGTCGGCCCGACACTCAGTTATGAAGTCGTAATTACTCCTCTGATTCAACCGTCAGACATGTTCTACTGACCAATGACAGTTGAAGGCACCACAATATGACTACAAATTCTTTCCATTCATCCCGGTCACCCAGGTAGGGAGTCATGGCACTGATCCCGCCCTACCTGAGGGTCCCAAAATTAACCAGTCAATCACGCTCGGGTAGTGGAGTAACGGCACTAACCCCAGCCCTACCCCGGGATCCCACCCATTCTTGTCCCGCAGCGGCCAACACGCACCCCACGTTTCACATCATGCTCACTGGAATGGTTTACTACACCCATTTGCTGCTTTGGGCAGGTCTTGAATCTTCCTTCCTACCCTTCTTTCTTCCACTGTTCTTCCAGACCCCTTCGGGTGACCTCCAAATGCTATTTACACGTAAAAACACAATGGTTGCTGATCACTGTTGCTTCTTCTGAGTCCCTGTGACGAAACTCTATCAAACTGGCCGCCCTGAAATTCAGCTGGTTAAGCAAAGCCTCAACCTCCTTGGTTGCTAGTAAAGATGGGGAATGGTTGAAGAAAGCATCCGTCCACTCCGACCACACAAGCTGTGAGACACTTGAATTGAGACACTTGGATTAGTACCTCTCCAAATTGTTTTTTTAAAACAAAATGGGGGAGTCACACATGGTGACAATCATAAAGGGAAATTGGAACAAAGAGAGAGAGACTAATACACACAGATATTAACCAACGATACTGACATGATACTGTGCTTGATTCCCTAGGATGACACGGAAACCAGACACCGCAGGATGAACCCAGCCCCCATGGTTGCCGTCTGGATAATTGCCGCACTTACCAAACTCCAAGCACAAGATACCCAAGACTTTCCACAGCTCGGCGATCTGTGGTACCGTCCCTAGATGCAGGGGAATGTGAGAGTGGCGCCCTATGGGTGCGTAAGAACACAAGCATCATATTTGGGTGCAATAACCAACGGACATTTACAGAAAGCCCAACGGGTCCACATCAGACTGTTACATTAGCACAACCGGAATTGAAGATTGGTGGGAACCTACTAATAAAGGGTGCCCCTAAATTGGATGTTTAAATAAAATTGCAGGGAACACAACAAGGATCAGACAAAATTGCCCCGGGACATCCACTAAAGGTAATTTGGCAATACACACAATTAGAGTAGGACCTAAGCCAGCCCCGAGTCACACCACCCCACAGACCACCTCCAGTCAGGATACCACACAACAACTTTTAGAGATAGAGACCAAAACCCCCACCTGGTGGGAAGGCATCGCAAAATGGAACCACTCTCATACATAACAGAGACCCTCCCCCTGATTGCAGTGATCTATAGTGTAGATCTCACATTCAAACTCCGTAAATGGAAGGCAAAAGCCTCCTGGCCCCCTGTATACACAGTTCGAGCCACCCTCTTTGGAATCCAATAAGAATGTACAACTTACAAATCTGTGATAACCGCTGCTAAATTGACCCTTTATACCTCTGTACTGATGAAATGTGATAAGACGAAGAATGGGGTGCTGCTGTTTAAGTTTTGTAAATTTTTTAGGTAAAACCAGCAACATGAGTGTAGTTTAGAAAGTTTAGTTGGAAACCAACTGTTTTATATGTTAATTTAAGTTAAAATGTTTTATATGGATCCAATTTTAGGAATGAAATAGCCACAGGAGTGAATAGTTTTAATGAATGGATGTAATATTAATGAATTAGGTAAAATTGTACATGAATTTAGGACAGAGTAGAGTAGCACCTGAACTAACTGACCAATGCCGGCTTGGTAAGGTAGACTACGAGATCAAGACTGTGATCCACCACGCTTCGCGTTCAGGATCAAGAGGACGGAAAGTAGCCATGTAAAATGGCCACCTGCAAAGGACCATGGGAATTGTGGTCAATCTGGGACACAGACAGGTCCACAGCCTCTGTGTATTGCGCAAAGAAACCAGACTTGGCTGAAACTTGTATCCATTAAGAGTCGATCACCATTTCCCCCAGGACAATAGAGTTTGAATCAAGGAGTTACAACAGTACCAGACTAACCTGCACCACCTCCCCTTATTTGGAAAGGCCTACATGCCTGGGACAATGATAGCTGGGACCCGCCCAGCTATTGAGGTATCCACCCCCTAATTGGCTGAGATCGATGAGGGTGATTGAAAACCCTATCAATTTCTTTGGGCCTGGAGTAAGGACCGCCCAAAAAGGTGTGAAAGAGACGAAGGCTAAAAAGCCCTGCGCACTAGAGATCAATCTCTTTTGGGACCAGCCTGTGTGCGACCAACTGCAGCAGAACAACCAAGTTCAAGGACCCAAAACCATTCGTGAAGGACGAGCCCAGCTGAGACAAACCCAACAACTTCCAAACCGAAGGGCCGGTCACTCGAAGTTAAGTAAAGGTATCTTAGTCTTTAGTTGTAGTTTAGTACGGAGCCGTGTGTGTTATTGCATAGAGATACAAGTATTATGTGTTATTAGTAAACTGTGTTTTTGAGCTAACATATTGGTTGTGTGGTCATTGATCGATATAAGAAACAGCTTGTGGTTTAGCTCACTGGGCTAAATCGCTGGCTTTTAAAGCAGGCCAGCAGCACAGTTCGATTCCCGTACCAGCCTCCCCGGACAGGCGCTGGAATGTGGCGACTAGGGGCTTTTCACAGTAACTTCATTGAAGCCTACTCGTGACAATAAGCGATTTTCATTTCATTTTTTTTCAAAGTAAAGAAGGCAACAGAAGACAATTTAGACCTGCTTGGACCATGCCTCCTGGACTTCCCAGCAAGGGGACCTATTTTCCAAACTGTCATCAACTTTACGGGTTCACCCAGCTGCTTGCACAACAGAAAGAGATTTTTCAGTGAAACTGACAGGTTGGGAAGACTATTCCACAGGTTGGGAATTGAACTGAAGAGTGTCCAGCCATGGCCAAGTGAGAGGCTGTGGTTCATAGAACATCTTCTCCAGAGTGCCTGAAACTGGCTGGGAGGTGCTTTCCAACTTCCTGGATTTCCTGCATTTCACCGGTACTTTCCTGCTCCCAGCCTTCACCAACTGTGAGAACAGTTTATGCAGCTCCAACTTCCACCTCTGCTGAGGGTTAAGAGAAGAGGCATTACCACTGGCAACTTTACCAGCGGCACTGGGAACCACATCAGCTGCCTTCTCTTCAGCTACCTGACCCTCCACAGGACAGATAGGATGGCCACAGAGATCCAGCTGGAAAGAGGCGAGACCCCCCCCCCAACCCAGGATCTACAGGCAAAAGATCAGCTCTCTCAATATTTCTGAGCACCAGTAGCTCAGGAAGCTTAGGCTCTTAAAGCAGGATACTGCTGATATCTGCAGCCTCCTGGTTCCCACTCCCCTGGGAGCAGGTGGACACACATTGCAAGAAGAGAAAGGATCCCTTAGCAACAGCCCTGAGAGCAGCGAATGCCTGGCGGGGTATAGTGAGGGAGGTGGGGGTGGAACACAGGGTCTCTCCCCATGCGGACAATTTGCTGCTTTATGTCACAGACCCGGTGGGGGGGATAACCAAAATCATGGAGGTATTAGGAGAATTTGGGCGATTTTCAGGCTATAAGTTAAATATGAGAAAGAGCAAGATGTTCTTGATCCAGGCACGGGGGCAGGAAAAGAGGCTGAAGGAGCTACCTTGGAAAGTGGTTGGGAGGAGCTTTAGGTATCTGGGGATTCAAGTGGCCAAGGATTGAGGGCCGGTTCACGAGTTAAATTTGGGAAAAGCATTGGATCAAATGAGAAGGATTTCCGTAAATGGGATATGCTCCCACTGACGCTGGCAGGGAGAGTTCAGACGGTGAAGGTGACGGTCCTTCTGAGACGGCTTTTCTTCTTTCAGTGTCACCCGATTTTTGTCCCATTTCGTGTTGACTATCCCGGATTAAGCTGCATCTTTCCAAATGGTCATAAATCCTCTCCTTCAGGACCTTTTCCATTAACTTACCGACCACCGAAGTAAGACTAACTGGCCTATAATTACCAGGGTCATTCCTATTCCCTTTCTTGAACAGAGGAACAACATTCTCCACTCTCCAGTTCTCTGGCACTATCCCCGTGGACAGTGAGGACCCAAAGATCAAAGCCAAAGGCTCTGCAATCTCATCCCTTGCCTCACAAAGAATCCTTGGATATATCCCATCTGGCCCAGGGAACTTGTCGACCCTCAGGTTTTTCAAAATTGCTAATACATCCTTCCTCAGAACATCTACCTCCTCCAGCCTACCCGCCTGTATCACACTCTCATCCTCAAAGACATGGGCCTCTCCTTGGTGAACACTGAAGAAAAGTATTTATTCAACGCCTCTCCTATTTCTTCTGACTCCATGGACAAGTTCCCACTACTGTCCTTGACCGGCCCTACCCTCACCCTGATCATTCTTTTATTTCTCACATAAGAGTAAAAAGCCTTCGGGTTTTCCTTGATTCCACCCACCAAGGACTTCTCATGCCCCCTCCTAGCTCTCCTCTTTTATTAGCTCATTCCTTGCTACCTTGTAACCCTCAGGCGACCCAACTGAACCTTATTTTCTCATCCTTTTTCCTTTTGACAAGACATTCAACCTCTTTTGTGAACCATGGTTCCCTCACATGGCCATTTCCTCCCTGCCTGACAGGGACATACCTTTCAAGGACACACAGTATTTGTTCCTTGAACAAGATCCACTTTTCATTTGTGCTTTTCCCTGACAGTTTCTGTTCCCAACTTATGCTCCCTAATTCTTGCCTAATCGCATCATAATTACCCCTCCCCCAATTATAAACCTTGCCCTGCTGTATGGCCCTATCCCTCTCCATTGCAATAGTGAAAGACACTGAATTTTGGTCACTATCTCCAAAGTATCTCCCACAAACAAATCTAACACTTGGCCCGGTTCATTACCCAGTACCAAATCCAATGTGGCTCCTCCTCCTCGGCCTATCCACATATTGGGCGAAATTCTCCCCTACCCGGCGGAGCGGGGGGTCCCGGCGTAGCGGAGTAGCGCCAACCACTCCGGCGATGGGCCTCCCCATAGGTGCGGAATTCTCCGCACCTTTAGGGGCTAGGCCCGCGCCGGAGTGGCTCCCGCTCCGCCGACTGGCGCCAACGGCCCTTGGCGCCACGCCGCCTGGTGTCGGGGCTGCCCGAAAGGCCTTCGCCGGTCGCCGTGGTTCTACGAATACGCCGGAGCGTCAGCGGCCGCTGATGTCACCACCGGCGCATGCATGTTGGAGGGGGTCTCTTCCGCCTCCACCATGATGGAGGCCGTGGCGGCGGTGGAAGAAAAAGAGTGCCCCCACGGCAAAGGCCCACCCACCGATCAGTGAGCCCCGATCGCGGGCCAGGCTACTGTGGGGGCACCCCCCCCCGGGGCCCACTCGCGCCGCCAGCACAGAGGTGGTTTAAACCACGTCGGCGGGAGAGGCCTGACAGCGGCGGGACTTCGACCCATCGCGGGCTGGAGAATCGCCGCGGGGGGCCCGCCGATCGGCGGGGCGTGATTCCCGCCCCTGCCGATTCCCATGTGGCCGAGAATTCCGGCCACGGCGGGGGTGGGATTTACGCCGGCCCCAGGTGATTCCCCGACCCTGCGGGGGGTCGGAGAATTCCGCCCATTGTGTCACGAATCCCTCCTGCACACACTGTACAAAAACTGCCCCATCTGAACAGTTCGACCTATAGAGGTTCCAATCAATATTTGCAAAGTTAAAGTCACCCATGACAACTATCCTGAGACCTCCACACCTATCCATAATCTGTTTTGCAATTTCTTCCTCCACATCTCTATTACTATTTGGCGGCCTATAGAAAACTCCTAACAATGTGACCGCTCCTTGCCTATTTCTAACTTCGGCCCATATTACCTCAGTTGGCAGATCCCCTTCGAACTGCCTTTCTGCGGCCGTTAAACTATCCTTGATTAACAATGCTACTCCTCCACCTCTTTTACCACCTTCCCTACCCTTACTGAAACATCTATACCCCGGAACTTCCAACCGTTCCTGTCCCTGTTCTAACCATGTCTCCGTAATGGCCACAACATCGTAGTCCCAAGTACCAATCCACGCTCCAAGTTCACCTATCTTATTCCGGATGCTCCTTGCATTGAAGGAGACACACTTCAACCCATCTTTCTGTCTGCCGGTACACTCCTGCGACCTTGATACCCTCCTCAGTACCTCACTACTCTCAACACTGGCTTCTGGACTACAGCTCGTTTTCCCAGCCCCCTATCGATGGCCAGCGAGTAGGTAGTGGGGGAGGGGTCGGTCTGGGAGCGAATGGAGGCAGCATCCTGCAAAGGTACGTGTCTGGAGGCCTTACTGACGGTGCCCCTGCCGTTCTCGCCGGCTCAGTACTCTACAAGTCCGGTGGTGGTGGCAGCTGCCCTAAGAGTATGAGGGCAATTGAGGCAGCATATGAGACTGGAGGGGGCGTCACTGTGGTCACCGATCTGTGACAATCACCGGTTTGTCCCAGGGGGGCTGGATGGGGGCTTTAAGGCAGGTTTGGGAATCTATTCATTCAGGAGGGCTTTCCAACCTTGGAGAAATTAGAGGAGGTGTTTGATTTGCCGGGTGGGAATGGGTTTCAGTATCTTAAAGTGCGGGACTTTGTACAGAAGCAGGTTCCAAGCTTTCCTCGCCTCCCCCTGAGGGGACTACAGGATAAAGTGCTGTCAAAAACAGGGGTAGGTGGGAAGGTTTCGGAGGGATACAGGGAATTGTTAGAGTGGGAAGAGGCCCCTATCAGAGAGGTGAAGAGGAAGTGGGAAGAGGTGATAGGAGGAAAGCTGGAAATTGAACTGTGGGAAAAAGCCTTGAAAAGGGTAAATGCATTCGCATCCTGTGCTAGGCTTAGCTTGATTCAGTTCAAGATAGTCCACAGGGCCCACATAACGGTAGCCCGGATGAGTAGGTTCTTCAAGGAGGTGGAGGACAGATGTGGATGGTGTGGTGGTAGCCCGGCCAACCATGTTCATATGTTTTGGGATGTTCAAAACTGAGGGTATTCTGGCAGGGATTTGTGGATGTTATGTCCGAAGTCCTGGAAGGTAGCGTATTCCGAGTCCAGAATTGGCAATATTTGGGGTGTCGGAGGATCCTGGGGCAAAGAGGGGGAGGGAGGCCGATATCCTGGCCTTCTCCTCCCTGGTGGCCCGGAGACGGATCTTGCTGAGATGGAGGGACTCAGAGCCCCCGAAGTCAGGAGTGTGGGTCAGCGATATGGTAGGGTTTCAACAAAAATTGAACGTCAGCAGTAAGGGGGGGAAAGGGAAAAGGTGGGGGGGTGGGGGGAGGAAAACAGGAGGCATGGTAATGTTAAATAAGGACAGGGGACTCAGTATACGGGTAATTGGGGACAGGGCGGGAGAAGTGGGGGACGTAGTTTGTTGTTCTTTTAGGGGGTATTTTGTGCATCGACCCGTGCAGTTGTTTTAGAAATGTCAACATGTTAAATTGTGAAAATTATAAATGCTTCAATAAGATATTTTCTAAAAAAGAAGAAGAGAAAGGAGGGAGATGTGAATCATAGAATCACTATAGTGCAGAAGGAGGCCATTCAGCCCATCATGTCTGCACCGACCCTCTGAAAGAGCACTCCACCCACCCCCTCATAATGTTTTCAGAAGAAAGGAGGAACAGACACTATTTGAGAAGGGTGACTGTGTTGCATGGGTGTGAGAGGGTAGTAAGATGAGGGCGAGTGTGAATGCTGGCTGTTTGGAGCAGATGTGAGTTCACTGCAGGGAGATAAGTGATTAGTGTGTTGTCCTGAGGAATGCAGTGCACCAGAATGCTGGGCAAGTCAGAATGTGGAGCTTGGCACATTTCCTGGTCTCCTTCAGAAGTTCTGCCTAATTTATATTGTGCAGATATATTTTGTTCCTCTGTGCAAGGCCTTTATTCCTACTTTGGTGTTCAGTAGCCAGATCCTCCAGCTTCCCTAGAAAGTGACTCAAATTCCTGGATAATCCATCCAGTATAAATACCTGACAGACTGCTGTTGCAAACTTTAGGCTTGCTTTTTTAAAAGTTGTTTTAATTTCCTGGCAACCCAGTACTCCAGTGTTACATGAGATTTATGCTGGGGAACCACCAATCGCTATTTAAATGAGCTGCTCGAGCAAATTATTTAGCTTCACAGATCATCAGTTTTCTTTATTCATGGGACATGGGCATCGCAGGCTGGGCCAGCATTTATTGCCCATCCCTAATTGCCCTTGAGGGGGCAGTTCAGAATCAACCACATTACTATGAGTCTGGAGCCACATGTAGGCCAGACCAGGTAAGGATGGCAGATTTCCTTCCCTGAAAGACATCAGTGAACCAGGTGGGTTTTTACAACAATCGACAATGGTTTCATGGTCACCATTAGACTTTTGATTCCAGATTTTTATTCAATTCAAATTTTACCACCTGCAGGGTGGAATTTGAACCTGGGTCCCCAGAGCATTACTCTGGGTCTACTGATTTACTAGTCCAGTGATAATACTACTACGCCACCGCCTCCCCTATACAAGTCCTGACCATTTAATCATTATAATGTTCCAAATTGAATTTTGTGGACTGTATGACGAACAGCAATGGTGCTAATTCTTTAAAATCAGGCAAAGAACTCTGAATTTTTATAATTCTTTCATGGGGTGTGGACATTACTGGCTAGGCCAACAATTGTTGCCCAACCCTAATTGCCCTTGAGAAGATAGGGGTGAGCCATCTTCTTGAACCACTGCAGTCCATGTGCTGTAGATATATCCATAGTATTAGGAAGCAAATTCCAGGTTATTAACACAGCAACAATAAAGGAATGGCAATATATTTTGAAGTCAGGATGGTGTGCGGCTTGGAGGAGAACTTGCAGGCAGCGGTGTCCCCATGCATTTACTGCCCTTGTCCTTCTCGGTGATAGAGGTCACGGGTTTGGAAGATGCTGTCAAAGGCGACTTGGCAAGTTGCTGCAGCGTATCTTGTAGATGGTACATACAGCTGCCACTGTGCATTAGTGGTGGAGGAAGAGAATGTTTAAGGTGATGGATGAGGTGCCAATCAAGTGGGCTGCTCGCCCTGGATGGAGCCAAGCTTCTTGAGCGTTGTTGGAACTGCAGACATCCAAACAAGTGGTAATTTATTTTATTTTTAAAAATCTACACACAGCCCCATTATTAAACATATATTTCAAGGGAAGAGCATTTAGAATAGCATTCAGGCTGATTGATTCAACTAGTGTGGAGTGAAGCATATCCTAAATATGTGTTTTGATCAAATAAGGTTAACTATAACCAAATAAAAAACACATTGATTTCAAATAGAAAATGTGAAATTTAAGCAAGATGTGATTTTACCTGTACTGACCTAAACTGGAATTTTCGCTTTACTAATATGATTTCAAAATGAAAATGGATTAGATATAATCAGCGCTCACTGTGTAGGCAAATTGAAAACAATAGATGAGGGATCGTAATTTATCAAGTTTTATTTCTCTGAAAAAATAGGCCAGATAACGCATAATCTTCAGATGGGATTCATAGAGATTATGAAGAAAACCTAATCTCGTACTTGGCATTGTTTCATTATAAATGGTCCACACAAACTACATTGAAATTCTATTCAAGTGTCTGATTAATTACTTTACCAAAATCTACATAATGGTTAGGAGCAGCAAACGAACGATGAAAGGATTTGGGCGTAATTACTGACCATTCACTCAACGTATCCTGTAAATGTAAAGCTATTATTAGCACTGATAATCAAATTCTGACATTATATTTCCACTACATTAGATAATAAATGACAACCAATTAATTTCTAACCTTGGACCAGTCAACATAAAGAATGTACCAAATTCTAGTCAACCTACCTTCAGAAGGACTCTGATGCATTGAAAAAGGCTCAAAGAAAAATGATAAGGACAGTGATAAGGATCTGGATTATCATGCTTTGAGCTGTTTCAAACATTTACGTTTTATGGAACCAAGTTAACAACTGTATGCATAAGCAGACATGGATCTTGAAATTCATTGGTACCTTGCCTGTTTACAGTGGCGTAACAGGTGCCTATGCATCCAAGATGCCAGTCAATGTGTGTGGACCAATTACATGCTGGAGGTGAATTGACCATCGTATTGATTAAGGCTTCAGAGTGTGGCCCACATCTTTGACAGATGCCAGTCTCTGTGAATACCTAGTGCATGTTTCAGAACTCTTTACTGCAATTTGCCAGCTACATTTCAGCATAACCAAAGGGAACACTGGAGACCGTCGTCAAAAATGTATGCTTTGTATAAAATATTACCCCACTTGCGGAACTAGGAGGAATAAGAGTGCTCCTCTTGGTTCCACAGCAATCGCAAAGACATCTGCCCCCTCCAGTTCGCCTCTTGCCTCCCTACCTACGGGTCCCAACCGAGGACAGCTGCCAATGTTGATGTCCGCTTCACCAGTGAGCTGTTTGAGGTATGCGCCAGGCAGCCACACCTCATCAATCTAATTTAAAACATGCCTGAGCTCCAATTCTAATCAGCATTGAGGTTATGCTCTGGCACAAGAGCCAATCATAGCAACCTGCTCACACCAGTTCGCCAGCACTATCAAACTTCTTCCCCATGATCTACTGCAATATCTACTCCCTTACAGGTAAGACTCTCACTAGTCACAAACCTGGATGAATAACAACAAGTTGCATTTATACAGCACCTCTATAGCAGGAAGGCAGGCCCAAAGACCTTTACACAGTGCAGTAAATAATTGGAAGAGCACAATCCAGTTCACATTGGGGATGAAAATTAAAGGGATAGCGTTTTCATTTGGGGTGCAACCAGGAAATTGCAGAGGTTGAGTTAATAATTCAAGTTTCTGATAAAAAGCATTTACAAAATCACAAGCATAAATCTTCCCTCCTGTACAATCTGGCAGATTATAGTGCTCAACTTTTTCTTTCCTTTCTATCAACCAAGTATTTATACAGTGTGTCTAATCCACTGCCTGTGAGAAATGTGATTTAAAATCGCTGAAAATGACTTTAAAAAGCTACAGTGTACTGAAATTTACAGAATATCCCTTCAACAGACCGGCTGGAAGAGTTCACAACTTGACCTTTCTTTCTCAAAGCACACATTAAATATTGTCAACAAAATATACACTTTCATTAAATATTACAATATCTGAAACACAATTCTATTGACCGAACTTTCATGGATGGACACTGGTTGGTCTCTGACCAAATTAAATATTTTTTTAAAAATATTTTTATTTTTCTCCTTTTTCACGTTTCATCCAAATTTACACCCACCAACAAACAATCCACGGTAACAAATACAATGTCAATCAACTGGCCAACAATCCCTTCCTCCCACTTACCCCCAAACAACCCTCAACTGTTTAAAAACAAACAAAAAAAAGGAATCAGGAATCCAGCATCACCATAGTCACCAACAACATGCAAGAGTTCAAACCCCCCCCCTCCCCAACCCCCACCCCCTCCCCAACCCCCCCCCCCCCTCCCCCCCCCCCCACCCAGTGTTCAATGTCACCCAACTCCTGAAAATGCATAATAAACAAAGCCCATGAATAGTAGAACCCTTCCATCCTTCCCCTCAATTCAAACTTCACCTTCCCCAAAAACACCACTAGATCCCCCCGCCACGCCAGGGCACAGGGTGGTGAAACTGACCTCCTCCCAACGTGACCTGCCTTTGGGCGATCAGAGAAGCGAATGCTAAAACATCTGCCTCCGCACCCGGTTCCAACCCCGGCCAATCCAATACCCCGAACATGGCTTCCAGAGGCTCAAGCTTCAAGTGTACCACCTTCAAAATCACCCCAAAGACCTCCCTCCAATACCCTTCCAGCTTTGGACAGGACCAAAACATATTAACATGGTTTTAGGGGCCCTCTCCACAGCGTTCACAAACATCCTCTCCCCCTCACAGAGTCAGCTCATCCTCATCTTTGTGAGGTGCGCCCATACACCACCTTCAGCTGTATCAGCCCCAACCTCGTGCACGAAGTTGAGGCATTCACCCTCCGGAGCACCTACACCACAACCCCTCCTCCATGCCCTCTCCCAACTCTTCCTCCCACTTAGTCTTAATCCCCTCCAGCAGTGTCTTCCCTTCTCCCAGACTCACCAACACCACTCCCTTCTACATTCCCCTTGTCGTCAGCATCTCCTCCAACAGTGTGGAGGCCGGTGCCACCGGAAAGCTCTGTATCTACTTCTTAGCCAACTCTCAGACCTGCATACACCTCAACATTGCCCCTGCTCCAACCCACACTCCCACCCCCAGCTCCTTCAGTCACGCAAAGCGGCCCCCCAGAAACAAATCCTTTAGTCCCCTGACTCCCTTCTCCTCCCATCTCTGAAAACTCCCATCCCATTTCCCTGGCTCAAATCTGTGATTCCCCCGAATTTCCCTTGACTCCAAAAGTGCTGGCACAACTGCCTCCAGATTTTCAAAGTTGCTACTACCACCGGACTCCCCGAGTATTTCCAGGGGCCATCGGGAGTGGCGCTGTTGATAATGCCCTCAGCCCCAACCCCCTGCGCAGACTCTTCTCCATTCTAACTGGGAGCCCCCTCTAACCCAGTTCCTCACCTTCGCAGCATTCGCCATCCAGTAATAATATAGTAAATTGGGAAGACCCAACCCCCCCGATTGCCGTGCTCTTTGCAACAGCACCTTCCTAATCCTAGCTGCCACCACCACCACCACCCCCTCCTCCCCCATATAAACGAGGTTATCATCTTTTCAAACTCCTTGCAAAATACCTTTGGCAGGAAGATCAGCAGACACTGAAAAATAAACAAGAATCGCGGCAACACATTCATTTTAATTGCGTGTACCCAACCTGCCAGCGACAGAGGAAGACCATCTCACCTTACCAAGTCTGCTTTCACGCTCCCCACCAAACTAATAAAGTTATACCTATGGAGCCCCCCCCCTAGTCCCGTGCCACCTGCACCCCCAGATATCGAGCCCTCCCCAGTCCCATGCCACCTGCACCCCCAGATATCTAAGGTGAATCCTCGCCCTCGGGAATGCAACCCACCCCTGACCGAGACACCACAAAAAATTCACTTTTATCTACATTGTGCTTATACCCTGAAAAAGACCCAAACACTGGAAGCAGCTCCAATCTGCCACCCATTGACACACTCTGTTCCGATACATACAACAGCAAGTCGTCCTGCTCTACCCCGCCCCCCCCCCCCCCTCCCCCCACCCTGTACTATTCCTCTCCACCCTTCCGAACTCCTCAACATGATGGCCAACGGCTCAATCGCAAGTGCAAACAACAGGAGGGACATAGGATATCCCTGGCTGGTCCCATGGTGCAGAGCAAAGTACCCCAAATCCATGTTATTCGTGCAGACACTCACCCTCAGCTCCCTATACAGCAGTCTTACCCAATCTTCCAATCGTGGCCCAGTCCCAAACCACTCCAGAACTGCCATCAAATACCGCTACTGCACTTGGTCAAACGTCACAACCACGTCTGCCTCCCTCCCCTCCTCCAGCGTCATAACCACGTTCAATACCCTCCTTCACAAACCCCGTCTGATTTTCCCCTATCATCTTCGGGAGGAACTCAGCCAACCTACTCGCCAATACCTTCGCCAACAGCTTTGCGTCCACATTCAGAAGTGATATGGGCCTACATGGCCCACATTCTGTCAGATCCTTATTCTTCTTGAACAACTGGGACATCAATGCCTGCCTCAAAGTCTGTGGCAATGTCCCTTTCCCTATTGCCTCCTCAAACATCCCCACCATCAGCAGTGGCAACGTATCTTTAAATTTTTTGTAATACCCCACCGGAAACCCATCTGGCCCTGCTACTTCCCCGAATGTACCCGCTCTATCGCATCTTTTATCTCCTGCTCCCAACGCCACCTCCAATATGGCCTTATCCTGCTCATGCAACCTCAGGTATTCCAAACCAAACAGGAATTCCTGCATCTCCCGATCCTCCCCAGGTGGCTCCGACCTACACAATATCTCGTAAAACTCCTCAAACACACTATTTATCTGATCCGGAGCCACCACCAATGTCCCTGCCCTATCCCGCACCTGAGCAATTTCCCTCACCGCTGCCTCCCTCCAAAGCTGGCCTGCCAACATGTGTCCTGCCTTCTGTCCATATTCGTCACCCACCAGGTGCAGAAACCTCCAAGGGTCCACCCCTCCCACTTCCGCCATTGGTCCAGCCAATGCCTTCGCACCCCCATGACAGGACAAGAGAGCGTGGGTGTGAGCTGTCCAATCTCGGTTCCTGCACCAAGTTCCAGTCTCCACCCACTATCAATTCGGGTGAATCCAAGCCGGGGATGGCCCCACACACCTTCTTCACAAATCCTACATCATCTTAGTTGGGACCATAGACACTTATCAGCGCTACCAACCTCTCCTCCAATGCCCCTGTCAGTACAACATACCTACCTCCCTGGTCCACAACCACTGTCTCCATCTGGAATCATACTATTTTGCTAACCAGTACCGCTACCCCTCGAGCCCTACCATCAAATCCCAAGTGAAACACCTGGCTAACCCAGTCCTTCCTAAGTCTCACTTGATCCTTCACCCTCAATTGAGTCTCCTACAGCATCGCCACATCGGCCTTCAAACCTTTAGATGCAGCAGCACCCTTGATCTCTTGACTGGGCCACGCAACCCCCTCACGTTCCACGTAACTATCCTAACCGGGGGTCTCTCACTCCCTCCCTCCTTCTTATCCACCATCATCGTAACACCGGGAATGACCCCATGAGCCTGACCTGTGCCTATTGTTAACATTCCAGAATCTCCCCCTGCACTTCCGCTCGAAAAAACCCCACTCAGTATCGATCCCCTCCCCCCCCCCTTCACACGTCTTAGGCTCATTGAAATCTGCTAGCCAGGTTCCAATGTCTGCAGCACCTCCCCCAACCTCACCTCCATTCACTAGCTGACTTAAGTTAGCTAGCGTGTGGGCCCCCACCCGAGGCTTTCCCTCCCCTGTCCTCCCGCCAAGCCCAAGGAAAAACAAACGAACCCAAACATCTCAATAAAATAAAATCGTCGCAATAAAGAATAACAATCAAAAAATTTAACCTTTATAACAGCGTGAAGTACAAAAAATATCAATGTAGGTCAAGAAAACAAAACATTTATACACTCTCCCAACTCCCCATTCACAGTGCACAACCCCTCTTCAGTTCCAGTCTTCACTTCTGTCCCAAGCCTTCTGCCTTCACGAACACCTCCGCCGCCTCCACCATCTCAAAGTAGAGATCTCTGGCATTGTAGGTCACCCCAGCTTCGCTGGATACATCACTCCAAATCCCACCCCGCTGTTGTATAATGCCGTCTTCACTCGGCCGAAAGCCGCTCGCCTCTTTGCCAGCTCCACCGTCAAGTCCTGGTAAATACGAACACCAGCACCAGCCCACTGCACCTTCCGATTCTGCTTTGCCCAGTTCAACACCTTCTCCTTCATGTGGTACTTGTGGAAGCAGATGATCACTGCCCTTGGCGATCCATTTAACTTTGGCTTCAGCCTCAGCGACTGATGGTCTCGGTCCAGTTCATAACGAAAGGGCTTCTCCCCCATTAGTTCCGCCAACACCTTGGTGAAATACTCTGTCGGTCTTGGGGCCCCTACCCCCTCGGGCAATCCCACAATCCTCACGTTTTGCCGCCTTGAGCGGTTCTTCAAATCCTCCAGCTTTGCTCGAAGCCCCATATTGGCCTCGACCACCCTCCGCAGCTCATCCCCCATCGAGGTAAGCTGACCGCTGTGCGGCGACATGGCCTCCTCCACTCCTTTCATCATCTCGCCCTGCTCCCTGCCCTCGGCCGATGTCTTCGCCACAGCTACTCTCACCGGGGCAATTGCTTGCCTCCTCCACCAATGCCTTCAAAGCCACTGCCATCTCCTTCCTGAACGCCTCCATGTGCTTTGCACACTGCTTCTCCAGCTCCACAGCCATCACCTCAGTCATCCTCTCTGCTGTGAGCAGTGCAGCTCCACCCAGCAGCCCAGCCTCTGCCATCTTGCCAGCTCCCTGGCTGGCCCTCTCACTCAACGATGAACACTCCTCAGCCCTTTTGACGTTCTTTGCCTTCCTTATATCTTCCTACATTCACTCATTCGCAAATTGCCCCCAGGACTGGACTTTAAAACTCCTAAAAACACGCCTCAAGCAGGAGCCACCCAGAATGCGACTTTCCTTCTTAATGCCGCCACCGGAAGCCCTGGAAATTAAATATTTTTGATATGAAAGAAACTATAAAACGTGTCTACAAGTACCAGTGCACCAAAGAAAATGGGGGACAGTTTAGCTCAGTTGGCTGGACAGCTGGTTCATGACATAGAGCAAGGCCAGCAGCATGGGGCAATTCCCGTACCGGCTGAGATTATTCATGAAGGCCCTACTTTCTCAACCTTGCCCCTTGCCTGATTGTGGTGATCTTCAGGTTAAACCATCACCAGTCAGCTCTTCCTCCTCAGAGTAACCTGTAGGATCAGAGCAACCATTTCCGTTTTCCATAAAGTATTTGAGATCCATTTTAGGAGCAGGTAATTTGAACATTCTGAATTCTCCCTCTGTGTACCTGAACAGGCGCCAGAATGTGGCGACGAGGGGCTTTTCACAGTAACTTCATTGCAGTGTTAATGTAAGCCTACTTATGACAATAAAGATTATAAAAGATTATAAAAACTTCTAAAACGTCAAAACCTAACAGAACAAAAGTGCAATTTTGTCACATTTATGAACAAAAACACATGGAACAACATTTGTTTTAATTGGAGAAAAGAAGATTCTGGTAATGCATAAGTTTTAAATGCTGCACAGCATAAATAATATAGACCTAAGCAGGTAATTTAATCTTAAATGTGATTATAGGAATAGGATACAAATCCTGGGTAAAAATTTGACAAATTTCAAACAACTCAAGAGATAAGGCGATCGATTTTCTGGGCTTGTTTATTGCAGGCGCAAATCCCATTATGGCCGCTATCTCTCGCGAGAGGGTCTGTGCAACTGGAGAGTTACACGCTGGTTTTTAGTCTGAACCTGAAGCTTTAGCCAATTCTGGTAAGTGTGGTGAATGTGTAACCACTATAATTCACACTGTACATTACTGTGTCCCTGTGGGCTCCATCTGTGAGCCGTTGCGTGGCTCTGCCCACAGGGGGAGATGAGGAGAATGTACAAGGCTCCGCTCTTGGCTCCGCCCCAGCAGGAAGTACAGTAGTCCCCCGTTATACCGCGCTCCGCAATACCGCGGTTCGCGATATACGGCGGGGGGGGCTTATGGACCCCAACTGTCAGCTTCCCTCTCCGGATCAAAGTGAGCCGGCCGCTGAAATTGACACTGCCGGCTGATTGGAGGGAGAGAGCAGCCGGCAGTGTCAATTTCAGCGGCCGGCTCACTTTGATCCGGAGAGGGAAGCTGCTCTCTCACTGAAACAATCAGCCGGCCGCTGAAATTGACACTGCCGGCTGCTCTCTCCCTCCAATCCAACTTTTAAGTTTTAATGTTTCTGATTGGAGGGAGAGAGCAGCCGGCAGTGTCAACTTCAGCGGCCGGCTGATTGTTTCAGTGAGAGAGCAGCTTCCCTCTCCGGATCAAAGTGAGCCGGCCGCTGAAATTGACACTGCCGGCTGATTGGAGGGAGAGAGCAGAGAACACAGGAGGAGGTCATACGGGCCTCTGCAAGACCCGCATGGTCTCACATCGCCCCTCCCCTCTGTAGCCCTGTATTCTAAAATTAACCCCCATCGTGGATATCCGCGGCTCGGATGCATCGTGGATATCCGCGGCTCGGGTGGCTGTCTTGGACCCCAACACCCGCGTTATAAAGGGGGACTACTGTATAAGTGCTGCGGTCCTGCGTGTCCGCCCTCAGTTCAGCACAGTCGCAGGCAGGCTCAGTTGTAAGCCGATTAAAGCCACCGTTTACTCCAACTCGTGTCTCTGAGTGAATTGATGGTCGCATCAGTAAGATTCAGCCCAATGACTCATTATTTGTTCCAATTTGACATCATAATCAGTAAGAAGTCTTACAACACCAGGTTAAAGTCCAATAGGTTTGTTTCAAATCACTAACATTCGCACTGACTCACCCGAGGAAGGAGCTGCACTCCGAAAGCTAGCGATTTGAAACAAATGTGTTAGACGTTAACCTGGTGCTGTAAGACTTCTTACTGTGCTCACCCCAGTCCAACGCCGGCATCTCCATATCACATCATAATCCTGACAGAGTCCCCAGTCATGCACTCAGATCCTGCATGGAGCAGCAGGCGGGTGTGTTTGCAGATATCTTTAACCTCTCGCTACTCCTTTCTGAGGATCCCACCTGCTTTAAGAAGACCACTATCATACAGATGCCAAAGAAGTACCAGGGCAACGTACCTCAATGACTACCTTCCAGTGGCCCTGGCACCAATTATTATGAAGTGCTTCAAACGTTAGTCATGAAACACATCAACACCAACCTTCCAGACTGCCTTGATCCACCGCAATTTGCAAACCGCCACAACCGGTCCACAACAGGTGCTATCTCCCTGGATCCCAGCTTTGATTCCCGACTTTGGTCACTGACTGTGCGGAGTCTACATATTCTCCCTGTGCCTGCATGGGTTTCCTCCAGGTGCTCCGGTTTCCTCCCACAAGTCCCGAAAGACATGCTGTTAGGTGAATTGGATATTCTAAATTCTCCCTCTGTGTACCCGAACAGGCGCCGGAATTTGGCGATTAGGGGCTTTTCACAGTAACTTCATTGCAGTTTAATGTAAGCCTACTTGTGACAATAAAGATTATAAAAGATTATAATACAAACAAGTCTGAGAACACGCACCAATAGATTCAAAACAGCTTCTTCCCCGCTGTGATCAGATGCCCGAATGGCTCTCTTATGGACTGAACTGATCTTCTACGCTTTTTCTCTACAGCTGTAGCACTATATTCCATATGCTGCACCCAATGTCTTATGTTTATGTATTTTGGTGCAGTAACACAGTGGCTAGCACTATTACTTCACAGCTCCAGGGTCCCGGGTTCGATTCCCGACTTGGGTCACTGTCTGTGCGGAGTCTGCACGTTCTCCCTTTGTCTGCGTGTGTTTCCTCCGGAGTTTCCTTCCATAAGCCCTGAAAGACGTGTTTAAGTGAATTGGACATTTTGAATTCTCCCTCAGTGTACCCAAACAGGCACCAGAGTGTGGTGACTATAATGTAAGCCTATTTGTGACACTAATAAAAAATGATTATTGGTTATTTATAGTATGCTCTATGTATTCACGTATGGAGTGATCTGCCTGGACAAAACATTTCACTGTACCTTGGTACACATGACACTAAATAAATCAAATAAAATCATGAGAGGTAAGTTCAAAGTAAAGTGACTGGATGTATAAAATTTCAAGTCTTAAATTTTTTGTTGCAACTCTTGAGACTTGAGTACTTGCTGGACTGAAGTTGAAATCGTATTAAGGAGGATTATTTTTCTGCTTGGTATAGAGTGGTTAAAGATTGCTATTGTACGCAATGTAAAATTGTGTAAATCAATATGATAATCAAGACAAGATAAAAGGTTTCCTCATGATGATTAAAATCACTACTGAATGTGATTACCTTTATTCTCTGCATATCAATTATGCTTTGTTACAATTCCGTTTACACTTTTGAGTCTGGTTCTCATATGCATTTTTAAAGCAGTAAACATGCATCTGTAAATCTGCTGTTTCCACTCGATTTCATTGTATTTTCAATGCAATTCCCCCTGCATCAGCAAGAGTGGCTAAAAAGGTCACAGAGCTTTCAGCATGACCAAAGATCCACAATCTGTTGCACTTGTTTAAAAACTTTGTCTTGGAAGCAAGCCCCACCGACAAAACTGGCCGCACCCTCAAGAGTAAATTAATCACCGCTGAGAATTTTCGTTTGTGTTCGTCTTTGGCAAGTTGATTAAGCAATGACATTAATGGGCATGTTTCAAAAGCTTTCAAATGAATTTATAGAAAAATCTACACTACTGTACCTCCACCTAAGTGGAATTTTTTTTATCTTATCAAAACCATGGTCAGTTATTTAAAATCTAGTTACTCACAGGTAGTGGATTAGCACAGATTTAAAGTGCTTATTTTTGTGATAATCCACATTCTTTGAGTCATATTAATCAAACTTTAAACTGTCACATAGATGAACAAATATTTTTAGTATTTCTCAACTACAGGCTGCCCTTTGGTGACATTATCCACAAGCACAGCATTCATTTTCCCATGTACTCTAGCTGTATGAATCTCTAACTCACCAACAACTTTCTTAGTTTCTCCACTGTCGCTAAATCTGATGAAGGAGCTGCACTCCGAAAGTTAGTGATTCCAAACAAATCTGTTGTGCTTTAACCTGATGTCTGTACAGCTTGGGCTTGAGACTACCTCTCACTGTGCCCATCCCAGTCCAATGCTAGCCACATCATGGCTAGATTATTATCTGTTTATCCCTCGTTGGATTAAATATTGGGAAGACTGAAAACAATGGGTGCAATCTACCAGCCGCGCCCTGCCCGAATGAATGCAGGATGCAGCTGGTAGAACTCGAGAGAGGCCTTCCCCGAGATACCTGACTGCCGTTACGCCTGACGGGATCTAACCAGATCTCGCAAGACGTTGCGATCTTGTTCCCGTCCACAATGGGTGGGGCCCAGCCTCACAGGGTTAAGTGAGTTTAAAAACCCACTTAGCCGTACTGACACCAGATCGAACGGCCACCCGGCATCTACCGACCTCGCCGAGGAGACCCCAACCTGACGCCATTCAGCATTGGTCCCCACAAATGGGTACCAGGTAGAACAGAACTTGGGGGGGGGGGGGTCTCCCAGGTCAGCCTCTGGCCAGGCTGGCACCCTAACACTGATGGTGCTACCCAGGCAACTTGGCACTGCCAGCCTGGCTGGTTTCCCACAGTTTACCCTCCATAAACTTGAGGTCATCCAAAACTCTGCTGTCTGTAACTTGCACCAAGTTCTGTATCACCCGTTGAATCACGCTGGCCTATACTGGCTGCTGGTTAAGCAACGTCTTGATTTTAAAGTACTTTTACTTGTTTTCAAACCCTTCAATGGACCTAACTCCATAATATTCTCAAGCCTCTGAGCCCTCCAAGATATCTAGACACTCTGGCCTCTTGACAACCCCGGTATTAATCATTCCACTATTGGTGGATGTGCCTTCAGTTGTCTAAGAACTCAAGCTCTGTAACCCCCTTCCCACCTCTCTACTGTTTCACCTCACTTTGCTCCTTTAAGACACTTCTTAAAATCTAACTCTTTTGGTCATCTGTCTCCGTACGTAGCTGGGTGTCACATTTTGTGTGGTGTCTGTTTATTCTCCCAGTCATGCAGTATTTCAAGGAAATTGCCTGCAAGTACAGTGACTGGAAGAAACTGGTTTATGCAGAAGCCTTGAAGTCAGGAAAAGGTCCTTTAGCACCTGACACACCAGCTCCAGGGTCGCAGGTTTGATTCCAGGCTGGGTCACTGTCTGTACAGAGCCTGCATGTTCTCCCTGTGTCTCCGTGGATTTCCTCCAGGTGCTTCAGTTTCCTAGTCCCGAAAGACATGCTGTTAGGTAATTTGGACATTCTGAAATCTCCCTCAGTGTGCCCGAGCAGGCACCGGAATGTGGCGACTAGGGGATTTTCACAGTAACTTTATTACAGTGTTAATGTAAGCCTACTTGTGACAATAAAGATTATTATTCTCAATTTGCAGAGGTCTGCAGGGTGCAGGTGTCTTCCTCCTACATGGGGACATGGCACAGGTACCACACCATGTCCTTGTTGAGAAGGAGCCTCCGGCAGCACACACAATCCATCATCTCATTGAAAGACCAATGATGTCTGTACAGCTTGGGCCGTCATTGGCATGCCCCTCGGGGTTCCTCCTCGGCCTGCTGGTGGCTGGGTTTATAGGGTGTGCAGAGGCACCCTGCACATGGGGTTCTGCCTTCAACCTGTGTCGATGGTGCTGCCGCCTTCTCCTGCATCTGGCCGCCTGGGCTGCCACCAGCACCGCGAGGGCTACCCTTACGGGGTCAACAACACCATCCATCTTGGTTGCTGTAAGGAATTGGAGGAGAGAGGCTGACAAATGACAATCAGTTGGGGCTTCCGCCCGAGACACTCGTATCCCCCAAGCCCCCTTCCCCCCCACCATGAACATAGAACATAGAACATAGAACAGTACAGCACAGAACAGGCCCTTTGGCCCTCAATGTTGTGCCGAGCAATGATCACCCTACTCAAACCCATGTATCCACCCTATACCCGTAACCCAACAACCCCCCCCTTAACATTACATTTTTTTTAGGACACTACGGGCAATTTAGTATGGCCAATCCACCTAACCCGCACATCTTTGGACTGTGGGAGGAAACCGGAGAACCCGGAGGAAACCCACGCACACACGGGGAGGACGTGCAGACTCCGCACAGACAGTGACCCAGCCGGGAATCGAACCTGGGACCCTGGAGTTGTGAAGCATTTATGCTAACCACCATGCTACCGTGCTGCCCACCATGTGTCCCGCATTTCTCAGAGTGCCATCCACCAAGCCAGTTATGCTGGAGAACCCTCGGCCACAGCAGGAGCCCCTAGGCCCCAGACCCCTACCGGGAACATTAGGGAGACAGTGCTCAGGTACCCTCCCCTGATCCACACACTCACCATCTGGTTGCAGGGATATCCCCAGTGCTGAGGCCCAGCTCTACAGTGTTTGATTGTCGGCTGCTGCCTTCGTGGTGCTGATGCCTCCAGGATTCAGGCAAAGTCTCCTGGCCTCACAATCTGATTGGACTGCGAGGCAATAACACTCATCGGAGAGATGGCGCGTGTACCCACGAGAATGCGTTGAGAATATTTTGTTTATTAAATGGTCAACAATACTTTTACACAAAAAGATAAAAACAAACTACTTAACAGTCCATATTTCACAATAACCATGAACCGACAAGGAAAAGGCACCATGTCGTACACATATAGGTACCTTTTTGCTACAGAATATCGGTACAAACACAAAGCAACAACAGTGCATTTATACAAAAGAAACGGCACACAGGTGAAACATTAAACAGTCAACAATAGAATGAAGTCACCAGCATCCGAATCAACCCTTCGCTCTCTCTCCCCTTCCCGCAGCTCCCAACAGTAAACCCGCATCAGTGGAACATTGCTCGGGGTTTGCGCAACAATACAAGCTACGTCACACCAACACAGAGCACAGCAGAAGGGCAAGAGAGCAGCCCTTCTCCCTCTCCAGTACTGGCAGTAGGTTCCCTACTCCTGGTCACAGAAGCAAATGGGGCTGCAGCAGACAAACATACGGCCTCCATACAGTAAACATTACACAGTCAACCATCCAATAACTCTCTCTCCTCCCTGCAGCTCCAGCAGTAGACCCGCATCAGTGGAAAGTCGCTCGAGGGTTGCGTAACAAAACAATAGAAAGACACGTTGACACAGAGCCTGACGGACGAGCGAAAGAGTACCCCTTTCCCTTCGCTAGCACTGGTTGTAGGTTACCTTACTGCCACTACTGGTCACTTTTCTCCAAGCCAAAGATGCAATAGGAGTGCAGCAGACAAGCACACGGCCTCCAGGCATTAAACAATCAACAGTACAATAGAAAAAACACGGCTTCCAGCAATTAAATATTGAACAGTCAACAGTACAATAAAGTCACCAGCAATTTGCATGGCTTCCAGACATTAAACAGTAAACAGTCAACAGGGCAATAAAGTCAGCAGCAAAATGCAAAAGCATTTCCTCAATACCTTCAGAAAGTTGCTCAGGTGAATCAGGCCACCACCTTTCCCTTCCTGAAGCACCGGCAGCAGATCACCTGATTTCCTCCCTTCCCTTGCTCCAGGCCACAGAAGTAAGACGCAGCAGGGAGCAAACACACAACTTCCAGATATTAAACATTGAACAGGCAACGGTACAATCAAGTCACCAGCAGGCTGCAAAAGCAGTTCTTCAATACCTGCAGCAAGTTGCTCAGTTGAATCGGGCAACCACATTTCACCTTCTCCAGCAGTGGCAGCAGATCATCTTACTTCCTGTCGTTCCTTGCGCTGGGCCACAGAAGAAAAAGAGGCAACAGCAATCAGATATACAGCCTCCAGGCAGCTGCAGCAGCATTCGGCTGTCTCTGCCTCTCTCTCCCCTCCT